>NC_071092.1:20136470-20736470 GCF_027358695.1 Spea bombifrons | reverse complement strand
ATGTGCGTTACTGGGGGACAGGTTGGAAAATACAAGGAAATAAAAATAAAAAAAATATTTTTCTCAATCATAGCTTTTATTAAAAAAAAATAGTTTACATGAATTAACATTTACTGGTAAAACTTTTTTCCTTTAGGGCCGTCTTATATTCAGGCTTTTTCTTTTTTTCCTAAGTTAATATTCAGATTTTGGGGGGTCGTCTTATAATCGAGCAAATACGGTATATATATATATATATATATATATATATATATATATATATATATATATATATATATATATATATATATATATATATATATATATATATATATGCAAGCATTTACTTGGGCCCCGCTCCACGCTCCCTAGCATGCAATCACTCCCTCTGCTCCTGCACCACAAAATAGGTATAGATTAAAAAAACACATAAAACAGCACTTGCATGTATAGATCAACTGAATAAGACATACAAACCTACATAACTAAATAAATAAATAATGTATGGAAACATCGCATAGCAGATGGATATATCAACACATTAACACACAAACCCAGCTTTGCATGTATAGATCAATTGAAATCAGACAAACAAATCCTGTATTTGCAGGTATATAATAATAAGATTTGGTAGGTTTTGCTGATGGTGTTGGTGGTAATGATGATGATAGTAGTAGCAGAGAAAGTGGAGGGAGAGGCCAAAATTGTGCTTCAGCAACACGTGGACTGCTCTTTGAGGGATCCGATTCCTGACTACTCTACTCTCTCCTCCTCTTCCTCAAGCTGTCTTTACAAAAATATCATAAGGACTTGGAATAGTAGTAGTAGCATTTGCGTTGACAAAGGCAACAACTCCTCTGGTTTCTCTATTGGTGGCTTGCTAGAGGTGGTGGTAGGAGGAAATTATGTTGCAGTACTGGTGGTAACAGCAGGCCCAGCACTGGTGGTGGTGGAGGTGGTTCTCTTGGGAGATAGCTTGGGAACACCTCTCTCAGTCTTCCTGCTAAACTTTCGTCTGATTGGCACCTTGCATTTCCCATTCTTCACAGAGTAATGAAAACAATGTGCTGCTGCTCGTGGACGAGGAAGATGCTGGGGACAAAAGACACTTCTTTGTCTTTTAGTCACTGGAATAGTAGTACTAGTGCTACCCTTAAACCTCAAAGCTGGTTCTTGTTGTTTCTGTTTTTCGTAGAAAATCCTAGTGCTGGCCGGCCTTGCTGAAGAACAGCAGTTTGTGATATTACACTCAATGTTGTTGTTCCTCAACGAGCATCAGCTCAGGATATACAGGAGGTCAAATGAAGAGGAGGATTTTAAAAGCAAAAATAACAATTTATGAGTAGTAAAATTTAAAAAAAAACAATATGCTTCAGAAACAGATAACCTATTGGATCCTAAGATATTCTTATACAGACGCCCTATAGTTTGAGCAAACTTGGTTTTTCAAAAGATTGTGAGTACAAATCATATAGGGGGGTTAATATCTCTTTGTGTATATATTTTTTTTATTTTTCATGTAAACCTGCTGAGGGTCTCATAGAAGACATCACCTGTTATTTGTGATCTGAATCTAAGTATACTGTGTTTTTCTTCTTCTTTTCTTTTTACACAATGGGTGTTATTTTGTAAGAAGGGACATGTTTAATTGTCTATAATACAAAACTGCATAACACTACTAATATAGAGTTATTACAAACGGAGCGCTGCACTTTATTTATCTTTTGTTTGTCTGTCACATAGGGGTTATGTGTTAAGTGCTGGCAGCTATTTTTTATATTCACTTTATATATTTTATTTATCCATATATCTATTAGAAGCGCCGTTATTCACTTTATTATTGTATAATAAACTAACTACTAGTAGTACTATTTGGATTTTAAACGGGCCTAAGAGCAATATTAATCTATCAGTTTTCCTCTCCTACTACCCTAAGGCTTTCAGGCTATATTTCCTTCCTAGCTTCCTGCAATTAAATAGTAGTCTAAGTCTACCACTAGGCAAGGGCAGAAGCTCTCAACCCCACTAAGCTAAAGTAACATTATATTGTAATATTTATTTTGTGTATTTGAATGTTATGTAGATGTTGCTCACAAACACAGACAAGCAGTGGCACATAACTTCTTTTCTTTTCTTTAAGATATATCCACAAGAGACCTAACACAACAGAACAAGTACACATTTCCATTATGCTGCCATCTACTGGCAAAACAGACTACATAGTACCCCAATACATAACACTCCTCCCCCCTAGACCTCAAAGTCTTTCAGATAATTGGGAGGGTGAATATTTCTCCTTGGCCGCCCCAAGGTTGGAGCAGGTTCGCCTGGACCATCAGCTTGGCTGTCGTCCTGTGCTCTGTCCTGTGGACTACAAGGAACTGGCTCTGCAACAACAACTCCTGGAGAACTGACACCTGTATCATCTAGTGGTTCACCAACATCTGGCATCACAGGAGACCTAGCACAACAGGGACCCGCAGCAGGCACAATCTTGTTACTTCGTTCCCGGATCTGATCTACGTGCCTTCGTAATATTCTACCATCAGTAGTCTGTACTTTGTATGACAAAGGTCCTGTGGCCACAAGTACTTGTGCAGGTATCCATCTAGGCCCAGAAGCATAGTTCCTCACATAAACAGCACTGTCAGGTAGAAACACTCTCACAGTAGAAACATTATAGCGCTCATTGAATTGCAATTCTTGCTTCTCTTGCAGCTCAGACGTCAAATCAGGGTGTAAACGATCCAGACAAGTTTTTAGACGGCGGTTCATGAGGAGCTCTGCTGGACTCCTACCGGTGCTTGAGCATGGTGTCACATGTTGTTGTAGAAGGAAATTTGCAAGCCTACGATTCCAGTCTCCCTCAATAATTCTCTTGAGTGAGTCTTTTGTGGTCTGAACCATACGCTCAGCTTGACCATTTGAGGATGGATGAAATGGTGCAATTGTGACATCTCGAATAAGATTACTTTCCATAAAGATTTTGAATTCTGATGAGGTAAATTGTGTGCCATTATCAGACAAAATTGTATCCGGCAACCCATGTGTAGCAAACAGACTCCTTAGAATCTTTATGACAGTGACCGAGGTAGCAGATGTAACTGGAACAACTTCTAACCATTTCGAAAAGGAGTCAACAACTAAAAAAAACATTTGTCCATGAAAAGGGCCAGCAAAATCTATATGTAAACAGGACCAAGGTGACCTAGTCACTTCCCATGGGTGTACCGGGGCTTTAGGTGGAGCATGACGTGTGGATTGACATGGTGCACAGTTCTTTACCCACTTCTCAATAACTTCATCCATTTTAGGCCACCAAACATAACTTCTGGCTAAAGCTTTCATGCAACCTATTCCAGGATGTCCCTCATGGAGGGCATGTAAAACTTTATCTTGTCCTGCATTTGGAATTACCACTCTGTTCCCCCCATAAAAGACAACCTTTATAGGCAGAAAGTTCATGTTGGCGCACAACAAATGGCTTGAACTTGTCTTCAACTTTTGCTTTTGGCCACCCCCTCCAAACCCAGTTGAGCACACGGGAGAGCAATGGATCCTTGGCCGACATACGAGCAATATCAGGTGCATGTAAAGGAGGTTTTGAAACAGATTCCAACATGAGAACCTCGGACATAGGAGGAACAAGGAAATCAGGAGAAGGCAAAGGTAACCGGCTTAACCCATCAGCATGTGTGATATCCTTACCAGGACGATACTTGAACTCACAATCATAAGCATTCAACATAAGGGACCACCTAAGCATGCGCGGGGAAATAATTTGAGGAGTGGGAGTATTGCTGATGAACAGACCCAGTAAAGGTTTATGATCTGTTACAATAGTAAACCTCCGCCCATACAAATAGTCATGAAACTTTTTTACCCCGGACACAATAGCTAACGCCTCCTTGTCAATTTGGGCATAATTCCTCTCTGTTGTAGATAAGGTCCATGAATAAAATGCAATAGGAGCCTCAACACCATTTCTCAAAGTGTGACTCAAAACAGCTCCAATGCCGTAAGGAGACGCATCGCAGGTAAGGTTGAGTGGTTTCTCTAAATCATAGTGTACAAGGACACTGTCAGAAGACAACAGCTTCTTTGCAGCATTGAACGCTTTAGTATGAACGTCAGTCCACCTCCATGGAGCGTCTTTATCCAGTAGACGATGCAGAGGTTCAGCAACAGTGGCTTTGTCAGCCAGGAAAGAATGGTAAAAATTAAGCAACCCTAGGAATGCTTGCAGTTCTTGTTTGTTGGTTGGAATTGGAGCTCTATGGATAGCTTCAATCTTAGAATCAGTTGGATGAATGCCATGTGCGTCAATTCTGTAACCAAGGAAATTCACACTTCTTACACCAAAAACACACTTTTCTTTTTTAAGTTTTAGACCAGCGTCAAGGAAACATTTCAAAACAAGTTGTAGCTGTGCAGCCAATGATTGTAGACAATCTGCTCCAACAAGAATGTTATCAAAATAAGGAATTAAACCCGGAAGTCCAGATAAGAGGTCCTCCATTAATTTCTGAAATATGCCAGGAGCAATGGAAACTCCAAACTGCAAACGTTTTGCTCGGAAAGCTCCTTTGTGTGTTATGACTGTGCATCAGCAGCCTCATCATCCACAGGTAACTGCTGATAGGCTTGAGCCATATCTAATTTGGCAAATACCTTCCCTTTTGCCAAAGTAGTAAGAATTTGATTAACAGCTGGAATTTGATAAGGATGCTCTTGCAATGCTTTGTTGATTGTACATTTGTAATCCGCACAGATTCTGACATCACCATTTGGTTTCATCACTGGAACTATGGGTGTACACCACTTAGGATGTGTCACAGGTTCAAGAATACCTTGTTCTACAAGACGTGTAATCTCAGCATCTATTTTGGGTCTTAGAGCTAATGGAACTTTGTGAGGCTTCATACGAACTGGAGGTACTGTAGGATCTAATACAAAAGAAACAGGAGGACCTTTATACATGCCCAGACCTTCCTCGAAAACTGCACTAAAGTCATCAACCACATTCTGTAGTGTATTTGTGGATACATTATGAACTCCAGTTAATGTGATTCCTAGGGGTTCAAACCACTCTCTACCCAGCAAGCTTGCTCTTTGTCCCTTAGTAATTATTAAACGTAAGTGTCCTCTGAATTTACCATATTTGACTGGTATAAAGCAAGCACCCTTGACATCCACAACTTGCCTGTTGTAATCTACCAGATGAATATCACAATTGATTATGAGGCCATAACAAGGCAAATGTCTCTTCTGAAATCAAAGAATATGCGCACCCGGAATCTACTTCCATTTTGCAAGGAACATCTTGGAGCACAATCTCAGTGTAAATCTTAAACCCTGATGGCAAATTTTCCACTGTATTTACATAGTCATTTGAGTAAACACCTGTAGTCGTTTCACTATCCCAAACAGCATGTGGAATATTAACAGAGTGCGCTGCGGTTGGCATTGTACTTGCATTTTTTCTTGCATTATATTGTTTTTTTTTCTGCAGTGTCCATTAAATGAAATCCCATCCTCGTCGCCAGTTTTGTGTATTTGAATGTAGATGTTGCTCACAAACACAGACAAGCAGTGGAACATAACTTCCTTTCTTTACTCCATTAACCACATGCAACACATTAAGATATATCCACAAGAGACCTAACACAACAGAACAAGTACACATTTCCATTATGCTGCCATCTACTGGCAAAACAGACTACATAGTACCCCAATACATAACAATTTATAATTAATATTATTATTTTATATTGATGAATAATATTATACTTTGATTATTATTATCTGATTATATTTTCAATATATTATGGTTGAAGTATACACAACTTGGTGTGTATATATATATATATATATATATATATATATATATATATATATATATATATATATATATATATCTTTGTTACTAATACTACTACAGCTACCTTGAAGCATTTCTTAGTGCAGTCCTCGTCACACAGTCAAGCTTTCCTTTAATAATTAAAAAAAAATAACATTTAACAGCAAAACAGTTAGGTAAGCTTCACTGCTTGCAGAACAAAACAAGCAGCACTAATGTGGCTGGACTCACCAGCCCAATAAATTCACTTCACTGATGGTAAAAAAAAAAAAAAAATGGAAAATTAACTTTGTCTCTAATCTAATCTAAGATAACACAAAGTACAAAACAGCACCAGCACTAGAAAGAAAGATTAGTTTAATTCAACAAAAATAATTAGTATTACTGGCTAGTTTAGCTTTAAAATGTTAAATATTTATTAAACCTTACATTTTAAAATGTAAGCTTTAAAATGTTAAACAGACTGCTAAGAGCAAGATTAGACTAAGGCTTTTTCACTAGACTATTTGATTTTTCTACCTAGTACTACAAGTCTATCTTATTTCACATTCTATCTGACAGAATCCCTCAGGCACACTAAGTTAAGTAGTATCTAATTTACTAAGTATAATATAGTATATTATATTATTTATATTACCAAATTACTGTATTTGCTTGATTATAAGACAAGGTTTTTTTCAGAGCAAATGCTGACTACAAGACTAAAATCCAGATCCCCGATGTGCATAACTGGAGGGCAGGTTGGCAAATAAAAGAAAATAAGAACAAAAAAATGCATTTTTCTCAATCATAGTGTTACTTACCTGCCACCACGTAGGAGAGGGAGACCCCCGCTCTCCTCTCAGCCGCAACAACAGCCGATAAGGAGGAGGGGGAGACTCCCCTCTACCGCACGATTATTGCACCAGCCGCCACGGAGGAGACCCCCCTCCACCGCATGACTACCGCCACAGCAACAGCCACCATGGAGAAGAGGGAGACCACCCTCCACCTAGGGTTGCCAGGTAGTCGCTATTTCACCGGCACAGTGATTTTGGAGCTCCCAAACGACCGGTATTTTTTGCAGGGGCAGACCGGCAGGGTGAGGGATTGCCCCTCCTGCCGCTCCGTCTTTAGCGCTGCGTGCGTGGCTGAGCGCTGGGAGAAGTGATGTTTCCTTTCATAATGTCACTTCCCAGTGCTCTGGCAGCATCCACGGCCCGAAGTGCGCAAGTTCACAACTAAGCGGAGCAAAGCCTTATGTCCTGCGCTGTCTGTCTGTTTGGCTGAGCAAGGCCTGGACTGGGAATTTTGGAGAAAACTTGCAAGGTAGGTGACTGTAATACAATCATGTACCTTTAATATTGGCTCATTTAGGGACAGTGGAAGCATGTGCAGCCACCCACAGATACGCTATATATTTAAAAAAATATGTATCTAATAGAAATGTTTCAGAGCATCATAAAGTTCACGAACTGCATTGTATCTATTACATCGCCTGTGATGTTATGCATATATAATTAATTATGCAAATTGGCATGGCCGGTATTTTTTTTGCAAGAGTGGCAACCCTACCTCCACCGCGCAACTATGTCCACAGCAGCAGCCCCTACGAAGGAGAGGGAGACCCCCCCCATCCTCAACCGCAGGCCTTTATGATGGGAGATTACGCCGCTCTCAAGATGGCCGCAAATCTTGACACCAGAAGAGACGTTTGTACTGTTTTGGCGACAAATTCGAACATGCACTCCCAGTTGCTATTTCAGTCTGCAGTATCCTTGCCTTGGGGGAGCTGAGGCAAGTCTTGTGTTTGCAACCTGCGTGCTGGGCAAGTCCTGTGAGTGGATGTAACTTGGGTGTTGAGCAAGTCTTGTGGGTGCAATCTGGGTGCTGGTCCAAGTCCTATGTGGGCAATCTGGATACGGGGCAAGTCCTGTGAATGCAATCGGGGTGCTGTGCAAATCCTTTGGATTATCCTTTTCTAATGAGCAAGTCCCGTGGATGCAATCTGGGTACTGTGACAAGTCCTTTGTGTGAAACATGGGTGATGGGCAATTCATGTTTATGTAACCTGGGTGCTGGGCATCTATATTTTTTGACATTATATATATATATATATAGATAGATAGATAGATAGATAGATATATATAGATAGATATATATATAGGGAATTGGATGATATGATCAAAAAATGGTACCTGAAGAAAGCCCTTCTTGTTCTGAAAAAAACTAATGTATAACTTGTGTGAGTACACTAAATGGGAGGGATGAAAATTACAGCTAAACACGAGTGTTAAAAAAGCCTTGGTCACGAAGGGTACAAAAAGAAAAAAACATCCTGGTCCTGAAGGGGTTAATATGACCTTCATTCCTCCATTGCAGATCCAAACAATTTTACAAATACTGCAATGTGATGTTTGTTTTGCAATTGCCATATAATACATTATTATGTATTGATATTCATGAAGGTGACTTTCCTCAGTGGATGCAAAACCTTGGTAAAGCTCTAATATAATGATTGGCCTGCAATGGGGAAGCTACCTACCCTATAAGAGAAGGTTTAGGAAAAATAGGAAATGGTGTATTGAGTGGTATCGGTAACATATTCAGTATTTTTGGGTACTTAAAACCACTATTATTATTAATACTTGGATTGTTTTTACATGGTGATTATTGGGATTGGAGAGAAATGCAGCTCTTTCTTCTTCAGGAAGTTCCATTACACTTGCATGCCGCTGATCAAGTTGAGAGATAACCAAGGTGTAGCAAGACAGGGGAAACAAAAGGATCTGCATTCTGCTGCTAAATCCTTCTAGAAGGTTAGGACCCCGGGCAGTGATGTCCACCCCATAAAGCAATATTTAGCTCTGTAATGCCTAATTGGTCCAGTCCTACTCGAGCTATATAAGGAGATGGCAGCGGAGGGCAAGATGCCTCCTGTGCTGAGAAGGGGACATGATCACCATTTTGTATAAACACAAAGATGAGAGGGTGTGACTTAAATAACCTACTATTGAAATTATAGACTGATCAATGTCAGTGGGCAAACGTACAAAATCAGCAGAGGATCATATATGTTTTTCCTTCACTGTAGACTACAAGATCCTAGCTAGTATTAGCAAGTAGGTTGCAATCAATCATCAGAGATTGTCCACCCTGACCGGGCCTCAGCCTAGCCCTTATCAGGGACATGATCCACTACATCAAGGAACGTAATGTACCAAGATATTTACACCCTGGTGCTGGTTAATGGCTGGAAACCTTACCCATTCACAGTTTGTTCCTGGGCCAGACAAGGCTCTCTTTCATATCTTCTTTGTGTCTGTTGTTATGGAGCTGTCTGTGCACTGCATCAGATGGAATGTCAAGAGAATACTCACATAGCAGTAGGTAGAACCCAGATACAGAACAAACCACACTTGCAAAGGTGATACGCACCTCTAAAGATTTGAAGATGGAACAGAGCTCTAGGGGGTAGTCACAAGTACAAATGCTATGAGGGTGTGCAGGCCAGTGGAGTTGGGAGGTCAGGTAGCTAGACATCACTAGCTAGAGATCAATAGCCAGGTCAATATGAAGGATACCAGAAGCAGGGATAACCAGTAGACACGCCAAGGTTCAGGATACCAGAGGTCAGGATAATCAGGAAACAAGCCAAAATTCAGGACGCTAGAGATCAGTATAGAGATCAGGATAATCAATAACAAGCCAAAAAAATCAGGAACCAGGACACACAAAATAGCTGAGAGCAACTTGCCTCTACTAAAGGCACAGTATAACTGAGTACTGCCATAATGGAAAGTGCAGGTTAGCTAGGGAAGCCCTAGAGTGTCATACCCCTTAGCCCCGCCTCTGTCACGATAGAGAAGCAGCAGAATCCAGGATACAGGAAGCGCCCAATATGTGTGAAACCAATAGGTGGCGTGCTGGGCCCGGCAATATGCGGGATACCATCGGAAGGCATGGAGGCATTTCAGCAACATCAATTATGCTTAGGAGGCGATTGCTGATTGCTTCCTCAGCTATGTTTAAGCCAGCCGACATCTTTCTTGATCGGTTCGGTGGAGGCCATTTTTTTGGGGGGGGGCTTTCCACCCAATGTCCTCTGCTAGCCTCACTTGTGAGGCTTCCATGGATGCTGCAATTTAAAAGCAGTTTGTACATGTACTGGCATTGTCACGGATGCATTGCATCCTAAGCCCGTACATGTACAGGCATTATTGTTAAGGGGTTAACTATTCTTCTGGATCTCTCACAAGCAACAGGAAATAACAGGAGAGTTAGAGAAGTAACTTCATGCTTGAAAGACAACAAAGTTCTTCATGGATGGCCGTTCCCAACAAGATTATCTTTTAACCTCCAAAATAACACTTTGGTTTATACTTTATACCGTATATTCCGGCGTATAAGACGACTGGGCGTATAAGACAACCCCCAACTTTTCCAGGTAAAATATAGAGTTTGGGCTATACTCGCCGTATAAGACTACCCCTCTACCCAGTATACAACAACCAGCCAATCACGGCAAGCGATGTACCTTACCGGTGATTGGCTGGTTGTTATACAGACATATACATACATACACTGCCCTTACACACACACACACACACACATATATCTACACATACTAACATACGCCTGTCCATACATACACATTTATACACTGCCCTCAACACACACCCCTGCCTTTACACACACACACACACACACACACACACACACACACATATATATATATATATATATATACACACACCAGCTTACAAACACACAAATACCTTCACTGCTCTTACACATGACGTCATCTCCGCGCTCTGCATCAATAGCCGGTGCGTAGTGATTAGGGAGCACGGAAGCCAAGGTCTGAAGTGCCAGACCTTGAGCTCCCTAATGTTGGGCTAGTTAGAGGGAGGTCATGATCTCCCCAACCAACCCTGCTCATCGGGCGTCCGCTGATCAGGGCTAGTTGGGGAGATCACGATCTTGCACCTACGTCGGCGCGGTCCTGAAGACCGGCCCAGGGGAGGCGGCTTCTCCGCTCACCCCTAGAGATTCGTGGCTTCGTGGGGAATGGCCGGCACGGCACGGTAAGTTTTAGTACCCGGCGTATAAGACGACCCCCGACTTTTGAGAACATTTTCTAGGGTTAAAAAAAAAGGGTTATACGCCGGAATATACGGTACTTTCTGCTAAAGATAAATTACATTGGAATTATAAAAAATTAATTAGATTTTTTTTTAAGAATCTTAATGGTAAACACACATATACCGTATTGGCTCGATTATAGGCTGCACCCGATTATAGGCTGCACCCTTAAAGTTTGGTGCTATTTTAAAGAATAATTTAAAAATGTATTTATAAAATACACATTAGTGGAATGGTAAAACAGTGTTTTATCTAATAACCAGGAATACATGTATTTTAACATTTTTGCAGTTATTAAGCAAATTACCAATGCATCCCCAGACTCCCTGGTGTCTAGTGGGGGAGCCGGTGGATGTCCGCGTGATGCACATAGACAACCTCTGATGCCGGCACTTCCGCCAGGGCTTCTATGGTGGAGCACCGGGAGGTTTTGTCACACCGGCGTGCCATCATAGAAGCCCCGGCAGAAGTGCCGGTAGCGGAGGTTGTCTACGCGCATCGCGCAGACTTCAACCGGTTGCCAGAGAAGAAGATCCAGCAGCGCTGCGGGGGATCTGGATCCTAACCCTGCTGTTCAGTGGCGTCGCTACAGGGGGGCAAGGGGGGGCAATTGCCCCCCCTAGGTTATTCCTTGCCCCCCCCTGTTGACCCCCCGCCGAATTTGGAACCATCCGGATTGCCCAGGACAGTCCCGCAATGGGACTTTAAGTCCTGGACAGCCTGAAACGCTTTTTTTTGTTTTTGGACGCGGAGGAGAGAGAGGGGCGCCTAGCAACCGCTTGGCCCCCCTCACTCTCCTCCACGAGGCCTCTACCTCCGCCGCAGTGCCGGCGTTTCATACTGAGCGCCGGTATATGACATCATATCCGGCGCTCAGGAGTGAAGACAGAAGCCTCGTTCTCCCACCGCAGGAGTTTAAAGGTGAGTGAAATACAAAGGGGGTGAGAAGGGAAAGAGGAGGGAAAGAGGAGGGAGAGGGGTTAGAAAGTGATAAGGGAGGGAGAAGGGGTAGAAAGTGATAAGGGAGGGAGAAGGGGTAGAATGTGATAAGGGAGGGAGAAGGGATAGAAAGTGATAAGGAAGGCAGAAGGGGTAGAATGTGATAAGGGAGGCAGAAGGGGTAGACTGTGATAAGGGAGGCAGAAGGGGTAGAAAGTGATAAGGGAGGGAGAGGGGGTACATGTTAATGAGTGAGTATGAATTAATGTGTGGATGCATTGTGTGAATGCGTGAGAGTATGCATTAATGTGTGAATGAATTGTCTGAATGAGGGAGAGCATGAGTTAATATGTGGATGAATTGTCTGAATGAGGGAGAGCATGAGTTAATATGTGGATGAATTGTCTGAATGAGGGTGAGCATGCGTTAATATGTGGATGAATTGTCTGAATGAGGGAGAGCATGAGTTAATATGTGGATGAATAGTCTGAATGAGGGAGAGCATGAGTTAATATGTGGATGAATAGTCTGAATGAGGGAGAGCATGAGTTAATGAGTATGTGTGTATCATAGATGTGTAATTGTGGAAGGGCAAAGATGGCACTCACCGGGGAATTCTCTTTGACAGCGGCGGAAGGTCTGCGCGATGGACGCAGACAACCCCCCCCCTGCTAGCCGCACCTCCTTCCGGCTCCCGGACAACACACCGGAAGTCAGAAGCCCTGGTAAGTTTTTTTTTTTTTCTGGGGGGGGGGTGTTAAATGGGGGGCATAAGGCATTTCTGTAGGCAGAGTGCTCTATGAAATGCCTTTTAACCCCCTTAATGCCACTCTGCCTCCAGAAATGCCTTTTAACCCTCTATACGCCACTCTGCCTCCTGAAATGCCTAATACCTCCCTATATGCCACTCTGCCCCATAACATGCCTTTTAACCCCTTAAATGCCAGAGTGGCATATAGGGTTATAAGGCATGTCTGGAGGCAGATTGTCACATAGGGGGTCAAAAGGCATATAATGGGGCACAGTGGCATATAGAGGGTTAAAAGGCATATCATGGGGCCCAGTGGCATTTAGAGGGTTAAAAGGCATATCATGGGGCCCAGTGGCATATAGGGGTTTAAGGCATTTATGGGGCAGAGTGACAAGCCTGGGGCAGATGTGCATAACTGGGGGCAGGTTGGAAAATAAAAGGAATTAAAAACAAAATATTTTTCTCAATCATAGCTTTTATTAAAAAAAATAGTTTACATGAATTAACATTTACTATAGGAAACTTTTTTCCTGTAGGGTCGTCTTATATTCAGGATTTTTCTTTTTTTCCTAAATTAATATTCAGATTTTGGGGGGTCGTCTTATAATCAGGGTTGTCTTATAATCGAGCAACTACGGTAATACCTGCAATGCTGTTTCCATGTATTTATTTGATCTATACCTGCAATGCTACGTTTTATATATTGTTATTGTATACCTGCAAATACAGGATTTGTATGTCTGATTCTGTTGATTTGATATATACCTTCAGTGCTGAGATCACAAGTGAATTTCAATTGATCTATGCATGCAAAGCTGGGTTTGTGTGTTAATGTGTTGATCTATACCTGCTATCGGCAGCAGGGTCTAATATATATATATATATATATATATATATATATATATGTATATATATATAGGCAGCAGGGAGTAATATTAATATATATCGGCAACTGGGGCTAATATTTATATATATATATATATATATATATATATCAGCAGCAGGATCCAATATTTATATATATATCGGCAGCAGGAACTAATATTAACGAAACTGCCAGTTCAGCTGTAATTTTGAAATCATGTTTCAATCATAGTCTTTACTTCAAAGAGATAAGTACTCATTATGTAGATAAAAATGTATGTCTAATGCGTATATGTGATGGGCCATCACATAAATCAATAATAAAAGGAGGGGCTTGCTGGGGGCATTCATACAAATAGTGGTGGCTGGAAGCGATTATACAGGGGTGTGGGGGCACCACATTAATCTATACTAAAAGGGTGCTGGCTGGGGCATCAATACACAAGGGTCAAAAACACTAAGGGGGTATAAACAACAATGCAGTGTGAAAAATCCCTCCTGATGTAGATGTCAGTGACGTAGATTGTGTCCTGCTGTTTGTGTGTTTTTGGTTATCAGTGTACCAGAGCCTGTCCTGGGGTGTGTGTGCGTATAGGTGTTGGTGCGGCACAGCCTGTCCTGGTGTGTGTGTTTGGGTGTCCGTATGGCATAGCCTGTCCTGTGTGTGTGTTTGGGTGTCGGTGTGGCAGAGCCTGTCCTGGTGTGTGTTTGGGTATTGGTTTGGCAGAGCCTGTCCTGGTGTGAGCCTGTCCTGGTGTGTGTGTTTGTGTGTCAGTGTGGCAAAGCCTGTCCTGGTGTGTGTGTCTGGGTGTCGGTGCGACAGAGCCCGTGTTGGTGTGTGTGTTTGGTTATCTGTTTCCTGGCAGTTGGAATTATTTAATTTATACTTATCCAGAGATAAAATGCCCTCCTGAAGTTGTAGTGACTTCAGGAGACAAAACATTCAAGGCCCTGAAATCATTTAGTGGAAAAGTTAAGGTATTGTGTTATTTATGCTATAATATTTATTTCAAGGATAAGTCGTACTAAATTGTGGCTTCAGGCTTCCCATGTTGAATGACCGAGTATTATGTTAGTCCAATAACAAAAGTATCATTCCATAGCACATTACTTTTGGCATTATATATATATATATTTTCTCAGTGGTATGATTTAATGGTGGAAATTATGAATGCCCCCCAGTTTGACTGTGGTATCTTGTGTGCCCCCCCCTATATATTGTTTCTAGAGTCGCCACTGCTGCTGCTTGCCCACAGCAGGGCTAAATGAAAAAGAAAAAAACACCTGCCCGGCACTGCATTTCCCAGGCGTCGGGCAATACAAATTGCGCTAAACCCTGATTATAGGCCGCACCCCCACTTTAAAGACTTAAAGTTGGGGGGAAAAGTGCGGCCTATATTCAGGCCAATACGGTATATCCTGTAGAGCTGATTAATCAGGTATAGCGCTTTAGAAAGTATGTGGGCCTGTTCCTAAGTTAATCCTATGCAATTTTTTATTAAACTTGATATCACATTCATGCTCATAGTTTTAACACTCCTAACATAAGCACATATATATATGGATAAAATCATATATAAATATGGAATACTCTTGCACTTCACTATCACGTTACACTTTTAATCTGCTTGGTTTCTTCAGGGGAGGGGGCTTTATCAAAATATTTTTTCTCTCCTAGCATTTGCACTGGTGGCAAGCGGTGGGACCCTTCTTCTTACTGTCCCAGAAGGATGGCAGATAACTATCTTCAACATACCAGCCCTGCAGGACCTACTGGCCCGCCGAGGCAGAGAAACTGCCGGAATGAAAAAGAGCAAATTCATCGCAGCCCTGGTAAACCTAGATCAGGAGGACCAAAGGTATGATACCCAGCTTCTCGACAGGTCATATGCCTCCCCTTCCCAAGGAACATGATGCGGTCAGCCAGAGGGTGAAAAAGAGGCTAGCCAACTATGGGGCTAACCCTCCTTTTGAGGTGGTGGAACGCATCACGCAAGCAGCAGAAAGGGAAAGTGCAGAGGAATTGCGGGTCCAACCCAGCGGGAGCAGCTCCATTAGTTCAGAGCACAAACACCAAGAACAGACTAAAGGTCACCCATCAGTCCTTCCAGACATTTGATGACCTGAAGGACAACATCGATGGCTTCCTGCATGACTTGGAACGTCAGTGCCAGCTCCATGACATCAAGGACCGAGATTGGGTACCTGTCCTAGCGGGGAATCTCACAGGGAGATCCACTGGGGCGTTTGGTGCCATACACGACGAATGCAGTTAGGACTACTTACAAACGATGATGTGGAATGGGCACACCGGATGAGCCAGGCAGTCCACAGCTGGCTGCAGGTATGCGAGGCAGTCACAGCCGGAGGAGTGATCCAGCAATTTTTAATGGAACAATTCTTACAACTGGCAGCCGGAGACATCAAGGACTGGGTAAGAGACCATGCCCTATCACTGTGGAAGAGGCGGCTCGTTTAGCTGACAAATATGTGGACATCCGCCGCCCTCTGACCCGTACTCACTACCCTTGCCCTGCTACCCAGCTAAACCCTACCATGGCACAACTGCGTTCCCCTGCCCCACGTTCTTATACGCCCCCCCCCCGGATCTTTAAGTCCGCCACTGGATGCTTTCAGTGCGGGCAGTCGGGGCACATCAAGCGGAATTGCCCCAACCACGTCTCCAGCCAGCTCCCTCTGGGCCCTGCTATGCTGGCACAACTCCCTTTCTACCCCGCAGGCTCATTGCGTATGCCATTCCCCTGTAGCCACTGAGGACCTGATGTCTTTTGACCCTGTTGATAACCCCATCTCAACTGAGGATTGTACCCCTGTTTGGGGCTATACCCAGGATGTATCCTTCATACAACAGCCTAACATGGATAATAGAGGGCACCACTATTAGCCGATCCTTGTAAACAGGAGACAGGCCGAGGGTCTGAGGGACACTTGGACTGGGGTGCGGAAAATGGATACTGGGATGTGGGCATTATGCACGGATTCCCCACCGATGTGCTCCTGGGCAATGACTTGGGACTGCTACTTTGTACCTTCCAATCTGGATCTCACTACCACAGCAGCCTGCACCACAGTAACCCGAGCCCAAGCACGCACCAAGGGGACCCCAGTAAGTTCTGACCCCCCACCCCTGACTGACTCCCTTCCCAGGCCCAATCCAAATGTGTTCAAGCAGGCACTCCTGTCTGACTCCATGCTACAATGGTACCGTACTAGGGCTGACACAGGGGAAATTGGCAAGCACAAGGACCGCATTCTATGGAAAGAAGGGCTCCAGTACCGGTCCCCCTTAGAAGATACCTCTGATCCCCATACTGTTACACCCCTACAGTTAGGCATCCCTACTCTTTACAGAGCTCCCCTCTTTGCCCTAGCTCACACTGCCCCCCTAGCAGGTCACTTTGGTAGTACCAAGACACGTCACCTGCTAGCGAAAACATTTTTCTGGCCGAAATTGTCTCAGGATGCTGCCCAATATTGCCGCACCTATGATCTATGCCAACGGGTAGGCAATTGAGGAGACTCTTCCTGGGTGCCCCTAAATCACCTACCCCTGATCAGCGAACCCTTTCAGAGGGTGGTGATTGACCTCATAGGACCAATAGCCAAACCAAGCAGGTCTGGGAAGAGGTATATCCTCCCAGTGGTTGACTATGCTACCCGCTACCCCGAGGCAGTAGCCCTTCCCAACATCACCACTGAAACGGTGGCTGATGTATTGATACATCAGCCGGGTAGGGTTCCCCCGAGATGTCTTATCTGACCAAGGAACCCAGTTCCTCTCAGAATTGCTACAGCAGGTGTGGACCCTCTGCGGCGTTAAAGCCCTCCACATCACCCCATATCATCCCCAGGGTAACGAACACTGTGAGCGCTTTAATGGGACGCTGAAACAGATGATCCGAGTCTTCATAGCCCAGAACACCGATTGGGAAAGGTTCCTTCCCCATCTCCTCTTTGCCTACCGTGAAGTTCCAGAGGAATCAACAGGGTTCTCACCATTTGAGTTACTGTATGGTAGACCCATACATGGACCCCTGGATATGCTGCAAGAATTTTGGGAAGGAAAGGGGGATCCCGAGGAGACCCCTGTGGTCATCTACGTGGTAGGACAAGCTGGCCAAGCTCATGGATCTAGCACAGGGGCATCTCAGAATAGCTCAGAGTACTATGATGCCCACTCTACAGCTAGGGCTGAAGGAACTCCTACATCGCCCCACCCAACAGAGTAAGCTGCAGACAGCTTGGGAGGGACCATACAAGGTAGTTGTCAAGAAAGGGACCAGTACGTACGTGGTAGCAAAAGGGGTACACCTTAAGGTCAAACGCATGTCCCATATCAATGCCCTCAAGCTGCACCAAAGACCTGCGGATATAGTGGCCATATGCACACCCTCCTTTACCGAGAAAGGGGATAAGGTGCTGCCAGACCTACTGGCCGAAACCAAAGCCCCTAGCTCCCTTGAACAGGTCCAAATTAGACCGACCCTACAACCCCGGGAGGTCACCCTATTACGAAAGATGCTTCAAGCCTGTAGCCCCCTATTCTCAGCCCTTCCTAGCATAACACACTTAGCCACCCATCCCGTAGAGACCCCCTGCCAGACACTACTACGCCAACCGCTTACTGGGCACCTGAAGCAGTTAAGGGACACATTCGCAAACAGCTAGAGGAAATGAAGGTACTGGGAGTCATAGAGCCCTCCTGCAGCCCATGGGCTTCCCCTGTAGTCCTGGTCCCCAAAAAGGATGGTTCCACCCGGTTCTGTGTGGACTACAGACGACTTAATGAAAAGACTGTCACGGACGCTTACTCAATGCCCCGAGTAGATGACCTCCTTGACAAACTGTCCGGGGCCAAATGGCTATCCACCCTCGACCTAAGCCGGGGGTCCTGGCAAATTCCTCTGACTGAAGTCAGCGTTTATCACCCCGTTCGGACTGTACCAATTAAAGGTCATGCCGTTCGGGATGAAGAATGCCCCAGCTACTTTCCAGAGTTTGCATGTGCGTACCTGGATGACATAGCGGTCTTCAGCAGCTCCTGGAGGGAACATCTCCAGCACTTGGACCAAGTATTAGACTGTATCCAGCAAGCAGGGATCAGACTGCACATATGTCAGCTAGGTATGGGGAGGGACAGTAGCTAGGACACCGAGTGGGGGGGACCGCGACCCAACCCTGCCAAGTATAGTCCACTGGCCGGTGCCACAGACCAAAAAGCAAGTCTTGGCATTCTTAGGAACGACAGGGTATTACAGAAAGTTCGTACCCCACTACAGCTCCATAGCTAAGCCCGGCCCAAGACAGTACTGTGGTCACCAAGTGCAACCAAGCTTTCAACCAACTAAAGTCTGCACCGGGAGAAGCCCCAGTCTTAGCAGCTCATGACTTTAACCGTCACTTTCTGGTCCACACAGACGTTTCCATGTTCGGGCTCGGAGCTGTATTGAGCCAGGTCAACGACCAGGGGGAAGAGCACCCAGTAGCATACCAAAGTCGCAAGCTATTGGACCAGGAGGTAGGGTACGAGGCCATTGAAGAAAAGTGCCTTGCACTCGTGTGGGCCCTAAAATGATTTCAACCCTATCATTCTTATAGACCACAACCCCCTGGTCTGGCTCAACCATGTAAGCAGAGACAATGGACATTTGTTACGGTGGAGTCTCTCGCTCCAACCCTTTAACTTTACTGTACAATAACGCCCCGGGAGGCAAACAGGATTGCTGCCAGGGGGAGATTCAGTAGATAAAGGGGATTGGGGTTGTGGTTGTCTATATATACATGTGTATAGGGTAAAGATTGGGTTGTCTATATATACATGTTTATCAATGTTAATGCAATTATGTGGATATATAAGGCTATGTTTTACAACAATAAAAAGTTCAATTTGTTCTTCACAATCATTGTTGTCATGTCTACTTTTATGATGTAAGACAAAGATCCATCTATTAGCCTCCTGCGGCTGGAGACTATCCTGAGGGACAGACGAATGGGTTTATAGGGCATCTATAGCCCTAACTAAACCCATTACAAGTACATTTTCTAGTGTCACCACTAGCCCTTGTTGGAGATGCAATAATGCATTTGGAACTGTTTCATACATGGTGGGAATATTAAGAATTGGAAAGCCTAAAGCTGAAAATTACTGAAATATTTTATTTAATTTTTAACTTAAACTGTATGCTCTCCTCTTCAATGTTCTTGCTTCACTTTGAACTTCCACTTAAAAAAATATTTTTGGGATATAAATCTTTAATCAAATTTCTTTTTAGGCACAAATGGAAAAATGCTTTTTTATTAATTATCCTAATTTGCCGCTCTGTTGCCAGATTTGGAATTTACTATCTCCCCCCTAGTGGGGTGTCTCATTCTCTCCAATTATATACTAAGTCAACTTGTAGGCCTTGGTAACCCACAACAGTAAAGTAAGTTGCTTATTTGTTGCAAATGTTTCTTTATCCTACGTTATGGATGTGGTATTCTTATACAGATCTTTATCAGTCTGTTTACTAAAATGATTATTGATGACATTTAATTAAATGCAACCTAACTCATGTATCTGTGTTCTGGATATGAATATCTTTTTTGTTCTTGAATTTGTTTGTTTATGTCCTGTTTGTATATGTTAATCTAAAAAATGTTTTTGCTTCTGTCACATCAATAAACACTAATAACCCAGTGCCATTAGAAGCCCTGCATGTCCATGGCATCACACTGCCTCCACGGTGTTTTACAGATGATGTGGTATGATGGATCAAGAACTGTTCCAAGCCTTCTCCATACTTTTAGTAAAGGTTTTATTAGTTTTAAATGTCCAAAGAATGATGTTTCAAAACTGGGCTGGCTTTTTTAGATCTTTTTTGGCAAAGTCTAACCAGGCCTTTCTATTCTGGAGGCTCATGAATGGTTTGCACCTTGTGGTGAACTATCTGTATTTGCTCTCGTAAAGTCGTCTCTTTATGGTAGATTTGGATAATCATATGCTTACCTCCAGGAGAGTGATCTTCACTGGGCTGGATGTTGTGAAAGGTATTTCTTTATCATGGAAAGGATCCTACGATCATCCACTTCTGTTGTCTTCCATGGAAGTCCAGGCTTTTTTGTGTTGCAGAGCTCACAAATGCATTCTTTTTTTCTCAGAATGTAACTGTTGATTTGGCCACTCCTAGTGTTCCTGCTATCTCTCAGATTTTTCCTTTTTTTGCTGTGGGTTAGCAGCAATAGCTTCCAAATGTGAATGCCACACCACAAATCAACTTCAGACCATTTACCTGCTTAATTGATTAAAAAAATAACGGAAAAAGGCCCACACCTGTCCATGAAACAGCTTTTATGTCAACTGTCCTATTACTTTTAGTCCCTTGAAAAAGAGGGGACTACACATTAAAGAGCTGTAATTCCTAAACCCTTCCTCCAATTTACATGCGAATACCCTCAAATTAAAGCTGAGCGATTGCACATTTAGCTTATTACTTAACTGTAACTAAACAGCCGAAATATAAGTAAGTGTCCAAATATTTCCTGACCAAACTACCGTATTTGCTCGATTAACCCTCGTCTTATTACCTCAGGGTCGTCTTATAATCAGACCTCAAATAGGTCTGACTATGAGACTAAGATCCAGATCCCCCGCAGCGCTGCAGGGGACCTGGATCCTCCTGACTCCGCCCCCCCAACTCACCGGTGCTTCTGATTCCCCGGTGTGTAGCTGGGGCAGCGTGTAGACCTTCCCCGGATGTCAGTGAGGAGAGTTCCGGTGCAGGGAATTCTCACTGACAGCCGGGGAAGGTTTGCGCGATGGACGCAGACAACCCCCGCTGCTAACCGCACCTCCTCCTGCTGCCCGGACAACACACCGGGGAATCAGAAGCACCGGTAAGTTTGGGGAGGGGGGAGTGTTAAATGGGGGGCATAAGGCATTTCTGTAGGCTGATTGTCTTAGCATTGTTAATTATATAGGTGTGAAGTGTTTCCCCTGTTATTGTGTGAGTTAGCCCTTGTCTTAAGGTGTCACTCCTGCAAAGATCCTACGATTATAGGGAATTATAGACCTATATCCCTAATTAATAATGATATAAAAAAATTTCTAAGATAATAGCTAATAGATTAAATCAATTTATTCCGAAATTGATCAACACAGATCAAGTTGGATTTGTTCTTAAAAGAAATCCTGTTGATAACACCCGTAGGCTATTAAATATAATACATAAGATCAAAATGCAACAGCTTGGAGTAGTACTAATGGCGATCGATGCTGAAAAAGCATTCGATAGAGTAAGCTGGGACTTCCTTGATAAAGTACTGGATACATTTGGTATACTGGGCACTATTAAAACCAACATTATGAGTCTTTATACCAATCTCACAGCTAGAGTAATAGGACCTCTATCCCAATCACAAGACTTTAATATAAAGAATGGCACTCGACAAGGCTGCCCACTGGCTCCACTATTATATATCTTGACCATCGAACCCTTAGCAGCTATGATAAGACAAAATATAGAAATATCGGGTATATCAACTTCCGATACAGAACACAAAATAGTACTCTACGCAGATGATATTCTACTGACATTAACAAATCCAACTTCATCCATTCCAGCTTTACTACGCACAATCGATACTTATAGTAAATATTCTAATTATAAGATAAATTTACACAAAACACAAGTACTTAACGCAAATTTGACTAGTAATGAGCTAGAGACGCTGAGTTATAATTATAAATTTAATTGGAATAATAGGTCTATTGATTATTTAGGGATTAAGCTAGCCATGGATATTGAAAGCATTATAGATATTAATTATATGAGTTTATTTAAAGAGATCAGAGAGAAACTGAATAAATGGAGAAGCCTTGAAATTTCATGGCTAGGACGAGTAAACACCATAAACTCATATGTCATTCCTAAGTTATTATACCTCTTTAGGATAATACCTCTAAGAGTTAAAGCTAGAATACTTTTCAAAAACTTTTTGCTGACCACATATGGGCTGGGAAAAACCCCAGAATATCACGTATACTTAAACTTAATAAGAAAGAAGGAGGTATATCCTACCCAGATGTTGCAAAATTACACAAAGCATCTATGTTAATGCATGCTCTCGCATGGTTTAACCCTGATTCCAAAGTATTTGCCTGGTATGGAATTGAATTAACATATTTGGCTCCTCGTCAGCCATCACAAATCTTCTGGGCTAATATAAAGAGAATTTTACATCTATCGATTGATAATCAGATAATTGTAGATGCATTGATTTCTTTGAATAAATTTAAGACCACATTTAAATTAACGCAAGCAATCTCTATGAATTCCCCTATAGTCATATGGGTACAACAATATGGACTAACGCGGCATAATTTACATATCGGATATAATGAATAATGGAAATACTATTCCGTTTAGAGATTTGCAAACTAAATATAACATCCAAAATAGATATTTGTTTTCATATATGAGGCTGAAAAACTATATATCTAAGAAGTCCCTATTACCACCAAACCATCAAATTAATATGCTATTAAATAACCTACAGAGAAAAGGACAGCTCTCAAGAATATTGTCTTTAAGTAAAGAATCTAGTGCTAGGGAAAAATATCTCCCCATAATGAAATGGGAAAATTCAATAGGAAATGTATATGACATGGAAGATTGGCTTAAAGGGTTACTAATAGTCGTACGGAATACCCACTGTATATCGCTGGTAGAACTTCAGTATAAAATAATGTACCGATGGTACTCAGTCCCAACAAGATTACACAAGATATCTAAAGCAATCTCGAACTCCTGCTGGAGATGTCAGAAGGATGTAGGCGATATGCTACACATATGGTGGGACTGCCCGATGCTTGATTCTTTAAAGGGAAACCTTAATAATATGTTATCTAGGATGTTAAACATAAAACAAATAATCACAGTGGAATCTTTTCTATTTAATATTAATTTGCCGGTAGTGAGCAAGGTACAACAAATCTTAATTTCTCAGCTGTATTTAGCAGCTAAAATATGTATCGCAAGGAAATGGAAACAATCGGAAATAATAGATTGGAGAGATGTTATTGCACAGGTCAAATACCAAAACAAGATGGAACAAGGCTTCTTAGTTTCTATAGGCCAACATAATAAATATGATCAAATATGGAGACCGTGGGAAAATCTCTATAGTGATATGATAGATTAGACGCTCCCCTGTGGGAATTCTTTCGCCTAATACAACCTAATGTCTACCCCAAGTCTACATGAAAGTGTGAATGAGTGAGGTATGTATGTACAACTTGAACATTTTATGTAAAGTTGGTAATAATGATTATAATGAATATTTATCTTCCTATAAATGGTAGAAAGTACAGTAATTATTTTTCTGCTGTAATTTTATGGTATTTACGGAAGAAATGTTTTTTTGATGTGTAAAAATTTGAAAATTCTTAATAAAAATAATAATAATAGTAATAATAAAAAAAGGTGTCACTCCTGCATACCTAATTATCAATTACATAACAGGTAGCTGTTAATCCTGTGAGCTCCTGTTATCCCTGTGTCCTGGCCATTGTCTGTCTCAAGCCGATTATATGTCTATCATCATTCCACGTCTACGTCCCCAATTAATGTAATTATTTATGTCTCATGTCATTCTGTCCTTCCCCCGGATATTGTGTTGCAGGATTTGATCTAATTACTTCCTTCCTGACATGGTAATTAGATCATGTGATATTTGTCTTGCCCCTTTTCTTACTTGTGTATATATAGATCTGTCTTTGGTTTTAATAAAGGAGGCCTGTTTTCAACCCAACATGAGTGTTGCCTGATGCTTGGGGTGGGCTGCTATGATCCTTTATTGTCCTTTTCAGGACAATAGCCACACTGTGTAGCTAAGCTTCGGATAGCCACAGTGCAAACGCAGCTCCGGTGCAGCGACGTCCCCCCTTCTATCTACAACACTGGTTCTGCCTGGCGCTGAAGAATTGTTGGTGTCCCGGCAGGAGGTCCCGTCACACATAGCTTTTATGAAAAAAAATAGTTTACATGAATTAGCATTTACTGGTAAAACTTTTTTCCTATAGGGTTGTCTTATATTCAGGCTCTTTCTTTTTTTCCTAAATTAATATTCAGATTTTGGGGGGTCGTCTTATAATCGAGCAAATACGATATATTTTTGAAAACTTGACATCTCAGGGTATTTCTTTCTTTTTTACATTATAATTTATTAGATTAAATATGATTACAGATAAATACATACATACATACATAATTACATTCACCGTAATAGAGACCAATGGAGTTAAAGATTTTAGTTTTAAAGAATATGATCAAAAGTAATTATTATAATTTAAGTATCCTCTAGGTTTCTAATACATAACCATCTGTACAACAAAACAAATTTGACGTAATCTAGCAGCGGCAGTTGGAGCAAGGGACCCAGAGGTGGATTTCTGGCCAGAGAGGGAAGGGAACTCGGAAACACTATTCCCATTGGGGAGTAATTCTTGGGACCAATAGATAGTTTGGATTAAATTAATGAATATGGGTATGACCAGTTTAATTTACTAGCTATAAGTTACCAAAAAAAAAGATAAATAAACTTAAGTCCTTGTAAAATAGTCATATTTAATAAAACTAAACCAAGGGAACCATATATCATTATATTTATTAATGTTGTTTATCGAGAGATAAAAATATTTTTCCATATCAGCTTGGTACATTATTTGGTTAGTGATTTCACTCCAAGAGAGGTTGGACTCTTTACGCCAGTTTCTGGCCATACAGATTTTAATAGGAAGCAAAATGTTGACTGCTAAAATCTTCGCAGAGTTGCTTGAGGATGGTAGATCTAGATGAGCCAAGTTTGTGGAAAAAGATTGACTTGAGTCTTAAATATATATGAGAGAGCCTTAGTAGTTTCTAATTTGATAATTGTCAATTTAATACATGACCACCATATATGAAGTTGGGTCCCTATATCATGATTACATCTCCAACACAAATTAGAACCCGAGTAACGGAATTTAGCTAAACAAGAAGGGACCAAATACCAACGGTGAAGAAGTTTATAAAACATTTCATGTAGATTAACTGAGTGAACGGCCTTTCTGACCTGTTGCCATGCAAGTGACCAACGCTCCATTGAAAAAGATATCAAACATTAATTTCTCTATTGAATAAGGTAATAAAACATTTTTATAATTATAATTATAATTCATACCTTTAGAAATAATGTTTTTCTTGTTGTGTGTGTTAATCAGTTTATCCAATTCTGTTGGAGGAGAAATTTCCTTAGATTTCAAAAAGTAGTTAACTCTCAAATAAATAAGGAAATCATTGGCTAGTAAGGGAAATTTTGACTGAAATGCAGGGAAACTCAGAATATTGGTGTTCAAAAATAAATCACCAAAGGTAGAAATACCATTTAGCAGCCAATTTGATAAATTGATATCTAAAATAAAATATTTAAGTATCGTTATAGGAGTGTGAATAGAAAATTACTAATATTTTCCTAATCTTAATGCACATTTTTATTGCATCTAAAATTATAGGATTAAATATTTCCGTTGTCTCAAAGTACGGTGAGTTAGCCCGAATAAATTAAATAATTCATATTAATTTGTCTGGTTACGTTCACAATGCAGCCATCCTACGTATTCATCTTTTTTAACATCCCAGTACAGTACATGCATAAACATTGCAGCTTCATTGATCAATCCTGTATCTGGGAAACCTAGACCCAGGTATCTACAACTTCTTGAAATTGTTACCTGGCTAATTCCAGGCAAACATAAGTAGTTTGGGAAGACTATCTAAAATCGAACCAGGGACCCACAATGGTATGGTCCTGAATAGATATAAAATTTTGGGAATTAAGTAAGATTTTTTTTTTTGAAACTGAATTTTTATTGAGATCAGACATAAAAATAACACAAGTATCCACCATGTAATGCATAGGAGTAAATACATAAAGAAAAAGAACAGAAAAAACAATGCGCATTACAATTGGACATTACTACAAGTATACCGCCATACAATGCGGAAAAACAGTGTAGAAATATCATATGGGTATAATATGTATACAATATGTCACACAGATCTCGGATTTTACATTTTTAGGAACAGGGAAGGGGAAGGGACGGGGGAGGGAAGGGGAAGGGACGGGGGAGGGATGGGGAGGGAAGGGGAAGGGACGGGGGAGGGATGGGGAGGGGATGGGGGAGGAAGGAGAGAGAAAGAGAAACAAAAAAAAAGAGAAACGAAAAAAAAAAAAAAAAAAAAAAAAGGGAATGAGGAAAGAGCGAGAAGAAGAAAGCAGTAGAAGAAAGAGAAGAAGCCCAAAGGTAATCAAGATGCCAGAGTCGCCTTCCGATACCAAACAGTCCGCAAATCCTTCAGGATATAACCACTAGGCATAGGGCAGAATGTAGCAGTATAATACTCATCCCAGGCCGCCCAAGTGTCATGGAAAATATGTGGAGTGTTAGAGGCGGAATGCGCCATCTGTTCATAAGTACGGGTTGTAGTAAGCGCATACAAGACGTCCTGAATCGTGGGAGGGAGTGGGTCCTTCCACTTACGCGCAATGCAAACCTTGGCTGCGATCAAGACATGACCCAGTAGTTTTCGCAATGGGGAGGCTAATGACGGGGGAAACATATCTAACAACGCAATCTCCACCTCGGCCGCTATTGGAATATGCAACAATTCCACTATGAGATGAAAAACAGCCGTCCAGTAGGGTTTAAGCACAGGACAGCCCCACCATACATGGAGCATGGAGCCCACTTCCCCGCACTGTCTCCAGCACAATGGGGAGGAGGAGGGGAACATTTTAGCTAGCCTGGAAGGAACATAATACCACCGAAATAGAACCTTCCTATTGGTTTCGAAGTGAGTAGCATTCTTTGAGACCCCCTGAAACGAGGAGAGGGCATGGTACCAAGTTTGAACATCATATTCCCTGCCAAGTTCCCTCTCCCACTGTAGCATAAATGGAAGTTTGTCATCAGACCCGTGACCCAATAGAGCGGTATAACAAACCGAGATGGCCCCCGGAACACAAGGGGCTTTCAGGCAAAGCCGAACGATCGGGGAGTCAGGACAGGAGGCAGGGAGGTCCCTCAGATGCTGCGAAAGGACGTGCCGAACCTGTAGATACTTAAAGAAATCACGACTGGGCAGGGAAAAAGTACTCTGCAGGTCCTGGAAAGAACGTAGACGACCCCCGGAGAGCAAGTGGGATACCGAAGTGACACCACAACGTATCCAATTATCTAAGTGGACATGAGGGATAACGGGTTTCAACGAAGACAATGGGGCGTGCCCGAGAAGGTGATCAGGAAACCGCAACATGGATTTATGTTTGTCCCACACTGCCAACGAGAGCGAGGTCGTGGGTAAGGCATCCGGCAGTGGAGGTCTAGAATTCTTAGGAAGCCACAGAAGATCTCGTAACAAAAATGGGGAAGTAAACAAGGATTCATGGTCCACCCAGGCCACCCTAGATGGATCTGAAAAGAGAAGAAGGGTTTGAGCCAGGTTGGAGGCAAGATAATAGAGCCTGAGATTAGGAATACCCAAACCACCAAGTAATTTAGAGCGCTGTAAAATATGATACGGAAGCCGGGGCCGTTTGTGGAGCCAAAAAAATTTAGACAGTCTGGTTTGCATCGTGCGAAAAAATCCAGAAGGCAAAGCTATGGGCAAAGTCCGATAGAGATAAAGCAATTTGGGGAGGGAATTCATTTTGAAAGAGACAATACGGCCAAGCCAGGAAATCTCCAGTTTTGACCATCTGTGTAAATCATCACAGATTTTATTCCAAAGCGGTAGAAAGTTGGATTTAAATAAGGAACCAGCCGACTTAGTAATGCGGACCCCCAAATATGTAATAAAGTCCGTACGCCAAGAATAATGAAAAGTCCCGGACACGGCGCCAATCACCGAAGTCTCGTATCCTATATTAAGAGCCTGCGTTTTATGCCAATTAATTTTGTAGTACGAGAGATTACCAAAAGTAGACAATAACGCATGCAAATTTGGAAGAGAAATCGTTGGATTAGTGAGTGTCAGGAGGACATCATCAGCGTACAGACAAATTTTAGAGTCAACGGAACGAATGGGAAATCCCGCAATATCGGGGTGATCTCTGATGGCAATCGCCAGCGGTTCCATGGCTAGAGCAAACAAAAGCGGCGAGAGCGGGCATCCCTGGCGGGTACCATTGCTAATAGCGAAGGGCTCCGAAAGAAAGCCAGAGGTATAGACTCGCGCACGGGGCTGGTCGTAGAGAACAGAAACTGCGGTAACGAATTTCTCTGGTAAGCCAAAAGCCCTCAACGTAGAGAGCAGATACCCCCAATGAATGCGGTCGAAAGCTTTCTCCGCATCCAAAGAAAGCATCACACAAGGTGTATTAGTAGATTTCGCGAGATGGGTAATATTAATAATGCGCCTCGTATTATCAGACGGTTGACGACCTAAGATAAAACCGACCTGATCATTGCGGATCAAGGTAGGAAGCAAGGTATTCAAACGGTTAGCAAGCAATTTGGAATAAAGCTTAAGATCCGTGTTTAACAGGGATATAGGTCTATAATTTTCACAAGCCGAAGGGGACTTCCCGGGTTTAGGGATGGTGACTACATAGGCTTCAGACATTTCACCAGGGAGGGGTGTAGACTCCAAGAAACAGGAAAAGAGATCACTTAAGCGAGGAGCCAAAATAGATTTAAATTTTTGATAATAAAGATTGGAGAAGCCGTCTGGACCTGGGGCTTTATGAGACTTCAAGCCGGCAATGGTACGCTCTACTTCATCAGGTAAGGGCGGCGCCACCAAAGCCTCCCACTGATCTGCAGGAAGCCGAGGGATTGAAAGAGAGGAGAGGAAATCAGCAATCGCCACCGAACGCGGTTGCGGTAAGTCCGCCTGTAGACGGAGGTTATATAAGGAGTCATAATATTTCGCAAACAGATCAGCGATGTCTTTTGGATTATACACCCTCCCACCCTGAGAAGTCTGCAAATAATGGGTAGTACAGGCAGACGTCTGGAGTCGGAGCCTGCGAGCCAACAAGGAATCAGCTCTATTCCCCTTTGCATAATACTGCAGGTGAAGCCGACGTAACGCGAATTCCGTGTAATGTAGTTGAAGTTTATGTAATTCAGCTTTAATCTCTCGTATCTGATCCTGAGTGTCTTTGGACCAAGATGCTTTATTGGTAAGCTCCAAGGACACCAGACGGTCAGTAAGTTCTGAGATCATGCGTAATCTCTGCTTCTTTTGAGCAGACGCAATTTTAATAAGATGACCCCGTATGACTGCCTTATGGGCAAGCCAGAGGGTAGAGGGCGAAATCTCCGGAGTGGCATTGGTCCGAAAATACTCGGCAAGCGCGTCCGCAACATCCACGCATACCTCCGTCTGTTGCAAGAGACTTTCATTAAGGCGCCATCGGGCTGATGGTGACAAGGAGGGACCGTTGACCAGGGAAATCCACACAGGAGCGTGGTCAGACCACGATATATGACCTATCTCTGCGCTTTGAATCAACTGCAAGACCTCACCATCTACCAAGAGCATATCAATTCTGGAATAACTTGAATGAACATTCGAGTAAAAAGAAAAGTCCCTACCTAAAGGGTGTACCACCCGCCAAGCGTCAAAAAGGGAGTGTTGATGAAGCAAATCTTGGAATCTTTTACCTTGGTCCGTCAGTGTCTTCAAATATCTAGTAGACAATTTGGCGGAAGAGTCCAAGGAGGGAGTAGAAACGAGATTAAAATCTCCTCCAGCAATCACTCTACCCTGCCTCAGCCTGTGTAGTTTAGTAAATACATGATCACAGAAAGCGGTCTGACCGGAATTAGGGGCATAAAGATTAAGGATAGTATAAGTAGTACCGTCAATGCAACCCCGGACAATAAGGTAGCGACCCTTCGGGTCACGGGTCTGAGACAACAACTGAAAGTGAACTTGTCTACTAATAAGTATAGCTACACCCATAGTCTTGTTGGCAGCGCGCGCATGATATTCTAGGGGATAATATTTGGACGCCAGTAATCGTGCTTGGGATTTAGCGAGGTGGGTCTCCTGAATCAACACCACCGTAGCCTTACGCGTTTTGAGCTCCTGAAACAGCATCCGACGCTTATGTGGGGTATTTAATCCCCGAGCATTAATAGAAAGGAAGGTAATTTGCATCTTGGTACAGTAGCAGTGGCAACTGGATAACGACCGACTGACCTAAGTGGCAAAGAGAAGAAAAAATAGAAAGAGAGAAGAGAAGGAGAGAAAAGAAGAGAAAAAAAAAAAAAAAAAAAAAAAAAAAAAGGAAAACCAACAACAAATAAATGAATAAATAAATAAAAAAAAGGGGGGTGGGGGAGGAAGAGGGGGAGGCAAGAAGGGAAGGAAACAAAGGAATTGATAAGAAAAGCAAAAGCACTTCAAGAAACACACAATTTGCGCACAACCTCAATGGTTATACAGAACGATGTGCTCAAGAAATACAGTGAACCGTATGTGGGGGCAAAAAACCAGCAGTGGCTAGGACTAGCTGGCACACAGGCGAGACAATGTTAAGAAAACGAAACATTTCTCCGGGCATCCGGAAGACAGTATAAGGGAAATAATCAGAAGAAAGAAACCCCGAACAATAAAAGGCATGAGAACCAAAACAATGCATTTATACAGAATCGTAAGATTCCCACGGAAATGAACAGGCAGCAAGTACAACCAGGTGTAAAAGCATGCATAGAAACACAAAACCTTAAAGTATAACGTGTGAGACCCCCCCTGCCAGAGGGAAAAGGAAAAAAAAAAAAAAAAAAAAAAAAAAAAAAAAAATACATAACCCAGCAGGGAATAAACATGTGTGTGTGCATGTGTGGTACATAAGCGCCGCTAAGAGGAATCACGTGCTACAGAACTCAGAAAGCCTGTTCGAGGCATGTAGCACATTAAATATGGATACGAAGACATTCGAAATGAGCGGAACAAACAAAAAAAAAAAAAAAAAAAAAAAAAAAAAAAAAAAAAAAAACCCCCGCAGGGAATAAACATGTGTATGTGTGGTGCAGAAGTGCCGCTAAGAGAAATCACTTGCGACAGAACTCTGAAAGCCTGCTCGAGGCATGCAGCACAGTAAATAGGGATACAATGGTATTCAAAATGAGCGGAACGAAAAAAAAAAAAAAAAAATTAAAAATAAATAAATAAATAAATAAGGAATGAACCTATGTGTGTGTGTGTGTGGTGCATAAGCGCCGCCAAAATAAATCCCGTGCGGCATAACTCAAAAAGCCTACTCGAGGCACGTAGAAATAGATACGAATAGGAAATAAACGTGTGTGTGGGTGTGATGCATATGCGACGCAAACAAAAATCTCGCGCGGCATAACGTAGAAAGCCTACTCGAGACATGGAGAACATTAAATAGGGATAAACGACAATCGGAATGAGCGCAAAAAAAAAAAAAAAAAAAAAAAAAAAAACAGGTGTGTTGACAGGTGTGTGTGTGTGTGTGATGTAAATGTGCCGTTAAAAGAAAGCACATGCGAGATGAGAGTAGCACGTGTGAATGTAGTGCACAAGCGCCCCAGATGCATAACAATGCGTGCGTGAGGAAAAAAATAAATGCAGTGGAGCAACATCCTAGGGTCCCCTAGAGAGTAGTGCAGACACAAATATGTATATAAAATAAAAAAAAAAAAAAAAAAAAAAAAAAAAAAACAGGAGAGTCAACATCGTGTACGTGGTGCACCAATGCCACAGAAATCTGAGTAGCATGGGAAAATTACGTTGTAAGACCCCGCGGCACACGTGGCGTGTGTACATGTATGTAAAAAACAAAACAAAAGTGCCGAACATCGAAAAAACAACATAAAAAAAAAAAAAAAAAAACATCAGAAATGCACTAAGCACAGGTAAGAACCGCAACTATCCTTAGGAAACAGTCCAAAGAGACCCAATTTCAGCAAGAATAGGAGGCTTATCTGAAAGTCACGTAGACGCAGGTGAAAGCCTCGACGGCGAAACAGATGGCACCAGAGCAGCCTTCGCATGAGAGCGGGAATGATGTTGCTTCGTTGTCCGCTTTCTGCTGGGCCTCGCCACGTCCTCGTCAGTGGGTGAACGTCGAGGAACAGGTGTAGAATCCATTTGGTCTATCACCGTGACGTCTTCGTGGACTAAGTGCCACTGTTGCAGCAAATAAAGCCCCTCCATAGGTGTGCAGGCAATATGAAGAGACCCATTCCTGGTAATGAGGAGCTTCGTGGGAAAGCCCCATCTATAAGAGATGTGGTTTTTTCGCAAGGCCAAGGTAATTGGAATGAAGGTGCGGCGTTTAGCGAGAGTGGCAGCAGAAAGGTCCGCAAAAATGTGTAGGTGCGTGTACGGTGCTGGAAAAGAGGAACGCTGACGGGCCTGTTGCATAACAGCCTCCTTAGTTGAAAAATAATGGAGTCGTAAAACCACATCCCTGGGAACCGTGGACGGCAGGTTCTTCGGTTTCGGCACCCGATGAGCTCTATCAAGCCGAAGGTCCGAGTCCGAGGCGTCAGGTAAGAGCGTGACAAAAAAAGAGTGTAGGTATGTATGCAGGGATTCGGCTGTTACCTCCTCAGAGACGCCTCTGATCCTTAAATTGTTGCGCCGAGAGCGGTCCTCGATATCGGCCATCTTAGCAAGCAGCGCAGCATAATTATCTTCCAACGCATTGTGCCTGTCGACCAGCTCGTTAAAGGTAGAGGAAAAGTCCGAAAATTTCTGCTCCATGTGGTCAGTACGCGCTCCCAAATGTGCCAAATCCTGCTTCAAGTCCGAAAGCATATCCTTAATGGCCCCTGTCATAGAGGATTGCATGGAATCCAACATGTGTCTCAGGATCCCTGGGGTCACGGGAGCATCAGGATCGAGGTCAGTATCCACATCAGCGTGTTCAGGCTGTGACGGCGGGAATTCGTCGCCATCTTGGTCTTCAACCCCCGGCCTGGTGCGCTTGGGAAAATAGTGTTGCAGCTTGCTCGGGGTCTTCTTCACATGTTTGTGAGACATCTTCCCCGCTTCAGGAATCCAGAAGCTACTTGGAGAAGACTTTGCCCGGTAAAAATCTTGTGTTTAGCCGCGGTATCGCTCGTGTGCTGGCGGAGCTCGTCTCTCACACGTCCATGCAGCTCCGTTGCCAGGCCACGCCCCCCATTAAGTAAGATTTTATCATGTTAACTCCGAGCCATGACACCTCCACTAATTTCATCTTTTCTATCTGAAGAGCAAGATTTTTTTTCCAGAATTTCATAATTGGCAGCAATAATTTTTTTAAATCAAACATCAATTTGATTCCAAGATAATCCACCCAATCTCGTGAATAATCAAAACAGTATGTGTCAATAAGAGAGGATTTTTGGATGTCAGAAACAAAGGCCGTTTTGGGCATATTCAGTTTATAGTTAGAATAAAGACTGAATTCTCGAACGGCTGTTAAAGCCGCGGGGGATAGAAACCTCTGGATCAAATAGAGTAAGAATAATGTTATCAGCATATAGGGTTATTTTAAAAGTGTGATCTTTAACCATAATGCTTTTAATTCCATTTAACGCTCTGATTGAGATGACGAATGGCTCAATTGATAAGGCATAAAGGAAGGGAGCTAGAGGACATCCCTGCTGTGTGCCGTTTGAAATATCAAAAAAAGTGGAGTTCAGGGAAGGACCTGTCACCTTTGCGCTGGGGTTACTGTATAAGGCCATCGTACTCTTTTTGAAGAAACCCATAGATGTTAAATTAGCATTCAAAAAGTTCCAGCTGACCCTATCAAATGTTTTCTCGGCATCTAATGCAAATAAAACAGAAGGTGACCGTTTGTGGTGTACTTGAGAAATGAAATTGATTAATTTACGCGTATTGTCTTCTCTCGATCTACCACTTATAAAACCAGACTGATCAGGGTGTAACAGATCTTCGATTACTCTATTCAATCTATCTGCCAAATCTTCAGAGTATATCTTGGCATCTAGATTGATTAGCGATATTGGCCTATAATTTGTTAGGAATTTAGGGTCTTTTCCAGGTTTTGGAATTGGACAGATCATTGCCTGTAGAAACTCTTTCGGAATTGTTCCCTCTTCACCAAAATTGTTAAAGAGTCTTACCAACAGCGGAGAGATCAATTTATCCAAAATCTTATAAAATAGTGATGAAGAGCCATCTGGGCCTGGAGATTTTCCGGTTTTTAACTTGGAAATGGCATCTCGTACCCAACTATATTTTTGAAAACTGGACATCTCAGGGTATTTCAAATGCTGGTCTTTAACTCTTTCCATGCACACATTTTACCGCCAGCCTTTGACAAAGTTTGCAGAGTTTTTTTTCACACACATTTTACATTAGATACGCCTGGTATATGTCCCTGCCAAACAGCACCCCAATATTTGTTTAGTAACATCTCCTATAGTACAGTGATACCACCCATGCATGGGTTGGTCAGGATGTTTGGGGGTAATAGGCCACATTTTGGGCATGCTCAATTCAGTTTTTCAACTTAGAATGTTGACATGTTAAAAATTCTGCCCACATGTCCTATTTGGGAAATCTTTGAACCTGGCCAACCATATATGTTTGAAAACTAAACACCCCAGGGTATTTCAAATACTGGTATTTTTACTCTTTCCATGCACTAATTCTCAAAGTCTCTCGCTATGGCACTCCGTGATTGAACTATAAAAAAACTATATATAACCATTGCAAATGAAAAAAAACGAAAAACCAAAAACAAAATGTGTTTGTTTATTTGCCCTGAGTTTGGAAACACCTCATTTGCCTGGCATTTTCATCTATTTTGATATTTTAGGTTTAAATATGAATGATATTCTTCAATGTTTTCCATTTTTTTTAAATGTTATATACTGTGAGTTGGGCCCCAATAGTGGCTAGAAAAAGAAAAACATTTAAACATAAGTATTTTATTTTTTGATTTATTAGTAATTTATTAGGAGCAGTTTAACAATTCTTATTTAAGCATTTTATCCATCTGGATCCAATCTGTGCCAAACATAGCAGTAAGATTTAGTTTTTTTCCACTTTGTAACACATTGCAGTATTTTAGTAGATTTTTTCCCAGTGTATATGCAAGTACGTTCAGCAACACCCCCACCCCGAGTACAGCACTAGTGCAAGTGGTGCCCCAGGCAATGAGATTCTCTTGCACCCTCCTATTGCTCCTTTTACATAAATGGCAATATTTTAATAGCCTAGCAGGATTGAGCATTGTAGATACTATAGAGTAGGGCTGCAACAACTAATTGATAAAATCTATAATAATCGATAATGAAAATCGTTGCCAACGAATCGATTTTTATCAATTATAAAATGAGTTTTATAATCCGTTTAAGTGACTCACAGCAGCAGCTCCTACTTACAGTTCCTCCCTGCAGTCACTGCCGATTGGCCTGCCCACTTCCTTTTTCCAGTCCCTCCCTGCAGTCACTGCCGAATGGCTGCAAGGAGGAACAGGGGGAAAGGGGAGGGGCCAATCGGCAGTGACTGCAGGGAGGGACAGGGAGAAAGGGGCAGGGTCAAAGTGCCGATTGGCCCTGCCCGTTTCCTATACAGTCGACATGGCTCAAGAACTCATCTAACTGGTGAGTATAAAATTAATATTTGGGCTGCTGAAAGTTAGGGGCAGTTATAGTTAATGGGGTGTTTAGGGTTAATTAAGGGGCAGTTATAGTTGGGTGTTCAGGGTTAATTTAGGGGCAGTTATAGTTAGTGGGGTGTTTAGGGTTAACTTAGGGGCAGTTATAGTTAGTGGGGTGTTTAGGGTTAATTGTGGTTGATGGGGTCTTCAGGGTTAATTTAGGGGCAGTTGTGGTTGATGGGGTGTTTAGGGTTAATTTAGGGACGGTTATAGTTAGTGGGGTGTTTAGGGTTAATTTAGAAGCAGTTGTGGTTGGTTGGGTGTTTAGGATTAATTTAGGGGCAGTTATGGTTGATGGAGTATTTAGGATTAATTTAATGCTGATGACTGAGGGTTAATTTAATTAAATAAAGTTATCTTGAGGTGCAGTTAGAGGTAAAGGGGGGAGCAAACAGAGGGGAATCTAAATCCTGGGGGCAGTGAAGATTAACCCTGTATTTATTTATAAAGTATTGTGTCAGAGTCTGCAAACCTGTGAGTGCACAATGGCATATCAGGGGGTATACGGCATACCTTGGGTGGGCGGAGTGACATATCTGGGGGTATAAGGCATTTAGGGTATATAAGGCATATGTGGGGAGGGCAGTGTGGCATGTCAGGGAGGGCAGTGTGGCAAGCCTGGGCTCAAATGTACATAACAGGTTGGGAAATAAAAACAAGAAATGCATTTTTATCAGTTTTTTTATTCTGCTGTTTGTTTTTTACATCCTACGTTACTTTATTAAATTATTTTAAATAAATTAAAAATGTACATTTTGTATCCGATTAATCGATAAAATAATCAGCCAACTAATCAATTATGAAAATAATCATTAGTTGCAGCCCTACTATAGAGAGTGGGATGCAGAGCAATTATTCTCATGCAGGCGGAGCTGAGCCAGGTACACATGGTGCATCCCACCCAGGCATAGGCAATAATTGCTCTGCCCCTACTCTGTACAGCTTCTTCACTGCTCAATGCTCTGCTCCCTATCACTGTGTTCACCACCTTTGTGGCTCATGCACTCTAACACTATATACAAACACACTCAGTCTAACACCATCACTCAAACAACATACATAATACATGAACTCTAAACTGTACATTGACTATCCATAGTCTTACAGTGTTTACTAACACCTCCTCACACACATTCACTCTAACAGCATAGATTAACACTCAACACAGTCTAGAATTGTACACTTGAACTCTCCAAAAACACATACATTCAAAAACTGTACGCTGACCCCCCCCCCACACACACTGTGTGTGTAACACCGGAACTAAAAAACAAGATGAATCTTGACTTGTGCAAAACCCTTTTCCCTTAAAGCCGCTGCTATAGGATTTTCGTAAAAATCCTCAGGGCATATGATAAATAGATTCTAATATTTGTCCTGAGTTTAGAAATACCCAATGTTTTTATGTTTTTTTCTGCAAGTTATTGGGCAATAAGTACAAGTGGCGTTTTGCTATTTCAAAACCATTTTTTCCCCCCAAATCTGGTCATTCTGCCCCATGTGCTATTTCAGGTATCTTGTATTCATGTAACCGGCCAATGCAATTTACCCAGTCAAACCACATACTTTTGAAAACTAGACACCCCAAGGTATTTTAAATGCTGGTATTTTACCCCTTTCCATGCACTAATTTTACTACTGCCCTTTGTCAAACTAATTGGGCCACCTCTGAATCCCTGCTAATTCAATTTACCCCATCAAACCACATAGTTTTTTTAAATGACTCGCCGCCATTTTGCGAGTTGAAAATTCTCTCGCAGTGGCGGTTGTGACTGTTCTCCGGAGCGGTCACAGTGTGTCCTAGGGTGGGTCTTTGGTGTCACTGAATGTCTATTTTTTTTTTTTTTTTTTTTTTAAAGGGCTTCTATGCTCAAGCACCGGTGTCACATGACCTACCGGTGCGCAGTCATAGAAGCTCCAGCGAAAGTGCAGGCCAGAAGCAGAGGTTGTCTACGCACATCGCACAGACTCACCGCTGCCCCTACTAGACACCAAGGAGGGTAAATCTGGGGGCATATGAAGGGCACAGTGGTATATAGAGTGTTATAAGGCATATTTGGGGGGGCACAGTGGCATATAAAGGGTATAAGGCATATTTGGGGAGGACGGAGTGGCATATCTGGGAGGCAGTGTGGCAAGCCTGGGCTCAAATGTACATAACTGGGGGGCAGGCTGGAATATAAAAACAAGAAATGCATTTTTTTATTCTGCGGTTTGTTTTAACACCCTGTTTATTAAATTATTTTAAATAAATGCAATCAATTGAAAAAATAATCGGCCAACTAATCGATTATGAAAATAAGTTAGTTGCAGCCCTATACATTAGTATACAGAGGAGTACATGGTCGACTCAATGACTGCAAGGTTGATTGATAAGGCGTTTGTGCTGATATGCTGTGTTTTGGTTTTCACCAAACCTGGGACTGTGCATTATGGCTAAAGATCTCCACATTGGTCTTGTCTGTCCAAAGAACATTGTTCTAGAAGTCTTGCGGTTTGTTCAGATGCACTTTGCAAACCTCAGCGGTCCTGCCATGTACCTTTTAGAGATAAGTTTTCTCCTGGCAACCCTTCAAAAAACCTTGTCTTTTACTAATGTCACGAACGTTAACATGTAACATACTGAGGCCTGGAGTCCGAGACATACTCCTTGGGTTTCTTTTTTGCAATTTCCCTGAGCATTGCACGGTCTGACCTTAGGGTGAATTTACATTCCAGATTGATGGGCAGCAACATTTGCTTCTCTTAGATCATTGCGGATATCTTTCCTTCTTGGCACTGTGTTAACACACACATACACACAACTGAACGCTCCAGACCAGAAAACTGCTAAAACTTCAGCTTTTATAGATACTTGTTGATGACCAATTTATCAAGGGCATTTGATTATCATTACCCGTCTACTTTTTAATTCCCATGGAAGCATTAAGGGTGTATTTAGTTTTTCACACAAGGGTTCTCCATTGTGGGTTTATGTCATGCGTTGTTCATCTGAGGTTGTGTTTACCCAATTTTTAAACTTGCTAAAGAACAGAACCAAAGAGTGTATTTTCTTTTTCACATGACTGAACATGCATTTGTTCCAAGATGAGCTATTAAATATGTTGACATTGTCCAGTGTAAAACCATTCTGTTAAGAACTTCTGAAGCAGTTTGATATTTTGTTGTTGAATACATCATGACACGGTGTAACATGTCATGGTATGTAAATCAATCTCGCTCTCTATATCTATATATGGGAATTCCCATATTAAGTTTCATTTAAAAAGGGAACTGCCACCAATTTTGGTATTGCCATTATCAGACATAATGGCAACAATAGAGTTTTCTTGTTTTTGTATAAAAATCTGCACATTTGCACGTGTTCTGTTATCTTAGCACACATTACTAGACAAACAACCTCGACTCCTTATGCCGTTTGTTGTAAACAATATAGTGGCTCTATGTTATCACCCAGCTAAGCACACGTCTGTTGAATGACTACAGAGGAAAGGACTTAATTAGCACCGACAGAAAGGATTAGATAAATCTGTTGCCTGAACAGGGAAAGTCACATAAAATATCGGATGACAATGGCATAATCCAGGACTGCAGATTAAGGATGTTTATTAGAACAAAATAAGATAAAACCAGTTTTGTCAATTACTGTACAGCACTGTATTTTATGCTCAAGTATAAAAGGGGCTCCCTCTTTATAATTATCTGGGATAGAAGTCTATCCTCCTCTCAATTTAGAAAAACATATGAGGGGGAAAAACAAAACAAAAAAAACACTACATGCAGATTTGGGAAGAAGCATATTTTGTGCATTAGGAAACAGTCTACAATGATGTTATATGCTGAATGCATAAGCAGAATCCAGTACATTTTCAACTATAAGTCAAAGTGTTTGAGGGGCGAAGTAAAAACAAACAAAAAAAAAAACCTCCATACCCAAATAGCATTTGACTTTGCACCTAAGCTAGCAGAACTAGAAAGATTGAACAGGCTCAGATCTCCCCAGCCTCACGCTCTTCTGAACTACGATCCTCTGATTTGCCGTTGGTATTCTCATTGGTGCGCATTTTATGCTTGTGTTCATAGTCTCTTGAGCGATCAGTCGTACTTCTATCTTTTGATGCTCGCTCTTTATCCCTTGAAGATCTAAGTTTAAAAAAAAAAAAAATAAAAAAAAAGAATGTTATATAACCTACTGAACCAACAGCGTCTACTGTTTTTTCAGCACACCAGTGTTTCACTAAAACATTACTTTATTCACCCAATGGCTGCCACATCAGACAGTAGGACCAGTTAACTGCATGTGAAAAAAGGCACTAACTAGAAGTTCGTGTTCACACACTCAATGCTCATCACTTCAGTAGCTAGTTTTAGAACACAAGAGCGCAAATGAGACTGAGGTTCAGGAACCAGCAAAGGGAAGGCTCTAAGTAACATTGACCTAAGGAAACTAATAGGATGAAATCTGACAATCCAGGGAAGCCTTTAAATTGCATGAGTCTCAGTGGGTTAAATGCAGTGAAGTCCCACCGAGCCAGCTAATTGGTAGGCAATATAGCCATGTGAAATTAGATATGGCTCAACAAAATTGGGGTACTTTGACAGTGGCAGGCTAAGCACTATGGATAGTGTGACCAATACTTATGCCAGTATTCACTGGGTATGCACCGAATTAAGGCTCTGTTTTGTGTATTTACTGGTTATTCTAGCAGCAACCCTTGTAAGCCATTTGGGCTGTGCTCCTCTTACGGTTTGATTTTTTGAATCTGATAATGTCATAAGCAAGGTGCTGCTGTGGAACCTGAACTTCCAAACAAGAGACCAGCTACATATGCTGTGGATTACCCAGCATTTCTGCACTAAGCTGGGGGAGCAGCAGATATATGGTACACTGAATATTGTGGTACTGGTGCGTGTTGGTATTAGAGTCATTTAGTATTGGTACACTGAAGAATGCTAGCAAACTGACAATTTTATGGTGATGATTAATGAAGATAGCCACAACAAATGTATTTTTTTTTAAACTCTAACCTATCAACAATAATTAACAGTGGGAAACCAGAACCTGTCCCACCGAGTAGATTTGGAATAAACATCAGTTAAGCATACCCCTAAAAAAAGTAAGAAAAAGAAACCACGAAAAATGTGAGAAAAGCTGCTTCTAACACCAGTGTGCAAGACGCATTAAAAACTTACTTTGATTTGGAGCTTCGATCTCTGCTTCTTTCCCGGCTCCTGTGGTGGCTGTGACTGCGGTTGCGACTGCTTGAGCGAGATTTATGGTGGTGACGTTTCTCACGTGACTTGGACCTGGTTTTTCTTTTACGCTCTCTAGAAGATGACCGAGACCTGTGCCTACGGCTGTCTCGGGATCTTGAGCTGAGTGGCAACAAAAATTTTGCCTTTCATAAGTCACACATTCATATATATCAGGCCAAATAAGTAATCAAAACCGTGGCATAGCAACATACTTTCCATAAAAGGTTGAAGTACATTAGACAGACGTATAAACACAATATATCAGAATACTGCATTTATAGACCACAGCAATCCAAATCACACACACTTTCATATAAGTGTAGTATAGTGTGGTAGCAAGATAAACACTAACCATATTTGTATGCCTACTTTTTAAATGTGCATATTTAAAAACAGCAACTATGTAATATCACAAGAATTAACAGTGGAATCCAGAACTACCCTACCTACATAAAAAGAGAATTAAGGTTCCCCTTAAGGTGCACCTTAAGCGCAGCCTTTTTAAAGATTAGGCCGTCTATTGATAACTTGGACTCTCCCGTCTTTGCTGGCTTATTGCCAAGATAGTGTGTGAAGGCAAGACATTTAAACAGTTACTCCCCCAATCAGTACTATACCTCCTTTTCAGTTTGTCTCGTTCCTCCCGGTCTCGTTCTTCCCTTCGTTTTAACCTGTCTAGATTTCTCTTCTCCTGTTTTTCTGCCACAAGCCTCTGTAAACATTTGAAATATTCAATGAAGTGAAGGCGTAAAGAAGGTTCAAGTTCTAATGCATGGACTGGGTCTGGATTGAATTTATCTCCTAGTGGGATAATTCATTTGCATGTTGTGAGGTAGGACACTTAAGGGCCAACTTTTTTTTTTTTTTTTTTTTTTAATGTTAAAGAAATTGCACGCTTCATTGGATGACTTAGGTCAGCGATGGTGAACGTTTTGGGCTTTAGAACCCAAACGTCGGCATGAAACAAAGTTGCATACCTCAAAGTGCCAACACTGCATGTTTGTGCCTTCCCCTGGTGAAGTGCATTGTTTCACCTTCAAGCAAAACAAAAACACACAACTTGGAAGATAACTGAACAATTTATGTTCAGCAATATCTAATTACAGTCATACCCCACATTTTTTTTTAATGTTCAATTGGGACATAATTATACTTTACATATTAATACCCTGTATTACCTATTTTTATACTATTGGTGTAAGGGGGTTTGGGGTAATGATTATAATAATTATATATTATACACATGTTTTTACTTATAGGGGAGGGGCTGAGAGGGCACCTTTTTAATTTTGTTTTTCTATTTTTGTTTGTATTTTTTTGTTGGACTTCTCCACGTGCTGCATGTCTCAAGATCCCTTTGGGAATGTCAAACATTTTTGATGCCAGTGATGTCATGGTGACATTACTGCCATTCCCATCATTGTTTTTTTTATATCTATCCATCTATCTCTATATCATTCTCATTGTTTGGAAGGGGGAGCAACCATTTTTCTCCCTCATCAATTCCTGATCTCTCTGATCTATAGCACAACATTGCCAGCTGCAATATGCGCAAATGGACTGCAGGGAGAGCAATGGGAGCCCTGCAGGGCCTGGAAAGATCCTGCTGAAGCTCTTCTCTCCTCAAATGAACATCAGTGTAGTGACACATAACGGGAGGAAATCCTCGATCCTTTAAATGAACGTGTGCCGGCGTTACACACCAACAGTCAGGAACCAACCTAGTCTCCCATGTAGTGTCAGGGAGATGCCTCTGCAACAGAGTCAGGATGTTAGAGTACATCCTAATGGGCTTCTTGCCATAGATTTTATGGACGTACTGGTTTAGTGGAAAGGATTAAAGAGGATGGGCACAAGCCGTTTTAGCTGAGAAACCACCAAACCAATGTTCTGCTGCCACCACTATCTTTCTCATTATTTTCCCCTAACTATTATCGTCCCTTTTTTTATCTCTCCATTTTCTTACTATTACTCATTTTTCTTGCCATCTCTCTACATTCTCCCCAACTTTAATTTCCCCCACCAATTCCTGTGGTGGGAGTGTAAATTATGTTCCTTCAGAACCACCGCAGTAGAGCCCTGCGCGGGACTACTTTTTTAATCCCGCTCCCGCAATGTGGGTGTTCCGCTCCCGCCACATTTGTGGCCAATCCCGCCCGCTCCCGCCACATTTGTGGCCAATCATGCCCGCCTCCTTACCTGATTTCCCGCGCGGCTGCCCTCGAGTTGTTCCCTCACGGCATCTCTTCTCTTGCTCCGCCCAGGAACAAGGCGGAGTCACAGGAAGTGACGTCACATCACGTGACTCCGTTTTGTTCCTGGGCGGAGCAAGCTAGGAAACACTGTGAGGGAGCAGCAAGAAGGCAGCCTTGCGGGACTGCGCGGGATTACCGGGACCCGCAGGTACAGTGCCTGACCGCCCGCTCCCGCCCGCAGCCCCAGCAAGACCGCCCGCAAGTTTTTTGGCGGGTCCCGCCTCCCAGTGTAGTCCTCTACACCGCAGTGCTTCAGTGTTACGCTCGGTATACATGTCCCAGTGCTCAGCATGAATATATGCATATATGCAGCAAACTTCACAAGGGAGAAGTGAAACAGATCTCTTTTTTTTTTTTTTTTTTTTTGGACAGATTAAAAAAATAAACACCACATACCACAACAGAGACCTCGGAATGCAGATTTTTTTTCTGTGCATTTGAGGTTGATGTAGGCCATAACAAAATATATCATATACAAATATATATACCCCTCTAGTTACGTCACATGCACAAGTTTTATGTTTTTCCAACAGATTATAGAGCCAAAAGAGAAACACACATTGCATTTTCCAAAGCACATGTTTCCCTAGGACTTAGGTGAGCAGGTAAAATGCTCAGAAGAATAAATACTGAGAAGGGTAGAGGCAGCTAGATATTTTCCTTGGACGGGGCTTCAAATCAGCCACAACATTTTGACCACTTACAGGTGAAGTGAACAAAACCGATAATCTTGTCAACACGGCACCTGTCAGTGGATAGGATACCTTTGGCAACAAGGAAACATTTCGTCCTCAAAGTTGATGTGTTAGAAACAGGAAAAATGGATAAGCATAAGGATCTGAGCGCCAGATACCACAGCACACCATCAGAGGTCTAGTGGAGTCTATGCCTCCACAATATTAGGCAGGTGATCATAATGTTATGGCTGATCGGTGTAAAATATATACATAGACACACTATACAGAGAAAAGACAACTAATTAGAACAACTTTGAGAGCACGTGTGAGACATATACACCATTATGTTCACAATTTTTAGATTACTATAAACAAAATATGGTGAAGAATCAAAGGTAAAAAAGACTTGAAAAATGTTACTCTTTTAGGAGAGCTAACGACAAAAAAACCTGCTAAATAGATTGGGTATTTCAAAACTCAGGACAAATATTACATTTGTCAGGGTATTGGAATTTCAAGTAGGCACCTCTGGGTATTTTCAGTGATATTTTAACTCTTTGCACAGACTAATTCTAACATTAGCCTTAATCAGTTTGCAGTAGTTTTTTGTGACCCTCCTGCACACATTGTACTTACTGTATATCAGGAGCTGTAAAGTAATACCTGATTTCCCCATGTATAAGACGCACTTTTTTTTTTTTTTTTTTTTTTTAGAAAAAATTGGGGTCTAAAAATTGGGTGCGTAAATTCTTTTTTTTTTTTTTAAAACTAACTGCTGCTTACATTCATCCGCCCCGGCTGCACAGGAACCCAGTGGAGTCATGTAACTGCACATAGCATCAAGTGACTCCACTCTGTTCCTGTGCAGCCGTGTCGAGCAAGGCAGAGGTGAAACAGCGTCCCCCACGGAAGTCGCCGAGCGGCAGCAGAAGATCCGCAGTTCAGGTAAGGTTGGGGAGTAAATGTATGTATGTATTTATGTATGTTAGCATGGATCCGTGTGTAGGGGGCACAGGGAGGCGGAAAGTGATGTGCATGTACTGGCTGCCTGAGCATGATAGGAGTGTAACAGTTGCTAGCAGCCAACATCATTCACTTCATCTTTTTCTAAGAGGCAGGTCATTGTGTCCTTCAGCATGTTTTTCAGTGACGTGCCTGGCATGTTCCATCTTGTGAATCATCCTATGAAGGTTTTGCAGGCTCAGCACTTCCTTGATAGTGTAAATGGGCCAGTTGGGTAGATCAGAGTTTTTATTTTTAACAGACGCCTTAAGGAGTTGGTTAACTTTTAACCTAGGTAACAATACAATTCTGTGTAGAAGAAGGTGAAGAGATTTTCAGGTGTGGTTAGTGGTTATAATCTGCACGCAAAGCCAAGCAGTATATGGCAGGCATGCATTAATGATGGCACATCTCACTGCTGCCTCACATGCTCCACACCATCCCTTTTTATTTTTTGGATGGGGCAGTAACTGTTTAAATTTAAAAAAAAAAAAAAAAGTTTCATTCCTGGGATAGAGGCAATAGACCTACCATTAAATATCGCCACTCGTATATATTGTAAATATAAATAGTTTACATTGTTGCACTAAGAGGAACTCCAAGGAATCTTTTTAAACATAACACCAGTGCTAAATGACAGCTTTAGACGCTTTTCAGACTCTGAGGATCCTTTTATATGGAGACTACTTAGTTCTACAATACTGAACACCATGTCCATCTTTCTACTTTTCAGGCATGATAGCAGCCTTCACATAATAAAAAAAAAACTTTCACACTAGCAGGGACTGCTTGTTGTATAACCCAATAATGAAAAAAGGAAAAAAAAAACACAAAAAGTAAAACCCTAATCGCATGTTCTTACCTTCAACTCATCCAATTTCTCACGTATTTCAATAAAGCCCAAGTGCAATTTGCCCCCAAAGTGGTCAGCCAGTCTCCTATCATTATCATGAAGTCCCAAGTAAGCAGAGCAAACTTCACACACTCTGAGCTTCTGTTGCTGAAAGCTGGAGGCAGGCATGGAATTGCGGTAGATTTCCTGCAGACAGAAATAAGACCAAAAACTTACATATTAAAAAAAAACAAAGATAAAAAAAGCCTATAGATGCACATATATAAAAGAAACCTCTTACCTAAGGTGTTAAGTTTAATCAGGGCTGATCTGGGAGCAATGGGGTCTAACAGTATGGGCGCAATGGGAAACTGATCACACCATTTTCAAAAAGCTCTATGCATAGCGCTCTACTTTGTCATCAACACTATTTTGGTGGCTATCAGCAGCCAGTTGGTGAGAGTCTCTGCCAGCACCTACCTAGCCTCTGCTAAAAGCAGGCGTCATCACCGACTATGCTGATAGACGTAGAATAACGGTCCACAATGCAACACCAAAAGGATGTCGCTGTGTAGTAGAGACCCTATGGGTTTCTGATGACCCCCTCACAACAAGCCACAGTGATAGTAATAGTAAAAAAAAAAAAGATTAGCTTTGGGTAAATACAAGAAAAAACAATTAAATATATATATAAAAATATATATATATATATATATATATATATATATATATGTATATATATTAGGGCTGCAACTAACGATTATTTTAATAATCGATTAATCGGCCGATTATTTTTTCGATTAATCGATTAATCGGATAAAAAAAACAATATGCAAATTTTTCGTTTATTTAAAAGAATTTAATGAACTGGATGTTAAAAAACAACTTAAAATTTACATTAACATTCTTATTTTGTTATGATGTAATAAAAAACAATATTTTCAAAGTACAAGAACCCAAACACAATATTTATGAAACAAAATAACCCCAAACATTCTGAAAAGAGGTGGACTATTACTGTTCAAGAAACTTTGCCCCAGCACTTTGCACTTTGCACCCAGCACTTTGCACCCAGCACTTTGCACCCAGCCCTGGCACTTTGCACCCAGCACTTTGCCCCAGCCCTGGCACTTTGCATCCAGCACTTTGCACCCAGCATTCAGCACTTTGCACCAGCACTTTGCACTTTGCACCCAGCCCTGGCACTTTGCACCCAGCACTTTGCACCCAGCACTGGCACTTTGCACCCAGCACTTTGCACTGTGCCCCTGCACCCAGTCTCTAACTCTGCCCTGCACCCAGCCCTGCCCCCACATTCTGCCCTGCCCCCACACTCACACTCTGCCCTGCACCCACACTCACACCCTGCCCTGCATCCCCACCCCCACTCTGCCCTGCACCCAGTCTCCCACTCTGCTCTGCACCCACACTCACACCCTGCATCCCCACCCCCACTCTGCCCTGCACCCCCCACCCCCACTCTGCCCTGCACCCCCACCCCCACTCTGCCCTGCACCCACACTCACGAACCGCTCTGTGCGAATGGAGCCACTCGCACAGAGCGAACCGCTCTGTGCGAATGGAGCCACTCGCACAGAGCGAACCGCTCTGTGCGAATGGAGCCACTCGCACAGAGCGAACCGCTCTGTGCGAATGGAGCCACTCGCACAGAGCGAACCGCTCTGTGCGAATGGAGCCACTCGCACAGAGCGAACCGCTCTGTGCGAATGGAGCCACTCGCACAGAGCGAACCGCTCTGTGCGAGTGGAGCCACTCGCACAGAGCGAACCGCTCTGTGCGAGTGGCTCCATTCGCACAGAGCGATTCGCTCTGTGCGAGTGGCTCTGTGCGATCCGTGCACATAGACATGAAGAATACTTACCTCCGGAACGCGTCACATCCGTCACGTAGCTAGAAGGCGGAGACTGCAGAGCGTGTAGCAGAAGCGGGGAACGCTCGCGGAGGTAAGTAAAAGGAGCCGAGTGCTCCAACAACGAATTGATCACTCGATTAATCGATAACGGAAATCGTTATCGATGATTTCCGTTATCGATTATTATCGATTTTATCGATTCGTTGTTTCAGCTCTAATATATATATATATATATATATATATATATATATATATATATATATATATATATATATATATATATATATATATATATATATATATATATATATATATATATATATATATATATATATATATATATATATATAGTGTTTTTGCTATATTCTCTGCTTAGCTTCCCTACTCCTAGCCTGCAGCATCCTGCACATGATTCCAGTGCTATGTCTCATGCCTGCTCTAGGGTGCTTGCAGGATATCTCCAAGTTCTGCTTTGTTCTGGACTTCATCCGCTGCTATGTCAGGGTGCTGGTATGCGGCTGCTTAACCCTAGACGCCCGCCTGGGAGAGTGCAGTCGCCCTGCAGGCCCTTTCTGACTCCACTACTGTACAACAACTCCTGAACACAATCTTTGGGCACTCTGAGTCATTACAGTAGTCTGTATGGACCCATTTCCTGACACTCCCCTTTTTTTCTTTAACACATGTTCATTTGTTTTCTCCCAGACACAATGTATCACGTACAGCGAAGAACTGGACTCTATTCCCGCGACCCCTGCCAGGGGGTCCAAACAGGGTAGCACTCATTAGGGCCTGGACCATAGCCTAACGAGAGCAGAATTACTGGTTTAGACATCACCTGTCCCAGCAGCCTAAAGAATTCCTACTAACTGGTTTCACTGTAGGCTTTCATATGGGTCTGATCACCCCCCCAGTCCATTTTTGAAGGGCAGAATCTGCTGTCAGCAGAGCTGTACCCACAGGTCTCCTCCAAACTGCTTCACTCCAAGTTGGAGAAAGTGTTTGTCATAAGGCCATTCACCACACCCCCCCCCTTTCATACTTGAAGGGTCCACCTCATTGGTGTAGTTCAGGGCAAATTTTCAAATAAATTAGGGCTGCAACAACTAATCGATAAAATAGAAAAATCGATAATGAAAATAGTTGCCAATGAATTTCATTATCGATTAGTTGAATCGATTATGAAATAAGGGTTTTTTCAGAGCAAATGCTCTGAAAAATACCCCTCGTTTTATAATCTGTTTAGTCTGACTCACAGCTGCAGCTCCTACTTACAGTTCCTCGCTGCAGTCACTGCCGATTGGCCTGCCCACTTCCTTCTTCCAGTCCCTCCCTGCAGTCACTGCCGATTGGCTACAAGGAGGGACAGGGAGAAAGGAGCGGACCAAAGTTCCGATTGGCCCCGCCCATTTCCTATACTGTCCAAATGGCTCAAGAACTCATCTAACTGGTGAGTATAAAATGTATATTTGGGCTGCTGAAAGTTTAGGGTTAATTTAGGGGCAGTTATAGTTAGTGGTGTGTTTAGGGTTAATTGTGGTTGATGGTGTGTTTAGGGTTAATTGCGGTTGATGGTGTGTTTAGGGTTAATTTAGGGGCAGTTGTGGTTGATGGTGTGTTTAGGGTTAATTTAATACTGAGGGTTAATTTAATTGAGGGGAATCTAAATCCTGGGGCAGTGAAGATTAACCCTTTATTTATAAAAGTATGTCTGAACGAGTCTGCAAAAATGAGGGCACTATGGCATATCATGGGGGTATACCTTGGGAGGACGGAGTGACATCTGGGGGTATATATGGCATATAAGGCATGTGTGTGGAGGGCAGCGTGGCATGTCTGGGGGTATGTGGCATATCTGGCAGGCAGTGTGGCAAGCCTGGGCTCAAATGTGCATAACTGGGGGGGCGGCAGGTTGGGAAATAACAAGAAATGCAGTTTTTTTTATTCTGCTGTTTTTTACGTCCTACGTTACTTTATTAAATTATTTTAAGTAACTGAAAAATTTACATTTTTTTATCAGATTAATCGGAAAAATAATCGGCCAACTAATCGATTATGAAAATAATCGTTAGTTGCAGCCCTAAAACAAATTCCGGTGTTATGACTTGTCTACGTCTCATTCTTCGCTTGTTCCTAGTCTTAATTTCTTGATTCCATCAGAAGAGTTTTCATTTAAATATTCGTCAGTTGACATGGCCATACAGAGTGTCATACAGACAGGTAGGGACGCTTGGTTGTCAAAGGCAGATATATCCGAGGCCTTTAAGCTTCTCCCTATTTTACCCTCACTGTGGCAATGGCACAGTATCAGGTGGGAGGGACTGTACTTTGCCACAATGGTTACTTCTGGATCTATAAGCAGCCCCTGGCTTTTATTTCCAGGCTCCTAGCCTTGCTCCCATTAGCCCCGGACTCTGACGCCGTCATCAATTTAGACATACCAGCCCAAGCAGACCTGGCCACGCGGGATAATTTCTTATGGCTTTGGAACTGCGTTTCTACGTTCATTCCACAGGCATCTGAGGGTTCTCTGCATATCCTAGCTGATGCGGCAGCCATGCATGTTTATGCAGCTATCTTTGGTAATCATTGGCTGGCGGGCTGTTGGCCCTCTGAGATCCTTCGGTCGCCTGCATTCATGCAAACATCATAAGGCCAGGAACCAAGGAACGTATTCAGCGGTTGGGCCGAATGGTTATAATAAATAAATACACACACATATACATATATATAAATAACACACACACACTTTTCATTTACATATGTAAAAAGTACTTTTTGTGTAGCTTGGGATATACGATTTGTATTGGGACTTGGTGCTGATCACCAATACTGGAAAATTTGGATTCACAATCTGCATGGTAATTTGTCTTTTTATTTAGCTTTATCATCAGAGGTTTAAAGCAGGCACATTAGAGGGTATGCTTAGCATGTTTGCCGACTTCATGCCCCCCCCCAACATTGGTGGTATAAAAAAGTATTTTTATAAAATAAACATTTTTCTTCAGGCATAGACTAGGAAGTTAACAGAACTAGAACGGAGTCTGTACTGTTTTTAGAAAGTGTGTTATAATACACAAGTTACACATTATTCATGTGTAAATAACTTGGTTTATTACGCAGAAAATAACTAGCATGTATGTGTCGAGCAATGTGTTTTCAAGAACTGAATTCTTGGATAAAAACATATCAAGCAACAGTAAAATATCTGTCCCAATTAACGACAAACATTTAAACAATGATCATGCCTGCAAGTCTAGTTGTTAGAAAGCCAATACTCTACATGTCATTGTCTGAATTTAAGGCATCTAAACACCTTAAATATGGATACATGAGACATTTGGGCAAACACAAATATTTTATTCTTAATGGTATTGAACTACAAACCTCTGCTTCTCTTTTTCGAATTCTTGTCTTTTCAACTTCATCCATAACCTTTTGAGATTCTTCAACGTTCCCCTCAGCTCCCAGTTGCTCTGCCTTTGCCAGCAGTTTTCCAATCTCTTCATTTAGTTCATGTACTCTTTCAGCCTAAACAAGAAAATCATACAGTGCCCTAGGTTTAATGTCCAACAATACCATAACAATGCGAGACACCCCCCCCAAAAAAAATTACTTAACCTCAACTGTTAAACCTAATTGCAAAAATAATGAATTAAATACCCTTTCTTAAAACAGACTCCACTGACCCATTTATCCAAAAGATGTAGTTGGCACACCTACAGACTGCATATGTAACCCATGTAGGTTACCGTCTATAATGCTTTTTAGGTACATATCAGAACGTTACATAACATAATGGATCCAAAACAAAATATAGGTAGAGAATACACAGGCATGCCAGCCTTCTATCATGCACTTTTAGCACCTACAACTTATATAAGCAATAGAATGATGACAAGGATACTGTTATTTTACAGAGGGTGATGACAGCTGTATTACAATATATGTACATCCCTCTGTATGCCCAAGATATTCCATTTAAAAATCAGTTTCCAGCTACAAAAGTACCTTATAACATTAACAATGTCTACATTGCATCTCTGATCAGGGCCCTACCTAGGATGGATTCCATATTTGGGGAAAAAGCATATGCACCTTAAGCGGTCTAACAAACAAACATTCGGAACCAAGCACCCCAGGAATTTCGAAAAGGTGTTTAATCTCACTTGGACACACATATATATACATACATACATACATACATACATATATATATATACACATATACATACATACACACACAGTTTTATAGACCTCTGCCGTGACTCACATAAGATTCAAGAAAAACATGCCATTCCCATGCATGTAGACAATTTCTGTGCTCGGAAGGTGTTGCTTAAAAGGAGTTTTTGTGCTTGCATATAATGGGGTGGAGTCTACGAATCTACAGCAATTAGCTTGTTAAAAATGGAAAAAAATCTTCATTTTACTGCAGTCTGTGGCATGCATTAGTGATAAAATGGTTGAATAAAATAAAAAAAAAAAGGTAAAAGAAATAGAATCTGACCTTAGCAGCTACTTCTGCACTTATCTCCTCTTGAGTATCAGCAAGTCTTTTCTTAGCAATGTCAGTCCTCCTATCACAATCAGCAATGAAAGACTGCAAATGGTCCATAGCCTGTAAAACAAGAATCACATTTAAAAATTACCTGGTAGCAAAAGAAAGGCAACTGTAAAACAAATATATCACTTCTTGGGAATAAAGCTATACAAACCATGTATTGTTTTTTTCAGCACACCCAGCAGATTCCACATATACCATTTTTATATGTGTATGTCTCATTGAGCTTGCGAAAAAGCCAAAAACGGGAAAAAAAAGTGTATTTTTTCACTTCTGACTCAATAAAAACTAGTTTGTAATTTTATTTTTCTAAACGCTACCATCAAAACCTGTGTTGCTAAATATTTGTAGTAGGTAACCAGTCTAAAATAAACTGAAATTGAGAACAGTAGACTGTTTTTCTAATATTGTATTGCTAAAATTTAAAATTTACTAGACTATCACAAAAGACATCTTTAAATTGAATGCATGGCTGCCGTCAATTAAACAGCTCTAGCTGCCTGGGATGTTAAAATATGCCAACAAAACTATATATTTTTAGAAACTACACCCCCAGCTGCAGCAAATGAGGTCTTATTTGTATTTGTATCACAAATCTGACGTGCATAACAAATAAGTGAATATCACACTTCTAAAAATAAAAAAATAATTAAATTAAAAGCGACAAGTTCATTTATGTCCTGCGCACTCCAGTCTTGTGCTACTATATGCAGCCCCTCATTTGATGCGCCAAGGGGCAAAGTTCCTGCAAATGTATACTTTATGTACCATAATTTAACTTTCCAGCTGTCTTGAGCTGTCTAATTGCAGGCATCACCCCTTAATGTTTTAAGACAATTTTTTAACAAGATTTTCAAATCTGCCATATCTGAAGTTAAACTGGTCTAGACATCTTGGAAGTTAAATTAGGGTACATAAAGTACACATTTCAAGAAACTACACCACTTGGAGCTTCAAATGAGGGGCTACATGTATTTCTAAGACAAAAGTTGAGTGCACGGAATATGTCGCTTTGGATAGAAAATGTTTTTTTCTAACCATAGTCACATGTTCATTTGTGTCTTGCGCACTCCAGGTTTGTACTAGAAACACATGTAGCCCCTCATTTGATGCACTAAGGGGTGTAGTTTTTGCAAATGTGTACTTTCTGTGCCATAATTTAACTTCCTATGTGAGCAGTAATGCCACATCAAGGCTTCAACCTTAATTACTGACCATTCACACGCCTTTCATATCTCCATTCACTCGCAGAAGCACACACACACCATACTTTCCATACATTCACTCACAGAAGCACACACACCATTCTTTCCCTTTACAATCCCAAAGAAATGATGGTAAAGGGAGAAAAAAAACAAAAAAAAAAACAAAACCATGTTTACAGCAAAAATACGTTTTGCAGTAAAAATGCAAGGAGCTCCAGGCATGAGATGGTTACTCACGTACCACAGAGGCTAAATGGCTGATTTTAATATTTGCAGTTCATCAGGATTTCAAAAATTGCCTCCCTCTACCATTGGCTAAATTTAACCCCATGATCAAAGGGATCATGGGATTAAAATTTAGTATTGACCATTTTTAAAAAGGGAATGTGACTTTTCATAGCTATATGATCACTGTGGTAACATTGGCTACCACAGTGATCACTTAGCTAGAATACTTAAACTTTTTTTTTTTTTTTTTTTTTTAAAGTTAAACTAAATTTATGTTTAGATAATTTAGTTTGGGGGTCTCTATGCAATTTTGATCTTTATTTATCTGCCTTTAGAGACCCCCAAATCTTTTTTTTTTCTTTTTAACTTATTTTATTATTATTATCCTTTATTTAATAAATACATAATACATAAATTCAAGGGATATGACAAGACAAGAATTGACAGACTAAGACAAACAGATACATTTGGTGGAGAGAGCCCTGCTCGCAAGCTTATTTTACAAGTCTTATACCGTTGGAAAGGCGAGGCGATCACCTTTCCAACGGTATATGTTGGGGGTCTGTAGCTGCTTAGATACCGGCATCTAAGCAGCATGCCCCCATACCTCTTTAACTGACAATTGTCAGTTATTAATAAAGTTGCGTGGTGACGTCATCGCATCACGTCACCTGGCAGATGGGGTGTCCCCGGTGAGGCCCTTCAGTGTGAGGGGCAGGTGGTGATGGAGGGCCACAGACCTCCATCAAGGTAGGGTAGTGCTAGTGACGGCATGGTGCCGTTGTTAGCACCTGACTGGGACTGCTAGCGATGGCACCATGCTGTTAGCAGTCAAGGGGTTAAAATAAAGTTAACCCCTTAAGGACCGGGGTGTGTTTTTTTTTGTACCCATCATGGTCAAGGCCAAAAGAGGCAAAACACACAAGGGGGGGTTGTCGAAAAAAAAAAAAAAAAGCAGTGCAGAAAATATATATTTATTTTATTGCTGTAGCTTAGCCCGTCCGGATGTGGGTGGGTGTGTGTGGCAGAGCCTGACCAGGTGTGTGTGTGGCAGGTAGACAACAAGTAGTGGGAATGAGTCAACCACAGAGGAAGCCAGTAGTTTCAGCCTCTAAGGTAAGTGATTATTCTTGGTTTTGAAGCACACACATTTAAGTACTTTAACATGCATTCTTTCGTGGGGCTGCCATAGACAGTAAAATGTCCCTTTGAGCGAAAATTTTTTATTCTGTGCACAACTTAAACGAAAACTCTTAAATGTCTTATATTTAATAAAAATAGCAAGCACACATTAGTGAGCATGGACTTACATCAAGTTCAAAGAAGAAATCCTGTTGTTTGGATGCAATTTCATAATCTGCTCTCAATGCCAGATCATGTACTTTAAGACACTCTCCAAGATCCATTCTCTGCAAGGAGACATAACAATGACACAAACCATTAAGGAGCCTAATTCCTTAACATAATTTGATGAAATTAAAATGGTACTCTATACATTGGGTTAAAAATCATAAAAATAAAACACTATATTACTATTAGTTATTGTTACAGGAGTTTAGTGCTTTGCTTTTCCAAAAGAAAAAAAAAAAAAAAATATATCCTTAAACATGTAAATATAGCTGGTTGCCATAAAGTGCAAGAAACATTTGGATACCGCTATGAGTAGTATTCTACTGCATGCAGTCAGTGGTGCATCTGAAAATATTTATTATTTTCTGAAAATCCCTGCAAGATAATAAGAGTAACCTTCAGAGAATTATTTGTTTTATATAGCGCCATCAGATTCTGTAGCACTGTACAATGAGTAGACACGGTATAATTAGTCGTATATAGCACAACAATTTTACAGGAACAAACATTAATGGAGGGCTCATGTTCTTACAATCTAGAGAGAAGCCTTTATTTAACTTTAATGGGCGACCGGCATAAAAATCTAATGCATGCAGAGTCATTCTATTGCTTACCACAAAGCAATGCAATAAGTGGTCAGGAAGTTTGTCTAAATCAGCGCTATCCAACTTTGTTGGTGTAGAGCAGGGGCGTCCAACGTGCTACTTTGAGGTGTGGCCCGCGTGAGCAGGACCGCACTGGCCCCTGGGAGATTTCCAGGTGGGCCAGCCGGTCCGTGGGCCACTGCGAGAGTGGCCCAGTCCATGTCAGACCGGCCCTGTTTGAACCCATAGCTCAGTCTATCCCTGTTGCTTAGGATGCAGGTCACCAGTTGGACAGCCCTGGTCTAGATGATTGGGCTAATATGCAGCCATTTGAACAGGGCTCGACAAATCCCAGGCGCCAGGTCGCCATGGCGACAGAGAATTTTGTCCTGGCGCCTAGGTTTTGTCAGCCTCTTACATCCAGAAAAAATTGTGGATGTAAGAGGCCGAGTCACCACACGGGGGCACTGCTGCTGCTGCTGTCTGCCCAGGAGTCTGACAGGAGGCAGACAGCACAGCCACTCAGAGCCCGCCCCCGAGCCTGAGATCACTCCCACGGAGTGAGCCTGTAGGCTGAAAACCCGGTTGCTGCAAAACCAGCAATCGTGTTTTCAGCTGCCACAGGCAGCTTCAGGGAAGGGGGTTTTGTGTTGATTGGGTCCCCACACAAGTGTGGGGACCGGACCCAACACCCCCCAGCTGCCTGATCGCTCCATGAGAGCGACAGTGCAGCGTTAACCCCTTCAGTGCCGCGGCATTTAGGGGTTAATTCCCATTTTGTACGGGGCTCTGCTGCTGGTGGTCTAACAGCAAAAACGAGCCCCCACAAGCCCTTTGATGATTCCCGTAGGCCTGGAAGCCTACAGCAGTCATCAAATACTCCCCTCCCTGCAATGGCTGGTCTATAGACCAGCAATTGAGTCCCAGCTGCCAGAGGCAGCTTCAGGGACAGGGGAGAGGGTTCTTTGGTCTCCACATGAGTGTAGAGACCAGCCCCAACACCCCCTGCTGCCTGATCGCTCCATGAGAGCGACAGTGCAGCGTTAACCCCTTCAATGCCACAATTGTGTATGACACATTCGTGGCATTGCAGGGGTTAACATTTGTCCCCACAAGCTTGTGGGGACTAAATATCAATCAATGCTGTGCTCCAATGGAACATCAGCATCGAAAGAGTTAAAAAAAACAAAATTAAAAAATTAATAAAAAAAAAAACAGCACTGACCTGAAAGTCCAGGGTGCTTCCAGGTCAAGCGCTGTGAGTTTAGTAAGTGGGCTGATGATGATCAGATCACTCCTGACCAAGTGTTAGTTCAAAAAAATCCTGGCTCCTAACTTTTTTACCTGGCGCCTAGATTCACAACAAATTTGTCAAGCCCTGCATTTGAAAACATTATGCAAAAACTAGATAAATATATACACGTTTTTTTTATTGAATATTAGTAATACATTGAGTGAAAAGTTGAAGGTTGAGAACATGATTAGTTATAGCAGAAAATATGAAAATAGTGAAAAGGTAAGCAAGATAAAAATACTTACATCTGAGTAATCCTATCAAAAACATAAAAAGTTACAACATGTAATACTTACAGTATCAGAGTGGAATCCAGTAAGTGTTTTTTCTTACCTGCATGCTATATACAATAAGACACTTACAAGGAGCAATATAAAGGTTAAAAGCAGTAGTACATACCGTCCCAGAAAGAATGTCATGTGGGCAGCAGTTGAGCAGATGACTTTTGCATACCCTTTCATCACTAAACTTGATACGCTGACGTGTTGTGTCACCTACAAAAGAAAAGTCTGTATTAAAATCACAGCAATAAATTAAAACATGTCCTTTTACCCGTTTTATCACATCTTAAGCGAAAACTACTGCAAAAACTATAGTTGCTTCTAAGTGAGACAAGATGAACGTTCATGACCCAAAAGAAGTCAAATTTGACATCATATAACATGCAAGTTCTTCTCCAGCTATTCAAGTTAGTTGTTGCACTTTTTGTGCAACAAGGTTTGCCGAGTAAATAAAGCAAAAGGACCATTTCTTAACCAGTGACCAGATTTTAGCAAGGTTACCTGAAATCTGTGTAAAAGGTGTGTAAACAAACAAACGTACTTGTCCAGAGTGCTTTAAAAAAAACTTGAGGTACAGTCAAGCACTGGGTCAGACTGGGGCTTTCATTCTGCCCTCATTGTGCCTAGCAGGCAACATCAAGAACACTGTATGAAGGGAGTAATAAATGTTGCAGGTTATAATTAGCCTTGCCTTAGTCAAGACAAGTGTGTTTTATATTACACAACAGCATTTAACTGCTGTTAGAAAAATCTGGGGTTATGAAATTTGAATTCCTTTGATCACAGTGTTACAAGTGTATATAAGTATCACTAGATTACTTGCATACATAGGTCATGTGAAAGATAAGTACACCCTCTTTGAGTTCCATGTTTGTAAATATAAGGGCATAATCATTTGTCCCTTAGCAGGTCTAAAAATTAGGTAAATATGACCTCAGATGAACAAAAATAAAGTCAAAATGTAGATGCCATGTGTGAAAAACAAAGTATAACCTGCTTCCATAGGAATTAAGATGCTAAACAGCAGACAGATGGTGTTAATCTAATGCCTTTGATTAATTGATCATCAGCAAGTGTGAGCATCTCGATAAAAGCCGAGTGGAACATGAACTCTGTATACCAAAAACATTCTAGAGTTAAATGTGAGGCTCTGTGTCCAACAGCTAAAGCTTGGCCAAAAGCTTGAAACAGGACAATGATCGCAAGCACACCAGCAAATCTACAATAGAATGTCTGGGAAAAAAAGAAAAAGAATCAAGGTGTTGCAATGGCCTAGCCAAAGTCCAGAGCTCACCCAGATTAAAATGCTGTGGCTTAATTTTGTTGAATAAGTCATGACACTAATACATTATGTGGGGTTGTTCATCTGAGGTTGTATTTGTCTCATTTTTAGACCTGCTAAGCAACAGGCGAGTGATATGTCCTTATATGTAAAACCATAGAATTAAACGAGGGTGTACTTTCTTTTTCACACAACTATAATGTTGTTCCCCCTGTAGGCTAAATGTTACCCAATCTCCACAATAAGCACGCAAATATGGTTGTGTGTATATCTCATTCTTAAACTGGGTCAAAGGAAAACATTTGTAGATGGAATTAAAGCAAACTTATTTGGAGGAGAGCAGGGCTAATGCCTAGAGCACACTGCAATTACTTAGCAGTAGCACAAGTAACCAAATGATAAATCTAAAAAAAAAAAAAAAAGGATTGATTCAATTAAACATTTAATCTATTGGCAGAGTTAGTTTTACCTAATTGCCCTTCACTTGATTTATCCTAGGCATTTTAAGGACAAAACATCCATCTTTTCGAAAACCTCTTGAATACCCATTTGGCCTTTCATGGACAAATTAGTTTCATGACTACAATAATTGTTCACAGGCCAACAGATAACATACAATGCATTCTATAAATGCAAAGAAACACTGGATACAAACTGTAGGCTCTGTGACAATAAAATAAGATTAGGCCATTTTTCCTTTATACAATACTGTAGTATGACAAGGAACATTACAATAGACAAGATTTTTTGATGCATACAAACCTGAGAGGTACTTACACAAGTCAACACCCAGTAATACTTAGGATGCAACATTTTACCAGCATTACCTATGGCGTGCTTTGTTGATTGCCAAAACTTTTCATGATGTGATGAGCTGGAGCACAGATATATATATTTTTTTATTTTTATAATTTAGTAGTGCCGATTTTAAATAGAGAATTGGAAAACAGAGGGAAGGATCCAAGAATCTACTTAACCATTAGCAGTTGCCTAATAGCAGTCTAAACCAACAATGTGTTTTTCCTGGATTACTGGCAGACAAGAAATTAAGTCTACCATACCATATTCAGGGTTTCACAGCACAATGTGCATATAACACTAACAATTTAGGACCATAATATAGTTTGTTTTATTGCACTTCATAAAATGACATGAGAAACTAATAGCACTAACAAAATACCACAAGGTATGTTTGATTTAGATTAGAGTGGCAACAAACCACAAACAGAAGAGGGAAACTAGAAATATATATATATAAATTTTTTTATATAGCCAGGTTTCAAAATGTGTTACGGAAGCTGAACAGACTTTTTGTAGTTTGAGCTGCAACCTAACGGCAATTTCATAAGCACCTGTTGACATCTACTTAATTTTAAATTCCATTAAGCTTTAAGCATTGCATTTTAAAATGTAGCTTATACTTTGCTCGTATTTTAAAATGAAGGCTGTACCTTAGTTAAGACAAAACTAATTGGTAATGATTGAGGAAAAAAAAATTTTAGTCTTCTGCTTATTACTCAAACTATTGAACATTTTATGCTGTTTTATAGGGAAAGGAATCAGGGCTACTGTGAGCCATATATAACCATTTTAAAAACAAAGTGAGTTTATCCGTCAATGTTGTAAGGTTTTGTTATGCTAATGAGGCACATCAATACAACTAAGGTGCCAGTTGTGGGTAAACTGGTGTAGGTTTATGACAGGTTTAAAAAAAACAAAAAAAAAAATGCTGAATGGATTAATTCAACAATTTAGTTTGTAATCTGACACATTGGTTAGACATTTATATCTATATACCTTACTCATCTGCTAAACAATGCAGGATTTATGGAATGATTGGGCACTGTTTACAATATGATCTTAAGACACAGAGCATGGGGTAGAACACATACAGTGCCAGCGTATTTAGTCTTTAACATAATGGCATACAGCATTAACCTTATATAAGACACTGGGTTATTTTGGCAGAAAAACAAGAAGGATCATGCAATTTAAGAACCATTATATCAGAAGTCAGGCTGACTTCCTTAGAAACTGCATGCAAAAAATGATTTATAAAGTCTAGAACGGTATATATCCATAAAAACTATATATATAAAAAACTCTCTTATAGGAATTAAGGGGTAAAAAAGGTGATATGTATGCATGTAACGAGGGTGCATTTGCCCTAGTGCTATTATGTAGTTTATAAATAATATCTGGCTCTGTTTGGGCCTGCAGCTGTTACAGTTTAAAGCTTTGTTATACAACTGCATTTGTCCACATTCATTAACACATCTGAAAAGTTTGTTATAACTCACGGCTCGGCGAATGCGGGGCCTTTCTGTAACTCCCTTGCGGATTGAAGTAGGCAGGCAAAGATACATTGAACCTTTATGAATAAAACAAGGGGGCCAGATTGTTCAGTTTGTATAAAATACATAGTTTTTCCCCAGCATTTTCAACACAGTATCAAGAAGTAAATGTTGAGACTAAACATAACAGATTACAACCCAACCCATTTTGTTCTTTCAGGAGATGCAGTTTCACAGAGCTTGACAGAATGTTCTATTTATGCAACAGATACTGTGAGAAAACCTCCGCTATAAGTTTGGTTTGTTTTAACAAAAGGAATTATGAAATGTAAGCAAACAAATCAGAATGCCATATTGTAAAGATTAGATAGTGGGTCTATATATGAACATATATTAGCTAGTATAGCAGTAAGAAAATGTTATGTCGAAATACAGCTTTTCAGTAATACTGAATACTTGCTTGCTCCTATCAATGATGTTAAACATTAACAGGTATGTTGAAGGCAACAAACTTCACGGGTATTTCTGCAGAAACTGTGTGTGCTTATACATTGCTGTAGAGCACATACAATGGAATTGAATTTAAGAAGTGTATTAGAAACATGCAGTAAAACAGCTCTGTGAATCAGCAACCCCTGCAGTTTCTTTGGATTTATACTGTAAAGTCATGCAGCGATTGACAGTGTATGCGCCCAGAAGTTAACAATTTACAAATTTGCTGAGAGGTTTCACTTTGTTAAATTTACAGCTTAGTGTGTTCTGCACAAACCAGCAACTGCAGTATAAAGGTTGTTCAAGTACTGACTTTGGATTGCCCCCAATTAAGAAGCGACCAAACAAAAATAAAAATATATATAGGTGTTCTATAATCAGCTAAGTATATTTGGAGACGGCATTCCATCAGTGGCAATTAACGACATATTCACGTTATGGTAGAGTAGTTGTAGGAAATATAAGTTGTCCCAGCGCAATAAAAAGGAGAATATCCTTTTTATTGCGCTGGGACAACTTATATTTCCTACAACTACTCTACCGTAACGTGAATATGTCGTTAATTGCCACTGATGGAATGCCGTCTCCAAATATACTTAGCTGATTATAGAACACCTATTTTGCCATCCACCAACACTAACCCATTAACCCCTTAAGGACAATGGGCGGTCCCTAAACCCATTGAAAACAATGCATTTTGAGCCTGTACATGTACGGGCTTTGTCATTAAGGGGTTAAGGATACGTGTATTTTAGACTATTTTACTCTTGAAGAATTCTTGCCATGTCTTTGTTTAACCCCCCAATCTTCCATTGCTTATACCCACACAACATTTCCCCCCTAGAACAAGTAGGGCTTTCTTCTGAAGATAGTCTCACTTAAATACACTATGATTTAATATGAAATATAAGAAGAAGCAGGCAAAAAACATTCCCCAATATTGCAGTGGGTTTCGTCATTAGAATACTGGAAAAGACAGGAAAACACCCTCAATTAACACTCCCTGGATAACGCCACGGCCCACATGTGCATTTCAGTTTCAAAATTTGAAAGTTTTCACAGATTGGATTTATGGTGCCCAAGTCTCGTTTGAGGCAGTATGGTGGCCCTACAGTATAGTTTAAATTAAAACAACACATACAATTTTGGAAAACTAGACAACCTAATCTATCTAGGGGCATATTGGCATGTGTAATGCAGTTGTTCCAAACACCTTCCAAAGTTGGTTGTAAAAAATAAAATAAAGAGGGGTGGTAAAAACTAAATGGATTTGTTTTTCCTTTTAGCTTACAGCATGTGCCACTTACTGAAAGAGGTCATTATAGAGAGACCTGGCCGAAGGAGACAGTAAGGACAATCTTTTTCCAATTTTGGCAGCACACTCCACATTTTTTCTAGGGATTGAGGGAATTCTTAAAAAAATGTGCTTGCATTGGACCAAGTAGAAACAAAATTCCAGAAATGAAAACTTGTTCACTGTTTGTATTTTGTAAAATAAAAATGAATTTTTAATGGCAAGCCGAAAACAAACTACCAGTTTTTTTTTTGTACCTTTTTCCTCCTTATTTTAAGGTATGCCTGTATTAAATGCTCTGCAAGATGAATCCCTCCCATTGATTTATTGCATCCTTTTACACATGCTGACTTTTTTTATTTATTTAATTTATTTAAATACACCTGCCTCTGCTGCAGACTTTAACTGGCAGTGTTGTGTCATCATGTATCACAGACAGTAGGCCCTATATTTAACTGCCAATAGTTCTTGTTGGCCAAGCGCTGCCGATTCCCCCTTAAGTTGCGTATTTGCTGACAGAAGCATTTTCTATTTTATTTCTTACTGTCCCGTAGGCAGCAGCTTCAAAACAAAATAACTTTAATGGTACACTAGCATAACAATCAAATAGATGATACATTTTGTTAAGGTTTGTGTCCCAAAACAATTTCTCAACTTGTTCACATATGGTCTGGGCAACCTGGAGATACAAAGCTATAGTCCTTACCCTCAAATTCAGAATGCCTGTGTAGATAATGTGGCACTTTCAGAGCCTATAACATGTTCTTTTAGATCTTCAACACTTTAAATGGTATATATATTAGGGCTGCAACAACTAATCGATGATAATCGATAATGAAATTCGTTAGCAACGAATTTAATTATCGATTAGTTGAATAGATTATAAAATGAGGTTTTTTTCAGAGCAAATGCTCTGAAAAATACCGCTCATGTTATAATCCGTTTACTGTGACTCACAGGAGTCACAGCAGCAGTTGCTACTTACAGTTCCTCCCTGCAGTCACTGCCAATTAGCCCGCCCACTTCCTTTTTCCAGTCCCTCCCTGCAATCGCTGCTGGAGAAAGGGGCGGGGCCAATCGACAGGGAAAGAAAGGGGTGGAGCCAAATGGCCAATTGGCTCCTCCCATTTCCTTAGCATCACCATGGCTGTGACACTCATCTGAGTATAAAATTAATATTTGGGCTGCTGAAAGTTAGGGGAGGTGGGGGTTAATTTAGGGGCAGTTATAGTTAATGGGGTGTTTAGGGTTAACTTAGGGGCAGTTATAGTTAATGGGGTGTTTAGGGATAACTTAGGGGCAGTTATAGTTAATGGAGTGTTTAGGGATAACTTAGGGGCAGTTATAGTTAATGGGGTGTTTAGGGTTAATTTAGGGGCAGTTATGGTTGATGGGGTCTTCAGGGTTAATTTAGGGGCAGTTGTGGTTAATGGGGTCTTCTCTTCAGTATTAATTTAATGCTGAGGACTGAGGGTTAATTTAATAAGGTTACCTTAAGGTGCAGTTAGAGGTAAAGGGGGGCAAACTGAGGGGAATCTAAATCCTGGGGGCAGTGAAGATTAATCCTGTTTTTATTTATAAAATGTATTGTGTCTGTGAACGAGTCTGCAAATCCTATGAGGGCACTATGGCATATCAGGGGGGTATACGGCATACCTGAGGAGGACGGAGTGACATATCTGGGGGTATAAGGCATATAGGGTATATAAGGTGTGTGGCATGTCTGGGAGGGCAGTGTGGCATGTCGGGGAGGGCAGTGTGGCAAGCCTGGGCTCAAATATGCATAACTGGGGGGCAGGTTGGGGAAATAAAAACAAGAAAAAAAATTTATTCTGCCGCTTGTTTTTAACATCCTATGTTACTTTACTAAATAATTTAAAATAAATGAAAAATTTAATTTTTTTTATCCGATTAATCGAAAAAAATAAATCGGCCAACTAAAAGATTATGAAAATAATCGTTAGTTGCAGCCCTAATATATATAGCTTAATGTACCTTTCAATTTCATCAGGGGCCCATCCACACTTGGGTGGAGGGTATACATCTCTGCAAATTTAGTTTATTATACTGAGAGTCTTCATTTGGCAAGTACTTGCACAAATTGGATCTGTGATCTAGTGTGACGGTATTGTGGGTATTTTAAGGATTTCCATTAATACGGTCAAGGTCCAGAACAAACCAAACCAAACAAAAAACATGGCCGGTTCGGTAGAGTCTTATGACATTTGACAATACAATAACAGGATTGGTTGCCAAAAGAGTAAAACTAAAAATGTGCAGCATATACATTGTGTGCACAATTATTAGGCAAATTGTACTTTTCAAGATTAATTTTATTATTGAACTACATTGCTCTCGGTCTATCCAATATGATAAGAAACCTTAAACATGAATATTTAAGCGAAAGTACGTCTTTGGCTTTCTTAGGAGAATATCTATGTGTGCACAATTATTGGGCAAGTATTAGTGTGAAGAATTATGCAACTAAATTAAAACCGATAATTTTCTTACAGGCTTATTTCAATCTATTAAAGTGAGAATACTAAACAAACTCAAAACGTACAAACATTTGTGACATTTACAAAAACAAATCAGTGACCAATAGAGCCAACACTTAATAACCGACGTAAGCCTTCCATTCATGGAGTCTGTCAGTTTCTTGACGATCAACTTTTTGTTCAGCAGCAACCATAGCCTCCCAGACACTGTTCAGAGAGGTGTGCTGTTGTCCTTCAGCATAAATCTGCCGTTGAGGAAGGGCCCGCAAGTTCTCAACAGGGTTTAGGTCAGGTGAGGAAGGGGGCCATGTCAGTTTTTCATCTTTAAGGCCTTACTGGATAACCACGCAGGGAAGTACTTTGATGCATGTGATGGAGCATTGTCCTGCATAAAAATCTTATTGAAAGATGGACTTTTTTTTACCGCTGCCGGTAAGTCTACTTAAAACCGGCAATATTTTGAGAATTGAGTTTGAGGTCACCTCCAACCCTGAAAAGGTCCAACTAGCTCATCTATGATAATACCAGCCCACTGAACACCTTGTACTTCTGGATTAGGGCCGCAACTAACGATTATTTTCACAAATAATGATTTTTTTCCATTAATTGGATAAATATCCCCTATATGCCACTCTAACCTCCCAGACTCCTTGGTGTCTAGCAGGAGCATGCGGTGAACATCTGCGAGATGCACGTAGACAACCTCTGCTGCTGGCCAGCACTTCTGCTGGAGCTTATAAGATATAGCGCATCTCATAGACGTCCACCGGCTGCCAGAGAGGAGGATCCAGGTCACCTGCAGCGCTGCAGTGGATCCTCCTCTCTGGCACCCGGCAAACGTTGCGTAATGCGTGCAGACAACCTCCGCTGCTGCTGGCCGGAAGTGGACTTATTAGGTTTAGAGGGGCAATTACATTTTTATGTGGGTGATTCAAGTTTTTATTAACTCTTATGAAATGGTCATTTAAAAGCTGCATTTTGTGTTTACTTATTAGCTGGATGGTCTGAAACTTTTTAATGCCACAAATAAGTAAAAATAAAAGTTTGGAAGGGTGCAAACGCTTTCATAGAATTGTTCTATTATGGCTTTTTTTTGTGGTCATACATTAAGTTAGAGTTTGGGGACCCTCCAGAGATCTTTATATGACATCAATTTGAGGTAACATTTCAGTATTAAAAGTGAATTAAGTGTGAAACACTGTTTAATCATACATACAGTAAATTGTAGCAAGATTAAAAATGTAGCCTTGCTGCATTGACTACAAATGAAATATATATGTATTACAGTTTCTTGTGTGCATGAAGAACAAACCTGTTTCTGCACATATACAGTGAGGTACCTATTACAACTTTTAAAAAGTTGCATTAAAGGGACACTCCAGTCATCATATGCACTTTAACCCATATGATAGCTGTGTGGTCCTTTTAATTTTTCAAGGTGTTGCTGGAGGAAGTCAGCCACACTCATTTTTTCATCTTCTTGACTATTTTGCGTGCAGGATATGTGTTCAGCCAAATACGTACTTCTCCCTGCATGTCATACCTTTTCCCAGTCAACTCTAGCACCGGCTTGGTGAAGGCTGCAGGCAGGGTTCTATTCAGACCCTTATAAGAGACGAGAGCCCCCGCTGATTTCCATGAGAACGCTTACCTGCCACCGAGCAGTGGTAAGAAGTATCAGATTACAGAGGAGGGCAGCTCCTTCTAGGTCAGGTGTTTAAGACCTATTCCCCCTCCCCTTTAATTATTATTATCTTTTATTTATATAGCGTAAACAGTTTTATGCAGCGCTTAATACAATACATATATTCAAGGCTTAAAATAGATTGTTTTTGTATAGGACAAAACAACTAATTGCTGGACAACTAACTTGCATGCTCTCCTACGTTGGAAATATCATCTAGAGAACGAGTACTACCACTGAATAAATGTTACCCTGAATAGAATAAAAACTGGAGCTTGAAGGCAATATCGAGTCACAGGTTGCTAGCGGCCACCTAGAGTGCTATGTTCCAGTACGTGGCATGCCTGAACCCACAAAAAGGCAATCAATTCAAGCATTCTCCATAATCCTGGGATGCAGTTAAAGGGTAGTATGATGTTTCATACATATCCACTGTGGTATACTAACAAAAAAAAGGCGACACTCAATTGTAATGTGCATTAAAGAGTCTGCAACAAGCAGAATTATGTATGCCCGGGAAACCCAAACTTACAGGTAACATACTGACTAACTTTATGTACCAGGATTTTAAAAAAAAAATAAAAAAAAATCATTTCTGAAAAACGAAAACTGCGTACCATATGTCCCTTCGGATGTCTGTACAAAACAACCAAGGAAATATTTCATTACTTCCGGAATTAACAGTTGGCTTGGTCTGATTAAACACACACACGTACACAGCCGAATGAACTTTCCCAGACTTAGAGGCTGACAATCATTAAAAATCGCCAATGCATCCGCAACACCATTAACAAATGCGGTAGTTTGTAATCACTGGGAGAACCACACTGTCAATCATCCCAACCCAATAGTAACCTTCAATCCCGAACAAAATGAAAACGATGTGGCGGATTTAAGGACACAATGAATTAAGAGGATAACTCACGTGATACCAATACAATGCTACAGACGATACCAGTAAGATAGACAACACAACAAACATCTTACCATCCCTAGAGGTCCCCATGAGCTGGTCAAGCATGGCGCGCATTTGGGCCTGCGCCGACATCTTGATAGAAGAAAAGGCCCAGGACGTAAGTAAAATAGCCTCCCGCTCGAGCTCAGCCCACCCTGTGTATAAAGCCCGTGCGATAAAAGAAAACTCCACTGTGTTCGAGAAAAGAAATAATATAACAGCAACGTAGCTCGCTTCACATAAGACTGCCTGCTTCAGGTTGGCGGGACCCGGTAGCAAGCCACAGACACAAATGCGCGTTCTTGTTATGCGAGAACTCGCTTTGACACGAACGTTGGAATTGGTTGGCTATCATTCGCTTACACACGCAAACCCTGATTGGCTGCATACTCCCTGCCTTTATTTTTCCAGTCTACTGCGTGCTAAATCATCCTCCATTTTCACAGAAGTAGGTGCTGATTGGTTTTAAACTGTCAATATGTGTTTTACAAGCACAAGGTTGTATGATTATGTCAAAACCGTTATCTTCGTTTTCGTCGCTAACGCTTTGTATTGGAAACACTATTACGATTAATACATGATATTTTTGGAAATGAGTGCCCTAAGAAAGGAAAGTAAGTGGTATATTTGACGGCGTTACGGATTATGATGGCGCTATATAAAACAATAAATGATAATATTAACAAACGACCAGTGGTTGATGAAATGGGGACGTGGTAGAAGACATTACCTCCCCCCCCCCTTTTTATTATTATTGTAATTTGTTGTTTTTTGTTTTCTTCCCCCTCTCCCCTTCCCTACCCTCTCTCACCTCCCCTGGCCCTTCCTTTATGTGTCTCCCTCCCTACGTACTGCCTCGGTCTTTGGTCTTCTTTGCTCCTGGCATTCCCCTCCGGGCCCATAGTACCATGCTCCTGACATAGGTGTTGACCTATACTACACTTATGTATTGTTCATTGTTGCTACAGCCTTGTGGGTCACTACTGCTTATGGACACCTATACTGAGGGACATATTGTTTACGTGGACTTGATGCGTACTTCCCCCCCCCCCTGTTTTTTCTTTTCTGTATCCCATTTCCCACTTGAAAAATCTAATTTAAGTTTAGGAGGCAATCGTTGATCGTTAGGGGGTTAAAGCTTTGACAGCGGAGTTTGCAAAAGAGTTGTGGTTACAATTTCCTCACTTCAGTATTCATTATAAAAGGCTAACACTGGCTGGTCTCTCCAGCAAGAAGGGACATCCCTGCAGTAATATGTAATTTAATGGGTAAGCATACATAGCTCTTTCAAATCAGGAGTCCTCCGCCCTACAGTGTATGGCAGACGTGGACGCCACATGGGGCCCCTGCTGCCAATCTCGGTGTTGCTGAATGCCTCAACATCGAGGCACTACAGCAACACTGTTTAAGTGAAGACAGCGATCTTAGATCACTTCTTAAGCTTGTTTAATGCCATGGCACTTCATTGGTCATTGACAGTTTTTACGTGATGTGCCTGGCACGTCACTGGATGTTAAGGGGTAAAATATATTTTAAATTATGTTTAAATATATGTATTAATCTATGGTTTAAATTTCCCCCAAATGATGTGGCACATTTCAAGGATGAGATTAACAGGGATTAAAACTGCATTCTATAAAAAGACATTTTAACCTTTAAGTGTGGGAGGTTAGGCCAGATTTCACCCCCTGGGAGGCCAGAACATTTTCAAATATTTCCGCAACCTTACTTTTAACTTTTACCTATGGCAAACAACATATGGGTTTGGGGTTTTTTTTTTTAGCAAATGTTTGCCTTTTTTTGGGAATTTTGTGAATTGTGAAACACCATATTAAAAATTTCATATTTTCATTATTTTTTACTTTATAAATCTACCAAAATGGATGAGGTTATAATTTTATTGTATACGTGTGGATTTAAATATATTTTTTTGTTAACTTGTACTGAAATGTTATATTAACACAAAATTGTCTTTTATGATAGGGACAAGTGATAAATCCTATGGCCAAACAGCTATAAGTTATCAAAATAAATAACTGTATACATTTCCTGAAAACTCATATCAAGGGCAATAACACAAGGATTATTGTTTTTTTATTTTTTTAACGTAATGAGTCACGCATAACTTTCAAAATATAAGTTATTTCTTTTTCGGCACCACCGCTACTCCTATCCAAGAACAAGCAGCACCTGTAGCACTGGCTGAGGGTCCCCAGCTGGAAGGGCATACAGCCCCAAATGGAGTCGGTGACTGGGTTCCAGGAATAAACTCTGGGAGCTGCAGAACTGTCAAGTTCAAGAACCGGATGCGTGGCCGCAAAACAAGCCAGGGTCAACGACAAGTGAACAGGTCCTGGTGGCAGTGACGTAAACATAGCACAAGCCGGGGTCAGCACCAGGTTAACAGCTCCAGGTAAGGGAGACGTAGTCATAGAACAAGCCAGGGATCAGCAACGGCATAGCAGGTCCAGGACACAGAGACGTAGTCATAGCACAAGCCAGTGTCGTCAACGGGTTAAAAGGTCCAGGCCCATTCTTCTTCATGACGTTGCTTCAGTTCATTGAGGTTTGTGAGCATTTATTTATGCATAGCTCTCTTAATGTCCCACCAGAGCAGAGATTGGGCTATTGCAACACCTTGATTCTTTTCTTTTTCAGCCATTCTGTTGTAGATTTTCTGGTGTTCTTGGGATCATACAGAGGAGTTCATGGTCGACTCAATGACTGCAAGATTCCCAGGTCCTGTGGCTGCTAATCATCACCCCTCCACCACCATGCTTGACAGTTGTTATGAGGTGTGTTCGTTCTGATATGCTTTGGTCTTCTCTGTCTGAAGGACATTGTTTCAGACATCTTGTGGTTTCTTCAGATGCAACTTTGCAAAACTGTCCTTTTTCGAGAGAACCCTTTCAAACAAACCATACTTGTTCAGTCTTTTTCTAATTGTACTGTCATGAACATTAACATTTAATTAATTGAAGCATGTAGAGTCAGAGATGTAATTCTTGCTTTTTTGCAATTTCTCTGAGCATACCACAGTCTGACCTTGGGTAAATTTACTGGTATGTCCATTTCTGGAAAGATTGGCAACTGTCTTGAATGTTTTCCACTTTTGAATAATCTTTCTCATTGTAGAATGATGGGCTTTAAATTGTTTGAAAATTGACTTCTAACCATTCCAAGACTGATGGGCAATAACAAATGCTTCTCTAAGATCATTGCTGATGTCTTTGCTCCTTGGCATTGTGTTAACATACACCCAAACGCTCCACACCAGCAAACAGCTAAAATTTTGGCTTTTATGGAGATGGTCACACTTGCTGATGATCAATTAATCAAGGGCATTTGATTAGCAGCACCTGTATTTTAGCATTAGCATCTTAATTCCAATTGAAGCAGTAAGGGTGTTCGTAGTTTTGCCCACATGGCTTTTCCATTTTGGCTTTATTTTTGTTGAATAAAACATGACACAGTATATGTCATGTGTTTTTGTTCATGTGAGGTTGAATTTACATTATTTTTAGACCTGCTAGGGAACAGATGATTGTTATTATGTCCTGATATGTAAAACCATAGAATTCAAAGCGGGTGTACTTTCTTTTTCAAATGACTTTAGCTGGCATTTTTTCTTACACTACAAGTGGAGCCCTGAGATATATGATTATGCGTCTCTCAAATGTTTGACAAATTAAATTAAAAATATATTAAAGTCTCTCTAAACATTAAAATAACAATATATTGCTTGAAAGTGCACCCCTCCAATGTCTCAAAGACACTTCACTTGCCCTTTCAGGTGGCCCACAGCAACCTATACATTTTCCAGGAATAGAGAATTTTTTCCCTCAACCTTTTTGTTTTCCAGGGATATTTGAGAATGGATGCTGTCCTGACCTAACTAGAACAAGGAAGAAAAGTAATCTCCTGTGTCTCCAGAAAACATGGATACCATGTATGTGTGGTATGTTAGCATAACATACATTACACATTTCACGATTCTCTGGGATAACTACCACTAAACACCAACACAGCCCCCACAAAATATATATTCTCTAAAAAAACAAACAAACAAACCCATGAAGGTTTTGAAAGGCACGCCACTTACATTTCTGTTTGGACCTGTCAGTCCTCCAACAACTAGCTACCTCCACTATTTCCCCGTCATCCTCCTCTTGCGAGTAGGCTGATTTAAGACCTTACCCATAGTGCACAGTCATGTGATCGTGAAAGTCATATGTCCACGCTAGGGAGAGGCATATACGCACATGACGCCACTGATCACTGATGTCTATTGCCAGCCCTTTTTGGACTTGTTTCTTGTCAGGGAGTGACTGTATAAATGTTGGACCTTTACTCTGCTTTTACCCTTGGTTGGTGTGACTTCTTGTGCATAACCTTTTTGTGTCGTGTATGCTCCACGATACCAGACCTGGCTTGTTCCAGTGACCTTGGCTCAGTATCATAATCTGCTTTATAGTGACATTCCATATTGACAGTACCTGACCCAGCTTGTTCTAATGACTTTGTCTCAGTCTCCTGATTTGGCATGTTTGTGCATTTCTGCTCCACTTTCCAGACCCAGCTAGTCACTGTCATTTCCCTATCTGTGCATTATTGTTACAGGCCAGCTGGAGCTACAAATGGAATAAGAACGCATGTCAGGAATGTTTTGGGATGGATGCTGCATGCTGGGCTACCTTGGAACAAGTAACCCAAAAAATATCTTCTCCTGAGCACATAGATACCACATATATGTGATATGTCAGCTTTACACAGTTACAGTTTTTAAATTCTTGTATAAAACTAGCTTGTATGCAAATACTTAACAAAGCAACCTAGTGAATATATCTAAAGGCTAAGGGTCTGGATATAATGTAAGGAGTGGTGTTGTTAGTGAATAGTGATAGTGTTATGTGTGGTTAAATGTTAGGGTTAGAGCTAGTGTATAGTGTTAGTGATAAGGGGTGATCATCAGATCAGGTCATTAGCTATTGATTGGTGATACTGATCAATGATCATTGACCTAAACAGTTACTAAAATCAGTGGTCAGATGTTACAGATTAAATAATTATTGCAAAAATGTAAAATTGTTCACTTGTAAGTGACACATTCAGGCTACTTTCATTGTTTAGTGAGCCCAATTAATGATCAATGACCTGAAGTGTCAGACCATAAGCAGTCAGCAATATGTATTAAGTATATATATTTTTAAAAAGTATACAATGTTCATTTTTATTATTAACCTCTGAGAGTTTTTTTTGTTTTACCTTGTATCTGGATAACTCTTCAGTCTTCAGGTGATAGAAAACTATCACCTATGTAAGGGGGAGAGTCATCAGGGGCTGTTATGATGATCAGATTGCTTGCATTGGTCAGAATGAACTAATTATCCCCGCTCCACTCTTGATTGGCTTTGCTATAGTTTGAACCGCTGCAGGACTAACTGCAAACAACTGACCCGGAATCACCTGTGACTTTCTGGTCAGCGCTGTTTGAATTTGTTTTAATATCTTAAGTTTATCTTTAAGTGCAACTACATATAAGATACATGGTTGGTTCCACCTTTTCAACTATGTATCACATATGTGGATGTCACTCCAAGAGTTAATTTGTGAGTGGCCCTTATTTTGTTGTTTGTCTCAACTATTGTGATTTCGCTGCTTTTTTGTGGATCACAAGAAAAGTATGTGCAGAAGGCTACTGCCAGAACAATTATACTGGACAATGCACTGTGGACAGTGTCTAAAATTTCATAGCCTCCTAAAGTGTCTAAATGTTCTTAGAAGGAAGCGTCACTTAATGTATTGATGGTCCATGCTGTGTCCTTATGTCTGTTAAAACTTGATCAACCTCCTTGATGCAACATTAATTCAAACAGTCTCTGTTGTGGCCTCAAAGAACGGCGGGAATCCTGTCCATCATGCCCTTGACTCTGGATCACCCTGTTGGTAGTCTTGATAAGGAAGGTAGGGATCTGGATCAAGGAATCTGGATCTGACTGCTGCAATATCAACAAAATAGCGTAAAGTCCTGTTTGTCCGTTTTATACAGTGCTTGATTATCAATCTGCCCCCTTGTGTGATGTCATCTTCGTGAGCCTTACCCTATAAAAGGGTGCAGTACGCACATACGCGCCCCATAGAGCTGGTGGTGATCCCAATTTGTTTGTTTTCGGGCCTAATGTTCCAGGGGACCACAGAAGTGCCTGCTGCAGACTGGGTAAGTGGAAACTCGGGGATGAGCTCTGCAAGTACCCCTGACAGTGATGCCTGGAATACTGGATGTATCCTCATGGATCGAAGTAGTTCCAACTTGACTGCCAACGGGGACATAATAGATAGTACCTTGAATGGTCCAATGAACTTGGGTCCCAACTTCTTGGTAAGGCAGCTCAATTTGAGGTGTCTTGTGGATAACCAGACCTTTTCTCCTACTTGGTACCCAGGTGCCTGGACTCGATGTTGGTCTGCAAAAAACTTGTAACTCCTTTAGGCTTCGTGTAAAGAGGTGCAGAGTCTAGTGTAGATATGAGTGATATTTTGCAGATGCTCAGAGACAGCTGGTACTGGTCCTGTCAAGGGAGTTCCGGGGAGCATGGACAGATGAAAACCATAATTCGCAATAAATGGAGACATGTTGATGGAGCTGTATATATGGTTATTGTATGCAAACTCCACTAATGGAAAGAATGATGACCAATCATTCTGGAGATAAGTGGAGAGCAGGGTAGATATTGCTCCAGTGTCTGATTCCTCCTCTCCGTCTGCCCGTGTGCAAGCCATCACCAAATGCTCTCCAAAAATGCGAAGTGAATTGCGTGCCCCTGTCTGATACAATCCTTTCAGGTAACCCATGCAGCTTGAATATTTCTTTAATAAATGCTGTGGCTGTCTCGGTGGCTGAAGGAAGTCCACTATGGGCAATGAAGTGAGCCAGCTTTGAGAATCAATCAAGCACAACCATCAATGCGGTGTATCGCTGGGATGATGGTAAATCTGTGTTAAAGTCCATCGATATGTCCCTCCAGGGACGTGGGTTTCTTATCTTTTACCCATTCTTTGACTGGTATTGGCAATTGTTCGTAAAACTATGAGCCTCCGGGGTGATGCCATACCTGGCCAGCAAGCGTTCCTTCACCCGTTTATAGTCCCGGCTCTCTTCCTTCGGTACCACTTGGAATGCCACGGCAGCTCTGCCCGTTAGACGGCTTACCAAGACGGTCAGCCAGTAGCTTTCCTCCAGCCCTTGTAGTCGACACTGCTTCTTGAAGACTTGCAGGAAGCTGTCTATGTCCTCCTTCCCGTCTTCAAACATTTGAAACGCCGCATAGGGCCATTTCTCATGGGAGGCACCATATCCGGATTCAATTCTTTTCCCGGCATTGTTCACCTCTGCCATTCGGAGCTGTGTTGTCTCCGAGATAATTTTTTTGGATCATTTCCCGTGGGGTGTCTTTGCCTAGGAGGTCCAGGCGCCACTGGACTTCCCTTTGAACATCTGACATGTCCGATCCCCGAACAGAGGACTCGCTCCTCTGATCGCCTTCCATCAGCTCCTTGATGATAGCCGCCTTGCTCTAGTCCTCTAGCTTCCAGTGGATCTTTGAGGGTGCTATGCTTTAATCGATCGTTGCCTTGCTTCATCCACTGGTAAGCTGTGTTGCTGAGACCGGGGTCAAGCCAGCGGCTATATCTCATCCAGCTGGGCTGGTCTCAGTGTCAGTCCTGGAGAAGTCGGATCCCGCCGCTGCCAACCAGTTGTGACGGACCGACCAGGGACCTCAGGTTGTCCCTCTCCGCCAAGAGCGACTTATCCCTTCAGGACAATAATTCCCCGCAATCCGTAGGCAATATCCCCGAGCAAAGTAAAAGGATATCGCTATCCAGTACCCAAATAACCAGGCAAGACTAGTCTTTAGGTACAACAAGAGGAGAACTGATTTATTTTAGACACAGACGGCTGGATATATCCAGCAAAACATATTAACATAAAAGAAGATATTAGGATACAAACCGCCCCCTTATCTCCCAGACCTTAGTGTGCTGTGTGTAAATATTTAGGAAATAATAAAATAAATTTTTATTAAAAACACACAAAAGGATAACATGGCACTCTTTACCAGGGCCCATAGTCTGTAGTAAGGAGGCTGGCATGGCACGGAGGCTTCCGTGACACACGGGATGAAGGGACATGGTATTAGGTAGTTCCAATTCCACAGTCAAAGGGGATACGATATGGGGAAAGGACCTATGAATCTTGGTCCCAATTTCTTCGTAGGACAAGCGAGTCGGAGATGTCTTGTGAACAGCCATACCTTACCACCTGGATGATAGACCGGAGCAGTGATACGATGTTGGTCAGCAAAGAATTTGTATTGTCGTTGAGTCCTTGTCAGTGTTTCACCTAGTAATTTATATGTTTTGGTAAGGTTTTCAATATGTTCAGACACCAAGGGAACAGAACTGGGAATAGGAGAGCCCGGAAGCATAGAGGTATGATATCCGTAATTAGCATAAAAAGGGGACATGTCGATGGATGTGGTTGTTGTAAGCAAACTCCACCAGAGGTAAGTAGTGGTCCCAATCATCTTGGAGGTAGGTGGTAAAACAGCGCAAGTACTGCTCCAATGTTTGGTTAGTGCGTTCAGTCTGGCCATTACCCTGGGGATGGAACGCTGTGGACAAGGACCGCTGTATGTGGAGCTGTTCGCACTGAGATCCCTGGTCTGATACAATATTCTCCGGTAGGCCATGGAGGCGGAAGATCTCTTTTAAGAAAAGGGTAGCTGTCTCGGTGGCTGAAGGAAGGTGATCGATGGGAGGAAATGTGCCATCTTGGTGAAACAGTCTAGTACCACCATTAAAGTCGTTTGGCGGTTGGCAGGAGGAAGGTCAGTGATGAAATCCACGGAGATATTTGTCCATGGTCTTGAAGGAATTGGAAAGGGTTGCAGGAGACCAGTAGGCTTTTTGTGGGTCTCCTCGGACCGGGCACAGGGAATACAGGAGGACACGAAGGCTGTGACATCATTTTTTAATTTGGGCCACCAGAAGGTCCGTTGAATCATGTTGAGAGTTTGCCTTATACCACCATGACCTGCAGCCAGGGGTGTCATGGAACATTTGTAGTATACGAAGACGATCTTCTGGAGAAACATAAATATGGCCGTTATGATAATAGTAGCCATGTTGATACTGTAATCCTGGAATATCGGGGGAGTAGTCTTCTTTGAATGCTTACGTACAGAGTCCCATAAGGATTGTGACATAGCTAAGAAATTACTGGGGGAGAGAATCGTGTCCTGGTCAGAAAGTGACATAGATGAAGGTTCATACATCCTGGAGTTGCACTCCCTTCCAATCTGTGGTTGAAGGCCATTGAAGAATTGCTGTCACTTTTCTGGGATCCATCTCAATACTTGTAGGGGATAAGATATATCCCAAAAATTCGATAGTCTGCACCTCAAACACGCATTTCTCCAATTTGAAGTAGAGGCCGTTCTGTCTCAATAGTGTAAGGACTTGGCATACATGTTCTTGATATACGTCTATTGATGGAGAGAACACCAGAATGTCATCCAGGTACACGATGACGAAATGGTCCAGGATGTCGTGGAAGATGTCATTAATGAAGTGCTGAAATGTGGCTGGGGCGTTGCAGAGACCAAAAGGCATAACTAAATACTGAAAATGACCATAACAACATCAGAACGCCGTCTTCCATTTGTCGTCCTTTCGCATTCGTATCAAGTTGTAAGCTCCATGTAAATCAAGTTTAGTAAATATCTTGGTGGAGTGTACAGCTCCTGGATGAGCGGTAATGGGTAGCGTTTCTTTACGGTGATGTTGTTCAATTCCCCGATAGTCAATATATGGATGCAAACCCCCGTTTTTCTTGTGTACAAAGAAGATCCCCGCTCCAGCAGGGGAGGTGGAAGGCCGAATGAAACCTTTAGCAAGATTTTCTTCTATGTAGAGAGTTCTGGTTCAGAAAGGGGGTAGATACGCGGCACCGGGTAGGAGATCAATGGGGCAGTCATAGTCTCTGGAAGAAAGCAACTTCTCAGCATTTTTCTTCTCAAACACATCTTTAAATTGTCTGTATGCAATGGGAATTTCTGTAGGAGAAGTGGTCTGTGTAAGGCAAATAGGAGAAATCCTCAGGCAGTGGTTAATGCAATGAGTGGAAGTAAATTGAAGCACGCCAGTCTCCCAATTGATGAAAGGGTTATGGACCCTGAGCCATGGAAGTCCTAAAATGATGGGAGACACAGGGGAAGGCACTACATCAAACTGAATGATCTCGGTGTGGTCATCCCCTATCTTGAAAGGGGAACAGTCTCTCTGACTATGGGGCCGGTCTTGCTGAACAAGCTGAATAGTTATCGGGCTCTTTTTAGAGCCTGTAGGGATTGTCAGAGACTGGATTATTTCGTCGTCCATGAAGTTCCCACTTGCTCCTGAATCCACCATGGCTGGGAGACAGACTGTTTTCTTATTCAACTGTAGAGATACAGAAATAGACAGATGAGACGAAAAGTAGGAGTGTCTTCCTGTATTCGTATGAAATAACACAAACGGTTCCTTACCCTTGGTATTACGGGTACAAGCCCTGCAGTCTTTATACGTGTGGCTAGACCTGCCGCAATAGATGCAGAGGTTCAGGGCTCTGCGACGTTCCTTTTCAGCTGCCGAGAGGGGTACCCGTACTAAACCTGTCTGCATAGTTTCTTCCTGAGGGAGAGAAGGCCGGACCACGGAGTGGGCACGAACCGGTAACCAGGTAGTACTTGTAGATTGGCGTTCCACTCCAATCTCTCTCGTAACATCTTCCAAAGTTGAGGGAAATGGAGGTACGAGCAAGTTCGTCCTTAATGGCATCTGACAAACCCCAGCGAAACTGATCATGAAGAGCAGGCTCGTTCCAATTGGTTTCCAGAGCAAGATGTCTGAACTCGGTGACATAGCCTTCTACTGGCTGCCGACCCTGTCTCAAAGCACGTAACGTGGTAGTAGCAGAGGAGACCCTGTATGGATCTTCATAAAGTGAGTCAAGGGCTTCACGGAAAGACAGCCAGGATCCCAACAGAGGGCTATTACTGTGCAGAAGGTGGTGAGCCCGGAGTTGTGGTTCATCCGCCAGTAGGGATATCACAGTATGTACTTTGAATCCGGGGTAATCTGATCCGGCGTTTCAAATTGAAGAGGATCTGGCATGAGGTGATGAGTGCGCAATACTTCCTCCGGTCACCTGTGAACCATTCAGGCATGGGTACCTGAGGTGGCGCCTTCAGCAACTGGGAGGGCTACCGGAGATGGAAAGGCTGCAGCTTGTTCAGCGGGTGCGTTCTGTTGTATTTGCAAGAGGTGCACCTGCTGTCTTAATTGGTGCTGACCTGTTTGCATCTCTTGTAGCGACTGTTGAAAAGTAGCCAACTGCTGGGTCAGTGCGGTAATGGCATCAGAAAGTCCTGCGGGCTCCATGTAAGGCTTAGTTATTATGTAAGACTTGCAGGTGAGAAGTCGGGTATGCAGGATATACCCAATGCAGAAGGTGAAGGCAGGGTCTGATTCACTAAATACAGCAAGTCCAATAACGGAGCCAGGATCCGGGTAACAGAAGGCAGCGTAGTCCGATAAACAAATAGCTGAGGTAGGGGTACAGAAGGCAGCGAAGTCAAGGTATAATCCAGGTTCAAAAACAGGAATAGACAGCAACACTAGGAAGAGCTCTATTAGGCACAATAACTGAGCACTGAGTGATACTCAGTGCTTGTTTTTAAAACTACCACCAGGGGGAGTTCCGCCCGCATGCGCGGCGTCATTGAAGCACGTTCCCCGCCGTCACCGTTCGGGGACAGATAAAGGGGAGAGTGATCCTGCGCGCCCAGGGACGGCCATGCGGCCAGAAGGTGCCGAAAGAGCTGGAGCAGCACCGTGGGACCCGGCACCCGCGGCTAACGGGTACTCAGGTGAGTTGCTCCGTCGGGGTTTCGGCTGGGGATTTTTCCAAAATAATGGAAAACACTGGTGCTGGGACAATGTCAAAAGATAGTAATTCCTCATGTCTCTCCCCAATCTTCACTACCAGGGGGCTCCCATCCACGAGTTGTATTTGGACAAGAGCGGCTTTCTGAAGCAGGGGAATTGACAGGGTTTTAGCCAGTTGCATATCCAGAAAGCATCCGCTGGACCCTGAGTCAATCATGGCCATTAGGGTAACCGGACCATTACTCCACTGTAGAGACAAGGAAATAGATACGTATGGGGACGATATAAGAGGAAGTCCAGTTTGGAGGTCAGTAGAAGAAAAATATTTCTTACCCTCTGGGTGCCGTTGTCGGACTCTGCAGTCTTGATAGCGATGTCTGGCTCTACCGCAGTACATGCATAGATTCAGGTTCCTTCGCCGGGCCTTTTCTTCTGCTGCTAGGGGTCTCCTAACTATCCCTATTTACATGGGCTCCTCCACCCGCTCCTCAGACAGGCCCAGTCGAAATTGATCCATCAGTGCAATCTCATTCCAGCTGGTCTCCAGTGCCACCCGGCGAAACTCAGTGATGTATTTCTCTACCGGACGTTTCCCTTGCTTGAGGGTGCGGAGCTGATGCCACCCTGAATGGATCTTCGTATAGGGAATCCATAGCCTGCTGAAAAGTGGCCCAGGATTCGAATACTGGGCTATCTGTATGAAGAAGGTAGTGTGCCCATAATTGAGGTTCTTCATCTAGTAGGGAACTAATCATATGTATCTTGACATAGTCAGAGCCGTAGGTATTGGGTTTAAGTGTGAACAGAATCTGACAAGACGTCATGAATCTGCAGTACTTTTTCCTGTCCCCAAAAAACTTGGCAACATTACCATTGGTTCAGACGCGGTGGCTTCTCCTATAGGTGCAGAGACAGATACCGTTGCTTGAACCGCAGTAACTTGTGTTGGAACAATATTCTGATTGCTCTGCAGGTGGTTTATCTGTTGCTGGAGTTGGTTCTGTTACCTTAAATCCTGCACAGTTTGGGTTAGTGAAGACATCTGTTGTGTCAGGGCTGTAATGACTTCTGTTAATCCCACAATATCCATGTCGGAGCGCAGTTATTGTGTTAGGATCAAGGGTGAGGATATCGAGATGCAGGAAATCACCGGCAATATGGATAGTGCAATAAATAGTCCTGTTAGTCCCTTTTATACAGTGTGCCCAATTTTTGTGATCTCATCTTCGTGAGCCTTACCATGTCTCTGCTGCAAACCCTATAAAAAGGTTTAGTAAGCACATGCGCGTCCCATAGAGCTGGTGATGATCCCAATTTGTTTGTTTTTGGGCCTAATGTTCCAGGGAACCACGGAGGTGTCTGCTGCAGACTGGGTAAGTGGGTACTCGGGGGATGAGCTCTACGAGTACCCCTGACAACACCCTACGGACATGGGCCTCTAACTTTTAATAACGTCTTTGCTCGATCATAAGACGGTCCTGATTATAGGACGACCCCCCCAAAATCTGAATATTAATTTATGAAAAAAAGAAAAAGCCTGAATATAAGATGACCCTATAGGAAAAAAGTTTTACCAGTAAATGTTAATTCATGTTTGTGTCTTGGAAGAATGTGTACGTATGGTATGCTTTCGTGTCTTTGCTCTAAGTGTCTTGTAGCAAAAGAATCAGAGTCCACCACGACAAAGGACAAGTTGTCCCTTTCTTAACCTTCTGTAAGTAAAGATTTCACATGTCTGGGGGGGCTATTTATTTTCTTGACCTCTTTAAAATGTGTGTGTCAGCATATTAAAGTAAATATACCAACAGATGTCTACACAATATGCTAATAACTGTTTGCGCTTCTTTGCCTATATATTGTTAGAACATTAAGGAGGGAGAGAGAAGTCTGTGAACTGGACTCTCCCCTGTGCGCACTTGTATAAAGAAGCTCTTGCTTACTCAACTCATTGAACTGGTGTCGTCAAATTTCTTGCCCACATTCACAACATCTAACAGACCTTCCCTCTACTTCTTCACTGTCTTCTGGACCAAGATAGATCTGCTGCTGTCATCTGACAGTGCTTGCCCATCTTTGCTCTGGAGAGTGCTGGCAGGTGGTGGTAGCACCAGTGGCGATTTTATTCTGTGCTTCACCATAAAATAGCTTACAAGCTATCTTCGCCCTGGATTCAACAAAGTCACCAGTAAAATGCCTGGATTTGTCAACAATATTTATCGATGAATATGATGTAAAGATAATTTTTTTTAAAGTTGTTCACAAAACTCTATTCAAGGACAGTATATAAATGTAATTAAAAAAAACAACTAACAACTGTGCGCAGGTACAGTCAAATGCCTAATTTTGTCACACATATTTTTGTTTTGTGTTGACCAAAACCTAGGTTTTGCATTCATTAATGTTCAAAGAGAAAAGAAAAGCCCTAAAATAGGGGGAAAGTATGCTGTAGTCCCTGTATACGTGTATATAACACACACTACTACAATACACTACAACTTCTTCAATCCAAACCACAACAAGTACATTTGCACCAAAATAAACTTTTCATTAACTTACAGTATGGTAGATAAGCATTAATCTCAGCTTCTTCTAAACTGTCAATCTGTGCCTCAACTCATCAGTCTGTATATATATCTACTGCTTGTCCCTTCCCCTTGTAATGATGATTGGCCAGAGTGAAAAAAATGTAAGGAAAAACCCATAAGTTATTGGAACCATCAGTCACAGCCTTAACCATCAATGAGACCACACCTTTGTTTTGGCAAATGCTACTTTTCAGTCATTATTACATACCCTCCTACCCACAGTGCTTTACCTCATCAAGGAGCGCACGACGACTTGTAACAGCAGCGGATAAACATTGCAAACGTTGACAAATCTCTTTTTTGGGTGCTTTTGCCTTTCTTTTTGTCAGTTTTGCCTGCCCCGTTATTAGATATTTGTCCAAACACACAAAACAAGCACTTTAAGTTAAAAAAAATGTCAGATGTATCCAGACGCATAAGTCTAATTCCTCTTATCTCAGGATTCCATCTGATGCGCCTGCAAAGAAGTTTCTCCAATAAGCATGACAGTGTTGCCTCAAAAACACAGATGTCAGTGGTGACATACAGATACTATATTTTCTAATAGAAACATAGAAAGTGATTGCAGATAAGAACCATAAGGCCCATCCAGTCTGCCCAACCTCTGAGTACTTTCCTTAGTACCTGCCCTTATCCTATAGCTTGGTCTTATGCCTATCCCATGCTTGCTTAAATGTCTTTACTGTATTAACATCTACCACTTCTGCTGGAAGGCTATTCCATGCATCCACTACCCTTTCCGTAAAGTAGTATTTCCTGATGTTACCATTAAACCTTTGCCCCTCTAGCTTATGACTATGTCCTCTTGTTGTGGTAGTATTTTTCCTTGTAAATAAAATCACATCCTTTATTGTGTTGATTCCCTTTAAGTATTTAAATGTTTCTATCATATCCCCGCTGTCACGTCTTTCTTCTAGGCTATACATGGTAAGATCCTTTAACCTGTCCTGGTAAGTTTTATCCTGTAATCCATTAACCATTTTAGTAGCCCTTCTCTGAACTTTCTCCAACTTATCTATTATCCCTCTGGAGATACAGTCTCCAGTACTGTACACAATACTCCAAGTGAGGTCTCACCAGTGATCGGCATGACCACTGTGACGGGACGCCCTGTACCCCGACTGGGTACTCCCGCCACACGTTGCTTCCTCCTGCCGGGACACCAACAATTAACCCCTTCAGCGCCAGGCAGAACCAGTGTTGTAGATAGAAGGGGGACGTTGCCGCACCGGAGCTGCTTTGGCACTGTGGCTAGCCAAAGCTTAGCTACGCAGTGTGGCCATTGTCCTGAAAAGGACAATAAAGGATCATAGCAGCCCACCCCAAGCATCATACACTATTCTTGTTGAGGTGAAAACAGGACTCAGTTTATTTGGAAACACAGGGGTATTTAACCCCTTCAATCCCAGGGGTTTTTGGTACCTCAAAGCCCGGAGCAATTTTGCCATTTTTGGGGTATGTCGGTTTAGCGATGATTCTCTTTTCCTGTGAATAGTGTACCCATGTAAACTATATATTGTTTTTTCAAGGAGAGATAGAGCTTTCATTTGATACCATAGTTGGATGATTAGCTGAAAATTTAGAATGAGAAATTTAGCGAAGATTAGAAAAATAAACAATAATACATTTTCCCTCTGAATCCTCACAAAATTAGGTAAAGTGATGGAAAATCCCCTCCAAGTTTATCAATTCAGGTGTCCTGATTTCAGAAATACCTAATTTATATAGATTTTCCGGACTTTCCCAGCACCAGGGAGCATACTTTTAGGTGTACAATTTTGTATAATTTTTATGCCTATGTCTTAACGGGTTTGGGGGTTGTGAACGGGGGCAGGAGGGTTATACTGGCTAGATGTTATGCTAGGGCAATGGGAAGTAAGGTTTTTTTAAGAATTTTTTTATTATCTTTTTTTATATTAAATTTTTTTAAAAATTTTTTTACATTTTTTTGTATTTTTTATATATTTTTTTTACACAGAAATGGTTAGAGGTCCTCCTAGGGACCTCCTGAACATGCCAGTGATGTCCCAATGACATAACAGCTCACATTATACATTTTTTAGTATTATTTATATTATTAGTTTAATGATTTATTTAATATTATTTTTAAATGACTAACCGTTTTTTTTTCCCCAGCTCTTTCAGGACGGGAGGGGGAGTGAGAGACATGGTTTCTCACTCCCCTCCCCGCGATCCCCCTACACCGATCACACTGTGATCTCCATGCAGGTCCTCACAGACCTGCATAGAGATCGCAGCGTCTTTGTGCCTCATCGGAGGGCAGGATATCCCCGCTTTCATGCCGGAAGCTGTTACAGGAGATCGGGCAGCAGAAAGCCGGCGATCCCAGCTTCTGCTGCCAGGGGGGAGTCCAGGCTGTCCCTGATGCTGCACGAAGGGCTGGACGTACCGGGACACTTCCTGTCCTGGGATCTTACCATAGTTCTTAACACCCTTTGCTCTGCTCCGTTTGAAACTATGGAACAAGTGTCGTTGAAACTCCTCTCTTTAAAGACTGTGTTCTTCGTGGCGATTACGTCCGCCAAACGTGTAGGTGACATCCAAGCCCTTTCATCCTCGAACAAGTTTACCATGTTCCATCAGGATAAGTTGTTCTCCACTTTCAGCCCTCCTTTCTTCCGAAGGTTTTGTCAAAGTCCCCTATTAATCAGCTCTTGGTGCTTCCATCATTTTTTCCGTCTCCTTCCTCTACGGATGAAGCTAAGTAGCATATGTTGGATGTTAGAGAGCACTAGAGTTATATATTGCTAGGACTTCCTCCATCCGTTCCACCGACCATCTTTTCGTTTTTTGGTATGGTCGTTCGGTGGGTAAGGCTGCCACTAAGGCTTCCTTGTCAAGATGGATCACGGAAACTATTCACATGGGCTACCATGTCTCTGACCTACCTTTGTTATCTCCGATCACGGCCCACTCAACCAGAGCCGTGTCTGCCTTTTGGGCTGAGAAGGCTTCCGCTTCACCAGAGGATATTTGCAGAGCAGCTACGTGGTCGTCTTTCAATACATTCGTTCCTCGCTACCGGCTAGACGCCTTCTCATTCCTCAGCAGCGGATTTTGGGCATAAGGTGCTCCAAGCTGTTGTTTCCTGAGGAATTTATTGCCCTCCCCTTTTTTACGGGATCTTGTTACATCCCAGTCGTACTGCCACTGTATGACAGGAAAAATGGGAATTTTTTTACTCACCGTAAATTCCTTTTTCCTTAATACAGTGGCAGTACGGATTTCCCTCCCTTTATTCCTAATAAATTATTTTTGCAAGCCGTTTTGTGTTCTTGTTACTTACTGGGGCTGTTCAGAGGAAGCCGGGTTTTATGGGTAAGTAGGAGGAGTTCTCCGTGACTTAACCCTTTCTATTCTTTTAAGCATCTTGTCTACAGGAGAGAACACTACCCAGTCGTACTGCTACTGTATTAAGGAAAAAGGAATTTACGGTGAGTAAAAAATTCCCATTTTTTCACACTTTTATTTGAAAAATCTTTTACTCATCCAAAAAAGCTAATAAAAAAACTGCTAAATAGATTCTACTATTTGTCTCGAGTTTAGAAATGCTTTTGTGGTTTTTTGCTTTTTTCTGCAAGTTATTGGGCAATAAGCACAAGTAGCGTTTTGCTATTACAAACCCATTTTTCCCCCAAAGCTGGCCATTCTGCCCCATGTGCTATTTCGGGTATCTTTGAAGCTCGCCAATGCAATTTACCCCATCAAACCGTATATTTTTGAAAACAAGACCTCAAAGTATTTCAAATGCTGGTGTTTTAACTCTTTCCATGCACTAATGTTTTTTTTATCACTAAAATTGCCCTTCAGGTATGGATTTACAGCTCCTGTTATTTTACTTTCAAACAAGACCCCAACATGTGTTCAGCAATATCTCCCGAGTACAGTGATACCCCCCATGCATGAGTTTGTCGGTTTGTTTGGGAGGTAAACAGTTAGGAAGTGCACATTTTTTAACTTGGAAATTTTACATCTGGTCCTACTGCCCCTATTTCCTAATAGGGCCATCATTGAAGCCTGCTAATTCAATTTACCCCATCGGACCATATATTTTTGAAAACTAGACACCCCAAGGTAGTTCAAATGCTAGTATTTTAACCCTTTCCATGCATGAGATTCTACCACCAGCCTTTGCCAAAGTTTGTGGTAGTATTTGTTTTTTATTTCTTTCACACAAATTGTACTTCAGGTATAAATGTATAGCTCCAGGTATACCTCACTATCAAACACCCCAATGTGTGTTCAGCGACATCTCCTGAGTAGTGATACCACTCATGCATGGGTTTGTCTGGTGTTTGGGGGCTAAAAGGCCACATTTGGGAAATGCACTTTTCCCCCCATTTTGGTCAGTCTGTGCATATTAGGTTGACCACATATCCCGGATTGCCTGGGACAGCGTTTTAAAGTCCTGGGTCCCGATATTGAGGCATTACTGCAACACCGTTTAAGTAGTGATGTCCGGATCATGAACGAATCGTTCATTTGATCCGGTTCTTTTTAGTGATCCGGATGAGTCGGTTCACTAGACTGAACGATTCGTTTGTAGCGGTTCAGTCTGTGAATCATCATGCAGCTGTAACCTGATCCTAGAGCTGTGAGTCATCTGCAGAGCACTCTGGGGTCAGGTTACAGCTCATTAATTCTCATAGGAACGATGACTCATAGAGTCAGAGAGTCGTTCAAAGAGTCGAATGATCCGAAGAGTCGAATGAACCGAAGAGTCGAATGAACCGAAAAGTCGAATGAACCGAAGAGTCGAATGAACCGAAGAGTCGAATGATTCGAATCTTACAGGGATCCGGATCTTACAAGGATCCGAATCTTACAGAGATTCGAATCATTCAGAGAATATCACTGATACCATACTTTTATAAATAAATACATTAATAATGTTCACACTGCCCCCAGGATTTAGATTCCCCTGAGTTTGCCCCCCTTTACCTATAACTGCACCTACAGTTAACTTTATTAAATTAATTAAATTAACCCTCAGTCATCAGCATAAAATTAACCCTTTTACCCCATCAACCATAACTGCCCCTGAAATTAACCGTAAAGATCCCATTAACCATAACGGCACCTGAAATTAACCCTAAAGACCCCATTAACCATAACGGCCCCTGAAATTAACCCTAAATACTCCATTAACCATAACTACCCCTAAATTAATTGCATGTACTCCAGATAAATTACCTAATAAATTGGTATGGTTGATGGGGTCTTTAGTGTTAATTTGGGGGCAGTTATGCTTAATGGGGTGTTTAAGGATAATTTAGGGGCAGTTATGCTTAATGGGGTCTTTAGTGTTAATTTGGGGGCAGTTATGCTTAATGGGGTGTTTAGGGTTAATTTGGGGGCAGTTATGCTTAATGGGGTGTTTAGGGTTAATTTAGGGGCAGTTATGCTTAATGGGGTGTTTAGGGTTAATTTGGGGCAGTTATGCTTAATGGGGTGTTAAGGGTTAATTTTAGGGGCAGTCATGGTTGATGGTGTGTTAAGGGTTAATTTTAGGGGCAGTCATGGTTGATGGGGTGTTTAGGGTTAATTTAATGGTGAGGGTTAATTTAATTAATTTAATAAAGTTAGCTAAGGTGCAGTTGCAGGTAAAGGGGAATGTAAATCCTGGGGGCAGTGATTATTAATATATTTATTTATAACAGTATGGTGACATTCTCTTAATGATTAGAATGCCAATGAAGGCAGAGAGTCGTTCAAAGATCCGGATCTTACAATGATCCGGATCTTACAATGATCCGGATCTTACAATGATCCGGATCTTACAGTGATCCGGATCCCTGTAAGATCCGAATCTTTGAACGACTCTCTGCCTTCATTGACATCACTGGAGGCAGGGGGGAGGATTCATAATAAAAGGGGCGGGGCCAATCGTTAGTGTGCCTGCACGGAGTTACTGGAAAACAGTAACTCCGTGCAGACACACTGAGTGATCCGAAGATCCGGATCATGAATCGGATCATTTCAGTGAACGAATCGAAATGATCCGATTCACTTTAATGATCCGAACTTCCCATCACTACGTTTAAGTGAAGAAAGTAACATAGTAACATAGTAACATAGTTCATAAGGTTGAAAAAAGACCAAAGTCCATCAAGTTCAACCTATATACATATTGTGTCCCTACTGTGTTGATCCAGAGGAAGGCAAAAAACCCTTATGAAGCAGATGCCAATTGCCCCATACCAGGGGGAAAATTCCTTCCCGACTCCAAATATGGCAATCAGAATAAATCCCTGGATCAACGTTCTGTCCCTGTTAATCTAATATCCATAACTTGTAATATTATTGCTTTCAAGAAACACGTCCAGGCTCCTTTTAAACTCTTTTATTGAGTTTACCATTACCACTTCCTCTGGCAGAGAGTTCCATAGTCTCACCGCTCTTACTGTAAAGAACCCCCGTCTGTGCTGGTGTAGAAACCTTCTTTCCTCCAGCCGTAGAGGATGTCCCCTTGTTATAGATACAGTCCTGGGTATAAATAGGTCCTGGGAGTGATCTCTGTACTGCCCCCTTATATATTTATACATAGTTATTAAGTCTTTTTTCCAAACTAAATAACCCTAATTCTGATAATCTTTCTGGGTACTGTAGTCCTTCCATTCCCCTTATTACTCTGGTTGCCCGTCTTTGAACCCTCTCCAGCTCCACTATATCTTTCTTGTACACTGGTGCCCAGTACTGTACACAGTATTCCATGTGTGGTCTGACTAGTGACTTGTACAATGGTAGAATTATTTCCTTGTCGTGGGCATCCATGCCCCTTTTGATGCACCCCATGATTTTATTTGCCTTAGCAGCAGCTGCCCGACACTGGTCGCTACAGCTAGATTTACTGTTAACCAAGACTCCTAAGTCCTTTTCCATGTCAGTCGTCCCCAGTGTTTTCCCATTTAATACATATTCCCAGCCTGGATTTTTCTTCCCCATGTGCATAACCTTACATTTATCCGTGTTGAACCTCATCTGCCACATCCCAGCCCAAGCCTCCAACCTATGCAGATCCATTTGTAATCGTGCACTGTCCTCTATTGTGTCAACCACGTTACAGAGCTTAGTATCGTCTGCAAAGATTGATACTTTACTATACAATCCCTCTACAAGGTCATTAATAAATATATTAAAAAGAATAGGACCCAAAACTGACCCCTGTGGTACCCCACTAGTAACAGTCACCCACTCAGAGTATGTACCATTAATAACCACCCTCTGTTTCCTATCACTGAGCCAATTACTTACCCACATACACACATTCTCCCCCAGTCCAAGCATTCTCATTTTATGTACCAGCCTTTTATGTGGCACCGTATCGAATGCTTTGGAAAAATCAAGATATACGACATCCAGCGAATCACCCCGATCCAGTCTTGAGCTCACCTCCTCATAAAAGCTGATCAGGTTAGTTTGACAGGACCGATCCCTTGTAAACCCATGCTGATATGGAGTCATACATTTATTTTCATTGAGATTCTCCAAAATAGCATCTCTTAGGAAACCCTCAAACAGTTTACATACAACAGAAGTTAAACTAACAGGCCTATAATTCCCCGGGTCACTTTTTGTCCCCTTTTTGAATATTGGCACAACATTTGCTATGCGCCAGTCCTGGGGAACAGACCCGGTCACTATAGAGTCCTTGAATATTAGAAATAGGGGTCTGTCTATTACATTACTTAACTCCCTTAGAACGCGGGGGTGAATGCCATCTGGACCTGGTGATTTGTCTATTTTGATTTTTTTTAGGCGGCACTGCACTTCTTCCTGGGTTAGACAGGCGACATGTACTGGGGCATTTATCTCATCCTGCTGTATATTACCTGGCATTTCATTTTCCTCTGTGAATACAGCAGAGAAGAATATATTTAATAGATTAGCTTTTTCCTGATCCCCGTCTATAACTTCTCCCTCATTACTTTTTAAGGGGCCAACGCTTTCATTTTTAACCTTTTTACTATTTATATAGTTAAAGAACATTTTGGGGTTTGTTTTACTCTCTTTGGCAATGAGTCTTTCTGTCTCCACTTTTGCTGCTTTTATCTGATTTTTACATATTTTATTTTTTTCCCGATAGCTTCTTAGTGCTTCCTCACTGCCTTCCTGTTTTAGTAGCTTAAATGCCTTTTTTTTGCCATTTATTGCCACCTTTACATTTTTATTTATCCACAAGTGATCTAAGCTTTTTTAATGATATGACGTGCCGGGCACGTCATTGGTCGTCACCTGACCGTTTTTGCGTGAACGTTAAGGTTATGGACGTTAAGGGGTTAAGCAATTCAATTCTATTCTACATTGGTATCAGCTTGTTGACTGTTAGAGGGCGACTCACCCGGAGGGGAGAGATTATACCTGCTATTCTGCCCCTCATAGGTCATATATACCACTGTGAAAAAACCTATTAATATGTGCTGCTATAGTGAAAGTAAGTAAAATAAATAAATAAATAAATACTTCCCCAATGGACCGCAGCTGCCCAAACGACACTTCTTCCTCAAAGTGTAGAAATTATAACAGACCAAACGCCTGCATATGCACCTTTGTGCATGAAAAAATTGTGAGTGCATTTCTATCAGCAAACTTGCGTTTTATCTGAAGTTATTGCACCATTTTAGTTTGTTTTTTTAGATTTTACGAAGAATATTAAATAATTTTTTATACTCCATGCTGATGGGTCAGAATCACATTCTTCACTTGTGAGTGCAATACACTATCTTCCATCCACATTGAATATACATCTACACTATATTGTGTTATTTTTTCTTCCCTTTATATGTACCTGCGCCCCAATTCTTTTTGTTCTGTTATACTTTAAAATCAACCTTTCACTTGATGGAATATTATCACCTGGAGCTGTTGGAGGGCTGGGCCATTGGCGCGGCAGGGGTCTCGGATCACTCCCCGGTTACTTTGCACTTTTGAGCCCGCTTATATAGGCCGACCACTACGCCCTGGCGGCTGACACGGTTCAGGCCGTTAACAGTCAATTGGAACACTTCTTCCTGGATAATGCTAACACTGGAGTCAATCACTCATCTACCTGGGAAGCCCACAAATGCACTATACGGGGATCCTTCTTAGCAGGGCTTCACATCTGAAGCGCCTGAGTATACTGGGAAGGCCCCGGGGCCTGATGGGCTCTCCCTCAGGTATTAAATCTGAAATGGTACGTAACAGGGTTGCTCCCTCTCTCCCCTTTCTGTTTGCCCTCTCACTCGAGCCTTTCCTGCAAGCGGTTAGGGATAACCACAGATTGGTCTGCTTCGGTCGCCCACTCAAAGTCTCTACATATGCGGACGACTTACTATTCGTGGTATCACAGCCCGTCATCCCTCTTTCGGATATTCATGAAGAGTTGCGTGTTTATGGTTCCCTCTCTAACTTCAAAATCAATACTGATAAGTCTGAGGCCCTGGATATATCTTTCTCTCCTGGCGATGCACAGGCAGTCAGGGACTCATTCCCCTACAAATGGTGCCGCAACAGTCAGAGGTACTTGGGAGTCTGGGTTCCGAGGGATCTAACTACGATCTTTCAGGAAAATTTCCCTGACCTATTGAAACAGTTGAGGTAAGATCTGCAACGTTGGACCCTTCTGCATATATCTTGGCACGGCAGGATTAAGATGAATATTCTTCCGAGGACGTTGTATCTCTTTCAGACCTTGACAATTTTCATCCTGAGAATGTTCCTTACGGAACTCCATGGTTTAGTGACCTGGTTCCTTTGGGGGAAAAGGAAAATATATACTTCGATATACTGTGCTTATCCAGCCGAAAGACAAAGGGGGACTGGCTTTGACTTTTTCGGTTATTACCGTGCTACTCATTTACAACGCATACTAGAATGGAGCTAACGCCCCTCCATTGAAGTTATGGATTGACATGGAGCAGGCTCTTTAGTCCTCGCTCTGCCCCAACCCCTTCTTTGGAGATTTGGTGCCAGAGGAAGGTCCTTCCCCTCTCCGTTGACACATGTAGCGGGCAACGTAGATTTCTTGCTGGAGCTAGAGGGTGGGTTCCAGAGGTCATTGAGTGTGCCTCCTGAGACCTTGCTGTCGGATTTATGGAGGGGTGACGCTCCTCTACCCTTCGATAAGGCTGTGTCTTTTCCCTGGCACCCCGTGTTTCAGCACGTCCGCTGAGGGGGACCTGACGGCCTTTGAGCGGCTTGCCAGGCAGGAAAGGATGCCTCGTGGTGGGATCTTTAACACTTGCTATTAGCGGATGCATCTCCTACTCCCCCACCTTTCATGGGATCTTGGGAACAGGCCATCGCGGAGTATCTCTCTGATAATCAATGGGAGAAGATCTGCATTTTGGTGCACAAATGTTCTATTGCTTCGAAAATTCAAGAAAATGCCTACAAGGTGCTATCCACGTGGTAAAGGATGCCTGTGGCTGTTAGCAGGATATTCCCAGGGAGTGATCTGACCCGTTGGAGGAGCTGCAGCCGTTTTTTTTTGTCACACAGAAGGGGTGACTGGGTAGACAGGTCTCTATTGTCCATGAATCGCTCTACTGTTAAAGCAATGTAAAACACTCCCTTTTGTTGCCAAACTTTAGACATTAATGGCTGTGTGTTATTTTGAGGGGGAGAGCATATATGGGTACTTATACCTCATATTGGCAGTATGGAAGGAGACACGACGTTTAGCACTTTCTCATATTCTGATGAAGAAGTATCAAGAATTCTGTCATCTATTAAAGGTATTTGTCCTTCTTGCAAACCCCTTGTTCTGATGCTACCTTTAAAATGTTGGGGAAATGCCAAAAACAAACTTCTCAGTTATAATTTGCATAGTGTCCCCTGGATGTGTTCTTTGAGTTTCTAAATACTTGTTCGGATAGTATCAAGTTTACGATGTCTTATGATTTTACATCCATTACATACCTGGATATTTTGATCTACAAAAAGAATGGTAAATTGGAGACTAATTTATTTAGAAAATCTCTTGATAGGAACACCTTATTACACTAAATTTTTCATCCACCTGCCTTACTCAAATTACTTCCAAAAAGTCAATTCCTTAGGGTCAAGAGAATTGTCTTTCAGGAAACACAGGTTAATGATCAGTTAAAGGACATGTCACAAAGATTTTATGAACAAGGTTATCCAGAGGAAGTTGTAAAATCACAAACTACCTGGATAGAGAATCTCTTTTAAGTCCTTCCCAAAGAACTGTTACTACTTTTAGTAAACAATCTTGCTCCATTAAAAAAGTCATTTATAAACATTGGCATATTCTCTGAGAGTTTTCCAAAAATCCCTGGATTTAGTCATCCCTCAATGATGGCATATATATTGTCCTTGCGTGACAAACTAGTCAAGGCTGACATCTCTATTACCAAATGAATACATGAATACACGAAGGCAATGTACCCTGTTACAATTGTGTCTCTTGCCATTAAATGATCCCTGGAAAGCACATTTTCACCCTCATGATGGTAAAAAATACACAATTAAATACGTTACTTGTAATTCTACTTTTGTGGTATACATTTTAAAATGTCCTTGTGACTTAATATACGTTGGACAAACTACACAGTGTTTTAAAGACAGATTTTCAAAACACAAATCCACTATACGCACTCGACTTACTGATCTCCCCATTCCTGCACATTTTAAAGAGAAGAGACATCATGTATCACAATTTAAATTTCATGGTGCCAGAATCCATCAGAAGGGGAGATGGGGGGGGGAATTATATAGGTAGGCGTTTTGGATTAAAGAATTGGATACCATCCTTCCTATGGGTCTTGATTATGAATTTGACTTGATGCCTCTTATTTGAATTCGTTTTTATTTTAAATTATATGTTTGTTTTATTCTTCATATCTTTATGGTTAATTTTTTTTTTTTTTTATTTCAGATTCAACTTCTTTATTTATTCTTTTCTGTTCTACATGTGCTGATGTCCAATTTTAGGACTTGTGGCAAATTATCATATATTTGAGCATTTTCCTTGCAGGTACCTAAACTCTTAAGAAGCCAGCCACTATATTAAATAGAGTGAGATTAAATACCGTGAGATTCTGGGAATAACAAACAAGACCACAAGCCTAGATGACTCCACTCTATAACGGACAGCAAGACTGGAAACAACTGGCTAATATTTGTGTAACTTTGAGACCGGTTTGTTCGTTCTGCTCTTATTTTGTTGTAAATTCATGGAATATTTAGATTTTTTACCACATAGGTTAAAAATAACAATAGCAGAAAGAAAGTATTGTGTGACATGTTTAATTTACATTCCAGGGTTATTCAAAGTTCAAAAGGGTGAATGCTGGTTGTTGACAATTCCTCACGCTGGCTACTGGACACTCACAAGTCACCTCTCCCATCCTTTTCCCCCAGGCTGCTGTGGTAGTTTAAGGCCCACCAGATGGGCTGCTTCCTCTGTGGAACGCTCTCCTTTGCCATGGTATTCCTCATGGAGAGCAACATGATTTCTAACACTGCGCAAAAGGCAAAGGTAAGTGGAAGCTTGAAAATGCATCTCCTGTTGAGCTCGGCAGAACTTTTCACTAGTCACCTGAAACAAAAAAAAAGAAATTGAATATTAAAGACTACAAAGGAAGGAGCATAACTTCAAGTAAGTCAGTTAGCTAGCTATAGGGTCACTTTTGTTGTTGGAACATAGGGTGTATAGTGGAAATTGGTGGTCTACTCCAGTTATTTTAGTCAAATGTTAGTATAGTATTTGCATGGTGTTATTAATCCTATGTTTTTGGTTCACCGTGATAAACAATCGTGCCCATGAGAGCAATGTGCAGCGTTACCCCATGATCACAGGTTTACCATGGTCAGCTTTAGGGACAAAATCCAGGGCATCTTTGGCCCTCACACAAGTCTGGAGGCCAGCTGTGAACTCCCTCCTTTGCACGATGGACACATAGAAACAGATAAGAACCACTCGGCCCATCCTCTCAATACTTTCCTTAGTCCCTGGCCTTATATCTAGCTTAGTTTTATACCTATCGCATCCATGCTTGCTTAAAAACCTTCACCGTTTTAACATCTACCACTTCTGCTGGAAGTTTTATCCTGTAATCCAGGAACCATTTTAGTAGCCGTGACAGTACGTGCTGTACCCTGACTGGGTACCTCCGTCAATACCTGCTTCCTAGAACTGTATACGGACACACTCTAAAGCACCCACTCTCCATTCACCCAACTCACTAGCCGAAGCTTAATGCAGGGTGAAGTACAAGAACTGTTTATTCGGAGTCACACACAGGGTTTTTATGCAAATATAAATAAATTATCAAAATAGTGGAATACAATGAGGGAGAGGGCTGGGGAAAAACATCTTAGTGCACCATGGGGGGGGGCAGACATTAACCCCTTAAGGACCGGGCTCATTTTTCGTTTTGTACCCTGTGGGACCGCAGCTGTTTTGACACTTTTGTGGTGCTTGTGTTCAGCTGTAATTTTCTCCTCACCCATTTAGTGTACCCACATAAGTTATATATTGTTTTTTTCAGGACAAGATGGGCTTTCTTCGGATACCATTATTTTGATCGTATCATCTTATTTACTATAAAAAAAAATAAAAAAAACATGGTGAAAAATTGAAAAAAAAAACAAATTTTATGACTTTTATTTGAAAAATCTTTTACTCACCTAAAAAAGCAAGTAAAAAACTAGCTAAATAGATTCTACTACTTGTCCTGAGTTTAGAAATACCCAATGTTTTTATGTTTTTTTGCTGTTTTTTGTAAGTTATAGGGCAATAAGTACAAGCAGCGTTTTATGATTTCCAAATCTTTTTTAACAAATCTGGTCATTCTGCCTCCATCTCCTCTTTGGAAGATCTTTGAAGCCAGTTAACTCAATTTAACCCCCTCAAACCATATATTTTTGAAAACTAGACACCCCAGGGTATTCCAAATGCTGTTATTTTAACCCTTTCCATGCACCAATTATAGAACTACACTTTGTCAAACTTTGTAATAGTAATTTTTTTTATTTTTTTTCCCACACAAATTGTACTTTAGTTATAGATATACAGGTCCTGATATATGTACCTGTAAAACAACCCCCCAATATGTGTTCAGGAACATCTCCTGAGTACAGCGATACCCCACATGCATGGGTTTGTCAGATAGTTTGGCTGGTAAAAGGCTACTTTTGGGGCATGCGTAATCCAGGTGGTCATTTGGTCATTCTGCCTCCATCTCCTCTTTGGAATATCTTTGAAGCGGGTTAACTCAATTTAACCCATTCAAACCATATATTTTTGAAAACTAGACACCCCAGGGTATTCCAAATGCTGTTATTTTAACCCTTTCCATGCACCAATTATAGAACTACACTTTGTCAAACTTTGTAATAGTATTTTTTTTATTTTTTTTCCACACAAATTGTACTTTAGTTATAGATATGCAGGTTCTGGTATATGCCACTGTCAAACAACACCCCAATGTGTGTTGAGGAACATCTCTTGAGTGCAGTGATACCCGACATGCATGGGTTTGTCGGGTTGTTTGAGATTTAAAATGCCACATTTGGGAAGTGCGCTTTTTTTCTCCATTTTGGTCAGTCTGTACCTATGCCCTATCTTTGAGCTTGGCCACTCCAATTTACCCCATCAGCCATTTTTTTTATATATTAGACACCCCTTGGGTATTTGAAGTGCTTTTATTTTAACTCTTTGTTGAGAGTTGAGAAATTTTAGCACTTGCTCAAAATAATAACTTTATTTTTTTATTTTATTTTATTTTTTTAATACTTTTTTTATATTTTTTTTTTACACATTTTGCAATGTACTGGATGGTTCATCTAGTGACATCACTGCATAATTATTTTTAAATGTTAGCACATTTTTTTTTATTTTTTTTACATTTTTTATTTTTTTTTTTTGAATATTTTACTAATCACATAGTGATTAGAAAGCTGGGTTCCATTGACTTGCATGGTTGAATCGATCGCCTCCTAAACGCTTTTAAAACGGGCTGCCGCCGCCATACAATGTATGGCGGCTGTTGACGCCCCGGGGAGGGGCCAGACATGGCCCCCGATGCCGATCTCGGCGTTACTGAATGCCTCGACATCGAGGCATTACAGTAACGCTGTTTAAGCGAAGAAAGTGATCGTTGATCACTTTCTAAGCTTATTTTATTTTATGACGGTTCAGAACCGTCAAAGGTCATTTAGCGACCTTCATGTCATGACGGTCCTGAACCGGCAAAGGTCGCGAAGGGGTTAAACAAATTAACTGAAACAATAGCTTGTCACTCCCTGGTTGCATCCTGGCTGTCTGACAGACATAATCCCCTTCTGGGGGTAGCTGAAAACATGGGGGGATACAATTGTATAATATACAATAGAATAATTGCAAAACATCATCTGTGTTGGCAAAGTACAGGACCAATCCCAAATCAATATCATCCCACCACAGTCCTCAGAGTCTAATATTTAGGAAATCTGGAAAAAAACTGTACCAGGGAAAAAAAAAAAATCAGTAGAAACTGACCCATGTGCCTACTACACACAGAAGTCTTTACGAGGCCAGGGCCCATAGTCAACAGGGAGGAGGCTGGCTCTCATGCCTTTCCAGGGGCCCCAGCGATGGAGGGTTCCATCACAGTAGCCTTTCTCTGTACTTTCTCCAACATATCTATATCCTTCTGGAGAAACAATCTCCAGTACTGTACACCAGTGCTCGACAAATACCAGGCGCCAGGTCACCACGGCAACAGAGAATTCTGTCCTGGCGCCTCGGTGTTTATCAGCCTGTTACATCCACAAAAAATTGCTGCTGCTGCTGTCTGCCCAGGAGTCCGTGGAGACCAGCACAGCCACTCCGAGCCCGCCCCCGAGCCTGAGATCACTCCCACGGAGCAATCGCGTTTTCAGCTGCCACAGGCAGCTTCAGTGAAGGTGGTTGTGTGTTGATGTTGTGGGGACCTAACACAACACCCCCCTGCTGCCTGATCGCTCCATGAGAGCGACAGTGCGGCGTTAACCCCTTCAATGCCGCAATTCCCGTTTTGTACGGGGCTCTGCTGCTGGTGGTCTGCCTGGAAGCCCAGGCAGACCAGCAACAGCAAAAACGAGCCCCCGCAAGCTCTTTGATGATTCCTGTAGGCATAGAAGCCTACAGCATTCATCAAAGAGACTCCCCCCTGCAATGGCTGGTCTATAGACCAGCAATTGAGTCCCAGCTGCCAGAGGCAGCTTCAGAGACAGGGGAGAGGGTTCCTTGGTCTTCCCATGAGTGTGGAGACCAGCCCCAACACCCCCCTGCTGCCTGATCGCTCCATCAGAGTGACAGTGCAGTGTTAACCCCTTCAATGCCACAATTGTGTATGACACATTCGTGGCATTGCAGGGGTTAACATTTGTCCCCACAAGCTTGTGGGGACTAAATATCACTCAATGCTGTGCTCCAATGGAACATCAACATCGAAAGTTTAAAAAAAAAACAAAAAAACAAACAAACAAAAAAAAAAAAAACAGCACTGACCTGAAAGTCCAGGGTGCTTCCAGGTCAAATGCTGTGATTTTAGTAAGTGGGCTATGATGATCAGATCACTCCTGACCAACTGTTAGTTTAAAAAAATCCTGGCTCCTAACTTTTTTACCTGGCGCCTAGATTCACAGCAAATTCGTCAAGCCCTGCGCTACTCAGTAATTTATGAAGTTTAAAAAAAATGAAAATGATATGTGTATTTGTAAAATATACTTGTACAATAAAATACAAAAATAAATATAAATGCTATAAGATTACATGTATATGACACGTTTAGGCCACTGACACTGATCATTGAGCCCCATCAATCCTCAGGTAGTAAACAGCAATGTAATAAAATATAAAAAATAAACGGTTTACTTTATTAATACTGCATGCTTTAGGCTAGGTTTCCACTTGTTTTTTTTTGCTAAAAACGCCCATAAAAACGCCAATTCAGCCACACAGCGTTTTTTTAGTGAAAAAACGCTGCAGCCAGATGTTAGCTGTTCTTCAATAGGAAATCGCACAATGCCATATCCACTTGGCGTTTTTCTGTTCGCGTTTTTTCAGTCCTCTTTGGGCTCTGTGGCAGTTTTTCAGAATCGCAGCATGTTGACACTCTGGCGTTTTTTGCAAGGAAATCTTGGCGTTTTTCTCCAATAGAAGTCTATGGGAGAGAAAAAACGCCATGAAAAACCCGTGTGGGTTTTTTCCACAGTTACAATGCAGAGGATGGACCCAGTATCTGTGTGTCCTACGAGAAATAGGCTGGAAACAAACAGTTTCACACAAAACAAAGTTCATATTGAATTTTACACCATTTGGAACAAACATGCCATTACAAACAAACAAACCAACTGGATCCTGCCTGCCAAAAGCAACAGCAAACAATTTGCACCGTCATTTGGGGCCAATCTTCCTAGAGGAGCAGACATTCGGAATAAACCACTGAAAAGAGACAAAAGGGTCCGCCGGGGCGTTTAAGTAGAACTCTACCAAGTAAATGACATCAGGAGGGGGCAGATACTTGCCATTTATCCTAATCCCTTTTAGCTGGGTGAAACTTCTAACTTGTAAAGGCTGAAAAACTGCCTAAGGTCAAAAAAAACAATTTCCACAGAAAGGCTAAAACGCCAGAAAAAACGCCAAAACGCAGGAAAATACAGTGGCCGTTTTCCTGGCGTTTTTCAGCAAGAAAAAAAAACGCAGGACAAAAACCCAAGTGGAAACCTAGCCTTATGTATTTTTTTTTTTTTTTTTTTTTTAATAGCTGACCCATTAACTGTCATAATGATCAGATTATCATTAGTTCATTCCTCCCTGGCTGTGCAGCAACTTGAACTGCTGCAGAGTAGGGCTGCAACTAAGGATTTTTATAATCAATTCGTTGGCCGATTAATCGAATAAAAAAAATTAATGTACATTTTTAATTTAATAAACAGGATATCAAAAATAAAAACAGCAGAATAAAAAAAAAATGAGAAAAATGCATTTCTTGTTTTTATTTCCCAACCTGCATTTATGCACATATAAGCCCAGGCTTGCCACACATGCCTTATACCCCCAGATATGCCACTCTGTCCTTCCCACATATGCCTTATCTCCCGATATGCCACTGTGCCCCCCTGATGTGCCTTATACCCCCAGATATACCACTCCGTCCTCCCGATATGCCTTATACCCCCTGATATGCCACTTGCCCCCCAGATATGCCTTATACCCCTATATGCCACAGTGTCCCCCAAATGCCTTATAACCCCCTATATGCCACTGTGCCCCCTCCAATATGCCTTATAACCCCCTATATACCACTGTGCCCTTGATATGCCCCCCCCCAGACCCCATACTCCTTAATGTCTAGTAGAGGCAGCCGGTGAACGTCTGCGTGATGCGTGTAGACAACCTCTGCTTCTGGCCAGCATTTTTTGCAGGAGTTTCTATGACCAAGCACCAAAAGGTTACGCGACACCGATGCTCCATCAGAAGCCCCAGTGGAAGTGCCGGCAGAAGTGGAGGATGCCAGAGAGAATGATCCAGGTCCCCTGCAGCGCTGCGGCAGATCCTCCTCTCTGGCAGCCAGTGAGCACCAGAAGCTCCGGTGGAAGTGGAGGACAGTAGTGGAGGTTGTCTGCACGCATCGTACAGACACCCCCCACAGGCTGTCAGAGAGGAGGATCCGGGTCCCCTGCAGTGTTGTGGGCTATCTGGATCTCAGTGTTATTATCCAACCTCTATTTGAGGTCAGATTATAAAGTGAGGGGTATTTTACAGAAAGAAAAGAAAGATTTTTTTTTCTTTTTAGACTGGTGCCCAAAAGGAACACATAATTAATTGTCACTCAAGTCTGTGGGAACTGTTGACACCCGGGATCACATCACACAAGCTGCATAACGTAGCTTTGATGCAATTGCAGGATTTAAAAGGGTTAATGGTGCACTTGTGTAGGCACTGAAGGATCCTTTCACTCCATCCCTGAAGCTGCCTATAGCTGCTGAGAAGTGATTATGTAGTTAAGTGTGCAGAATTGCTCTCATAGAACAGATTGTGCTGCTTAATTGAAGAAAAGGGTTGCCCTGCTGTTCGAGGGAAGGTCTTGCCACCACGCAGTTCAGCGTTATCAGTCTCACAAAGCTACTGATTGGCTTGGGAAGGCAGAATGTGTTGCTACGTACCATGTACGTAGTTGGGCATAGAGGTCCATTTTGCCAAGTATGTATGTAGTTGCCACTCTAAGGGTTAAGCGATATGCTTTCCATTTGCAAAAATTCATGGATGGACACCTGTACAGTTTCCTCAGTTTTCTGTCTTGCAAAATCATGGAAAACGTAAATGTAAGGAGGATACGGTAAATGTAAATAATCATGGAGGTCGATAATGTAGCCAGGGAGAGAAAAGAGAGGGATAGAAAGTGGAGGGGGAAAGTACGCTGGTATGCTACTACCGTGCAAGGCTCAGCAGGCCCACTGTACAAGCGTTGGACACATCACCAAGGTTGTTGATGAGAACGGACAGCCTTCAGCACGGATCCACAACAAACCGGAATCGAAATCGCCTCACATTACCAAGGGTTTCAGGATGCTGACCGTGGCACCCTCACACGGAGGGTGAGGGAGTTTGGCACGAAGGGATAAGCAGGGTAGGGAACAGGGCAACGCATACAAAAAGGGCTACACATCACAGTAACGGATAAAACAATAGAAGTTAACTCACACACCAAAAAGGATTCACAAAGTAAAAACACGATCTCACCGTATTCTTCCTAAAATTATCTCGGATATAGAAATAAGCCGCTGTCTCTCGATACCGATTCGTACCACTCAGATAACGAAGCTCTCTTAACAAGCAACGAAATGTATGCAACGGTGATCCCATAGTCGACATGATTACTTCATGAACAGGTAAGCCCTGTGCGTACAGAACTCAAGGAAGAATAATCGAAAACCGAGCTAATCACGACGCAGTTGGTTGACGTCATTCGACCTTCACGACGCTCATTTCCTGGTAGCGCCTGTTACAATTATGCTGTGGTATTTACAATACTTCTTATTCAATATAATTGTTGTGGCTTTTTTTTATTAAACCATGTTACTCACTATTAAGAAGGGAATTATAGAAGCTGTGACCAACAATTCTCAAGTTATTCTCATTTTTGAAAATAAATAGGTGTAACGAGCTCCTGAGTTAGCTGAAACACAGACAATAAGATTGTACCAAATCTACAATCTCTAAGTAACTAAGAGAAAAAAATGGATATACGGCAAGGACTATTAGAAGAGTCATATATTGGCAATAATATTCAAAGTGCCTTGCGCAAGGAATACATAAAGTGTACCGTTGCTAAAAATTAATATAATGTCCAAAATAAGACTGGACAAAGTGATAAAAATACAGGAAAGTGCTCCGTGCTATAAATAGGAAGTGTATAATCAAATATAAATTCATAAATGATCCCTAAATTACTTCATAAATTATAAATAAGTATAAAGCATAAAAATTAGAACAACACATAGATAGGAACAATAAATAAATATGTACCAGATACAAATCAAACCTCAATATGGTCACAGTAGTTAGATAAATAGCACCAAAAGTTCAAGTCTATATAAAATAAAGTGCACTATAATATAAAGTGCGATCAAGACCACTCGAAGATTCCTCTGTTTCACTTGTACGCACACAATCGCCTTGATATATCTCTCATGATACAGGGTATCTCACAAAAAAGAAGAAAACAGCATTAATGTAATATTGTACAATATATGCAGCTTTATTTATAAAATCTGGATGTTGAAAAGTTGGCTCAGTTGAAAATTTCCACCACACCACACAAAAACAAAAGTTTTAGATTTTAGAAAAACTGACTTTTCTAAAATGAGACTATGTGTGAGATACCAAGTACGTCTTACCAGAAGTAATCCAACATGCAGGAAGCGAACATGCTTGCTCAATACGGAACATGCACAAGGGCCTGGAGAGGATAACAGGGCGCTTGGCGGTGTAACCATAAGCACGGGTGGTCGAGACAGAGCCAGGGTCAGGATACCAGAAGTCACAGGAGCCGTTTAGTAAGCCAGTGTCAGGATACCAGAAGTCACAGGAGAGAAATCAATAACACGGATAGGCTCAACGAGATACAGGAAGCAACATAGTTATATAGGCTGAAAAAAGACATGCGTCCATCTAGTTCAGCCTTTCCTATATCGGTTAATTTGTTGCTGTTGATCCAAAAGAAGGCAAAAAACCCCAGTTTTGCTCTTTCCAATTTTGCACTAACCAGGGAAAAAATTCCTTCTTGACCTCAAAATGGCAGTCAGATTTCTCTTTGGATCAATAAGCTGTTTCCCCATAATTAAAGATTATATCCCCGAATATTATGTTTTTCCAAGTATCCATCCAGTTGCTGTTTAAATGTCTGTACAGACTCAGATAAAACTACCTCTGCAGGCAGATAATTCCACATCCTTATTGTCCTTGCTGTAAAAAAATCCTTTCCTCTGCTTTAGACTAAATCTCCTTTCTTCCAGTCTAAACGCATGACCACATGTCCTGTGCATAGTCCTGTTTATGAGCAGATTTCCACACAATGGTTTGTATTGGCCCCGAATATATTTATATAATGTTATCATATCCCCTCTGAGGTGCCGTTTTTCTAAACTAAACAGATTTAAATTTGTTAACCTTTCTTCATAATTATAGTGCTCCATTCCTTTTATTAATTTTGTAGCCCACCTCTGCACCCTTTCTAGTGCTATGATATCCTTCTTTAGAATAGGTGCCCAAAATTGCACAGCATATTCAAGGTGCGGCCTTACCATTGATTTATACAGAGGCAAAATTATATTTTTATCCCGCGAATTAATGCCCCTTTTTATGCACGGCAATACCTTACTGGCCTTGGAAACTGCTGACTGACATTGCACATTGTTGTCTAGTTTGTTGTCTATAATAATTCCCAAATCCTTCTCATTTGTCATGATCCCTAATTCACTACCGTTTAGGTTGCAGGTTGCTTGTGCATTCCCTACCCCGAAGTGCATAACTTTAAATTTATCTACATTGAATTTCATCTGCCATTTGTGTGCCCAGTCCCCCAGTCTAGATCCCTCTGCAGCACTGTAATATCCTGCTCACACTGTATTACTTTACCTAGTTTAGTGTCATCTGCAAACACAGAAACGCTTATTGCCAGGTCATTTATAAATATGTTGAATAAAATTGGTCCCAGAACAGAACCCTGAGGGACACCACTTACCACTTTTGACCAGCTTGAAAATGTACCATTTATAACAACTCTCTGTTCTCTATCTCTTAGCCAATGTTCTACCCAAGAACAAGAATTTGCATCTAGACCAATTTGAATACTAACCTATTGTGTGGAACCGTGTCAAATGCCTTGGCAAAATCCAAGTAGATTCCATCCACTGCAACACCCTGATCTACACTTCTACTTACTTCTTCGTAGAATGCAATTAAATTAGTTTGACAGGACCTATGTTTCATAAAACCATGCTGATTTATGCTAATAATACTGTCCTTCCTAATGAATTCTTGAATATTATCCTTAACCAGTCCTTCAAATACTTTCCCAACCACAAAAGTTAAGCTCACAGGTTTATAATTTCCGGGCACAGAGTTTGAATATCGGGACCACATCTGCCTTCCTCCAATCCTCTGGTACAATTCCTGAAAAAAAAGAATCCCGAAAGATTAGAAACAGAGGTTCACTTATTTCCTGACTCAGCTCCTTAAGTACTCGTGTGTGAATACCGTCAGGCCCGGGAACTTTGTTAACATTAACTTTAGTTGCCGCAGCACCTTGTCCTGAGCCATCCAATCACAGTTTGATTGCAAATTTTTTTCAGTAGTCCTATGTATATCCATTGCCATAGTTTCCTCCTTAATATACCGTATTTGCTCGATTATAAGGGTCGTCTTATAATCAGACCTCAACTAGGTCTGACTATGAGACTAAGATCCAGATCCCCCGCAAGGCGATGCAGGGGACCTGGATCCTCCGGACCCCCCCCACTTACCGGTACTTCTGAGTCCCCGGTGCTTAGTCCATGCAGCGTGTAGAGCTCTGCGCGATTCACGTAGAGTTCTACACGCTGCCCGGACTAAGCACCCCACACACGCTTACCGGTACTTCTGAGTCCCCAGTGCTTAGTCCGGGCAGCATGTAGAGCTCTGCGCGATTCGCGTAGAGCTCTACACGCTGCCCTGACTAAGCACCCCACACACACTTACCGGTACTTCTGAGTCCCCGGTGCTTAGTCCGGGCAGCATGTAGAGCTCTGCGCGATTCACGTAGAGCTCTACACGCTGCCCGGACTAAGCAACGGGCAGCGTGTAGAGCTCTACGCGATTCGCATACACAACTTCCGCTGCAGCCGGGAGGAGGTACGGCTAGCAGCGGGGGTTGTCTTCATCCATCGCGCAGACCTTCCCCGGCTGTCAGAGGAGAACTCTGATCTCTGACAGCCGGGGAAGGCCTGCGCGATGGACGCAGACAACCCCCGCTGCTAGCCGCACCTCCAATCGACTTTGTCATTGGTACCAATACAGGACCTCCCCGCACATATAGGGGCGTGTACTTGATTCGCAGGTTCCCAGGTTTTCTTTCTTCTGGGCTATACCCTTTCCATTGTATAAGATATTCTAGGTGCCCTCAGCAGATTCTGGAATCGACAATTTTTTGTACCACGTCTTCTTCCACCCCGTCGACGTAAATTACTTGTTGACAACCAGACTGTCACCACAACAGTATGTAGGTTGACTGCATCTGCATATAACTTATAGGCCTTACGAGCCTTGATCAGGTTTTGTTTTAAGATCCGGAATTGTTCTGCTAGTGTGGTGACTCGGTCCGTGATCCCAGGAACCGTGGGTTCTGTGGGTAGACCGGGAATCATGGTAGGGTGGTAGCCATAGTTCGCAAAAAATGGTGACATTTGTATGGAGCGTTGTTTTTTATTATTATATTGGTGAATTCAGCAGAGGGAAGGAACTGAAGCCAATCATTCTGGAGGTAAATGGTGTAGCATCTTAAATAATGTTCTAGTATTTAATTTAGACGTTCCGCCTGACTGTTGGTCTGTGGATGGAAGGCCGTGGACAGCGTGGGAAGGATATGTAATTGCGACAGAATACCTTCCAAAAGCGTGATGTAAACTGTACTCCGCGGTCCAGGGTGATGGTCTGTGGTAACCCATGAAGCCAAAACACCATATTCAGGAACAAGGTGGCTGTAGTTGATGCTGAGGGGATACCGATAGTGGGAATAAAATGTGCCCTTTTAGTAAATCTGTCTACCACCACCATTATTGTGTCGTGTTTTTCTGAGGGTGGTAGATCCACAATAAAATCCATAGAGATTTTTAACCAAGGAACTGAAGGCGTTGATAACGGGTGGAGTAGTCCTACTGTTTTTTTGCGTATGGTTTTAGTTTGGGCACACGTGGTGTGGTACACGAGCGGACAAAAGAAGACACATCCTGGTCCAATGAAGGCCACCAAAAATGACGTCGGACAAGATCTGTGGTCTTCTTAACACCCCCATGTCCAGAAAGGAGGGAATCATGGCAGGTTTGTAACACTTTTAAACGAGCTGGAGGTGGTACAAATATCATAACCCAATAGTATAAATAGTCTCTGGTACGGCGGATAGGAGGGTTTGTTCTTGGGACTGAAACTCCACGGGATAAGGAGCTGATGCACAACCTTCGGGCAGAATGGAGATACTCAAGTTTCCGGTGGTCATTATATACCATCACAGGGTGTTTTGTGCCTTCCAGAAGGTGACGCCAAACCTCCAGTGCCTGTTTAATGGCCAATAGTTCTCTATCCCCCACGCTATAGTTCATCTCTGAAAGGGTGAGTTTATGAGAGTAATAGGCCACTGGGTGAAGTCTCTGTTTGGGACAGGATTGCCCCTACTTCTAAATCTGAAGCGTCTACCTCCACCTCTGCTACATTAGGCTGTAGGAGAATAGGGGCAGTATTGAAATGTTGCTTCAGTGTGTCAAAGGCTTTCTGGGCTTCTGGCATCCACGAAAAGCGAGAGGATTGGCGAGTAAGTTTCGTTATGGGTGAAATAACGTGAGAAAAATTCCAAATAAATTTGCGATAATATTTTGCAAAGCCGATAAAGCGTTGGACCGCTTTTTTATCATAGGGTAACAGCCATTCCAGTATTACTGACACTTTCTTCGGGTCCATTTGTAAATTTCCGGGCGTGATAGTGAACCCCAGGAACTCCCCCCGAAAGGATTCAAATTGACATTTCTCTAGTTTGGCATATAGGTGGTGTGTGCGTAGGCGTTCTAAAACCAGTTTGACGTGATCACGATATTCCGATAGTGTTGGTGAAAATATGAGAATGTCATCTAGATAGACCACCAAAGGGCTTAACGAGATATTCGAAGTGTCTGTATCGGCTTCGGAAATCGGATTTACACTCGTCCCCTTCACGTATGCGAACGAAGTGATAGTGTTTCTTGTGTGATGGGTCCGGAGGATAAAGGAGTACCGTCTACCACTTGAATATGTATCGGAGCTGACTTGGTTATGGTTGGCATATGCAGTTGGTTGGCAAAGTCCTGATCCATAAAGCAACTGCTGGCCCCAGAGTCAATGATGGCAGAAACGGTTGTAGAATTATTGGTCCACTGCAAAAACAAGGATATGGATAAGTGAGGAGAACCACCCTTAGGGGATGAACTTAGGCAAACTTTATTGTGTGTGGGCTTACCCCTAGGAATAGAAGGGCATCGTGGACAGGAGTAGATCAGATGCCCGGGTTGACCTCAGTAGAGGCACAAGTTGTTATTCCTGCGGAGGGCTTTTTCTGTCTCCGACAGTGGGCCATGTGCCAACCCTATCTGTATCGGTTCTTCTGTAGGAAGGGTAGCTGGAGGTTGGACTACGGGAACAGAAGGAGGGAAGTGGCACCCAGGGGTAGGAAAGGACGAGGCAGCACGCTGCAGGCATCTTTCCCGTAGTCTGCGATCCAACTGAATGACTAAAAATATGAGATCTTCCAGCGAGGCGGGGATGCCCACCTGGGCCAATTCATCTTTCAATCCTTTGGATAATCCCAAACGAAATTGATCTAGGAGTGCAGGCTCATTCCACTTGCTTTCAAAAGCCAGGCTTTGGAATTCTGTTACATATTCTTCCACAGGTCTCTTCCCCTGACGTAAAGCGCATACGGCAGTTGGAGCAGAGGTGGCGCGAAGAGGGTCATCAAACAGAGTGTCGATGGTATGACTGAATTCGGCCCAGGAATTCAGGATGGGATTGTTGGTGTGTAGTAAATGATGGGCCCAAATTAGTGAGTCTGAGGCGTAGGTTCTAGGTTGGAGCAAAAATAGGATTTGGCAAGAGGTCATGAAGGCACGGTAACGAGTTCTGTCCCCGGAGAAACGTTCTGGTAGAGGTACCATGGGTTCAGGAGCAGCAGCGGAAGCCCCTTTCCATCAGTGGAAGTGGGACGGTTCCAGAAGATGGTCCCCCGGAAGTAGGTGGATAATTCTGGAGTTCATGTAGTTGACGCGGCATATGCGTATGGCTGGTTTGTAGATCTTGGAATGAACGGGTCAGTGCGGCAATCTGTCATGTAAGTCTGCTATTCCTGCGGATTCCATGTTTGGCTCAGTTATTCTGTGAGATATGAAGTGCGTCTTACCAGAAGGAATCCAACATGCAGGAACACGCGCAAGGGCCTGGAGAGGATAACAGGGCGCTTGGCGGTGTAACTGTAAGCACTGGTGGTCGAGACAGAGCCGGGGTCAGGATATCAGAAGCCACGGAGCAGTTTTCAGTAAGCCAGGGTCAGGATACCAGAAATCACAGGAGCTGTTAAGTAAGCTAGGGTCAGGATACCAGAAGTCACAGGTGCCGTTTAGTAAGTCAGGGTCAGGATACCAGAAGTCACAGGAGAGAAATCAATAACAAGGATAGGTTCAACGAGATACAAGAAGCAACAGTATAGCTGAGCACCGGCATTAGTGCGAGGGTGCTTTTAATAGCCCGGGGGGCGTTCCTGGATGTCTGGGACGTAACCGCATCCTCCATAGCCATAGAGACGCAGCAGAATCTAGCAGGCGGTCCGCCTCATAAATATTCATGAAGCGCCCGCGTGTGCGAGCGGCTGCTTCGTGCAGCGATGAGTGGTGCCGGCATCTGTGCCGGGGAGAAGAGGAGGACGTCCGCCGTCTCTCTAAGGTAGCCTTACAATATGCCTTACAATATGTGTAGAGGAGTCATTATCAGACTGGGGCAATTTAAATGGAGTCCAGGAGAAATGGGATTATTTAAAAGTTGTATGATTGAAAATAACTGAAAATTATATTTTAGTAAATAAATGAGTAAAAAATTAAAGAAGCCACTGTGGTACTCTGCAGAAGTGGAAAAAATCTAAAAAGACAAGAAGTTAGCCTTTAGTAGATACAAAAATACCCAAAGTGAGGAAGATAGACAGATCTATTAAATTAGGCAGAAAGAAGCAAAGAAAGTTATAAGAGCTGCCAAATCACATGCAGAAGAGTGAATTGCCCTGTCAGTAAAAAATGGAGATATATAATGAGAAAAGGAAAGTAAAACAATGATTAGTTAGATTAAAAACAAAAGGAATGTATGTAGAAGAGGATAAAGGTCTAGCTGACTGCCTCAATGAATATTTCTGTTCAATTTTTTACAAATGAAAATGAGGAAATGGAACCTCAGTTAGGAAAAAAGACATTTAAATAAGTCAATGGGGCCTGATATGATACACCCCGAGTTATTAAAAGAGCTTGGGGGTGTACTAGCAAAACCATTACCTGATTTATTTAAGGAATCATTGGTAATGGGAGTCGTCCCAAGGGATTGGAAAGTAGCGAATGTTGTGCCCATTCACAAAAAAGGCAGTACGGAGGAGTCAGGCAACTACAGGCCAGTAAGTCTTACATCTGTAGTGGGGAGATTAATGGAAACAATGTTAAAGGAAAGGACATCTGAAGTCACATGGGTTTCAAGATCAAAAACAACACGGGTTTACCTCAGGAAGATCATGCCAAACGAATATTATTGATTTTTTTGATTGGGTGACTAAAGTAATTGATCAAGGTGGTGCAGTAGACATTACGTATCTGGATTTTAGTAAGGCCTTTGACACTGTGCCACATAGAAGACTTAAAAATAAACTGCAATCTCTGAGTTTAGATCTCAATGTTGTTGAGTGGATTAGGGAGTGACAGACAACAGAGGGTTGTAGTCAATGGCGTATATACAGAGCAAGGTCTTGTAACCAGTGGGATACCTTAGGGATCTGTACTTGGACCCATTCTCTTTAATATTTTTATTAATGATATTGCAGATATGGTCAGAGCTGTGGCAATGGGCATTTAATGTGGATAAATGCAAAGTAATGCATCTAGGGCATAAAAACCCAAGGGCAGAGTATAGAATATTTGATACTGTCCTAACCTCAACGTGTGAGGAAAAGGATTTAAGGGTAATTATTTCTGAGGATTTAAAGGTACGTAGACAGCTCAGTAGAGCAGCAGGTAATGCCAGCAGAATGCTTGGTTGTATAGAGAGTTGTATTAGCAGCAGAAAGAGGGGAGTGCTCATGCCGTTGTACAGATCACTGGTGAGACCTCACTTGGAGTATTGTGTACAGTACTGGAGACCGTATCTCCAGAAGGATATAGATATGTTGGAGAAAGTTCAGAGAAGGGCTACTTAAATGGTTTATGGATTACAGGATAAACCTTACCAGGACAGGTTAAAGGATCTGAACATATATAGCCTGGAAGAAAGACATGACGGGGTATATGATAGAAACATTTAAATACTTAAAGGGAATAAACAAGATAAAGGAAGAGAGTTTATTTAAAATGAGAAAAACTACCACAACAAGAGGACAACAAGGGTAGTGGACGCATGGAATAGCGTTTTAGCAGAAGTGGTAGATGTTAATAGCAAGCATGGGATAGGCATAAGGTCAAGCTAAATATAGGATAAGGGCAGGTACTAAAGGAAAGTACTCAGAGGTTGGGCAGACTGGATTGGCCTACTGGTTCTTATCTGCCATCACTTTCTATGTTTCTGTGTTTAGGCTTTCAGTAAATAAACATAGAGGTGGTGGGCCTAGCAGCACTACTACTGCCTGCTATTGGTGCCTTTCCTTTACTTGATGAAATAGATCCTTCAAGCAATGATTCCCCAAATGAAAAGCGAGAGCTTGGCCTACTTGTCCAACTAGACTGACGCAAAGGCTGCCTCGTAGAAGAACTGGTGGTGGTGGTGGTGGTAGATGGAGCCTGTCCCTCCCTCCTTTTCTTAGTAAAAAAGGAGGCTCCATTTCAAATTTTATGTTGTGTGTGTAGTGTAGTGTTTAAAACTATGAGGACAGGGAAAATAGGAAAAAGGAAAAAAATGGAAACAAAAAAATTTGAGGAAGTTTCTCTTCAGTGCCACTGCTGAGAAAGTATGCACAACTGCACTGTGCTGTTGTGTGTAGTCTGCCAAAGTGCTCAACTTATTTAAAATTGGTTAACTAAAGCCACTAAATTGTGTTATTAACTCAAGTTTAACTATAATACACTAACTAGTAAAACTACTAGCAGTATTTTATTTTTATTTGAAGTATTGCTAAATTATTTTCTTTTTTACTAGTACCACAGCTACCTTGAAGTTTTGCTTACTACAGTTGTCATCACACAGTCAATCTTTCTTGAAAAGAAATTAGAAAACATTTAACAGCAAAACAGTTATCGTCAGTGCTTGCTGAACAAAAAAAACACACAGCACTTATGTGACTGCGCTCATTAGCCCAACAAGTTAATTTCACTGATGGACTGAGGTGAGCAAAACATAAAAATTTAAAATAATTTAAATTATTAATTAATAATATTAAGAAGAAAAATTGACTTTGTCTCTTGCTGTTGCTAACACAAAGCACAATCTAAAGCACTGCAGCACCAGTACTAGTAAGATTAGCTTAACATTAAAATGTATTAACTAAATTATTAACTATGTAAGCAATTCATTATTGTCATGAACCGGGTCCATACAGACGACTGTAATGACCCAGAGTGCCCAAAGATTGTGTTCAGGAGTTACGGTGCAGTAGCGGAGTTGGACAGGGCATGGTGCAAGGCGACAGCACTCTCCCGGTGGGCATCTAGGGTTGTGCTGCCACATACCAGGGCCCTGACATAGCAGCGGATGATGATAGAACAGAGCAAAACTTGGAGATATCCTGCAGACACCCTGGAGCAGGCATGAGACATAGCACTGGAATCATGTGCAGGACGCTGCAGGGTGGGAATAGGAAAGCTAAGCAGAGTATATAGCAGAAACATAACAAGCAAGGGACAGGGAGACCAAGCAAGAACCATAACCTGACAAGATATACATAATACAGGGCACAACAGGGAACAAGACAAGGAATACTCAAGATCCGATATGAACAGGACAGGACACCCCTCTATCGGGGATTCAGGACAGGACACCCCTCTATCGGGAATTCAAGACAGGACACCCCTCTATCAGGGATTCAAGACAGGACACCCCTCTGCCGGGGATTCAAGACAGGACACCCCTCTGCCGGGGATTCAAGACAGGACACCCTTCTGCCGGGGATTCAAGACAGGACACCCCTCTACCGGGGATACAGGACAGGACAACAAAGCACAGAGCTGCCTAGACTAACCAGGCTACAAATAACAGGAATACACAGAAACCACAGGACCAAACAGAACTAACCTAGGACTATAAGATAACTATTGGAGATTCCGTCACATCTTATGGCCATAGTATGCTTAGCCAACCACTACGCCAAAGTACTCCAATATACGGTGGGTCCTAACGCTAAACCCTGCTTACTGAATCCCTAATAAGCTGAAACCAAACATTGAATCTAAACACAAAACCAAGGACATACCTTTAGACTGCAGACTGAGACCAACATAACAAACGGGTGGGGTACACCTTATAAAGGAAACAGAGCAGAACTAGAAGCAAGGAATGGAAGATCAGAACAGAGCATAAGGAAATCCAGGAATGGATTGAAGCAAAAGAGAGAAACTGAAGAAAGACAGAGATATGCAGCTCCGCAGCCTGGGTAGAGCATGACACTTATAAGGGATTTCTTATATTTATATAATTAATAATAAAATTAATTATCAACTTATGCTTAAGGGTAGTAGTGGACTGGTTAATCTTTATGTGGGATAAATTAACTCTTCTACCTGACAGAATGTCTCAAGCAAAATAAACTAATATAATCTAGCTAATTTAGCTAGCTAAAATGAATTATACTATATTTGCTCCATTATAAGACGACCCTGATTATAAGACGATCCCCCAAAATCAAAATATTAATTTAGGAAAAAAACAAAAAGCCTGAATATAAGACTACCCTATAGGAAAAAAGTTTTACTAGTAAATATTAATTCATGTAAACTAATTTTCATATTTAATAAAAGCTATGATTGAGAAAAATATATTTTTTATTTCCTTTTATTTGCCAACCCGCCCCTCCCAGTTATGCACATCTGCCCCCAGAAATGCCTTATACCCCCCTATTTGCCACTCTGCCCCATGATGTGCCTTTTAACTCTCTATATGCCACTCTGCCTCCAGAAATGTCTTATACCCTCCTATATGCCACTGTGCCCCATGATATGCCTTTTAACCTCCTATATGCCCCTCTGCCCCATGATATGCCTTATACCCCTATATGCCACTCTGGCATATAGGTGGTTAAAATGCATTTCTGGAGATATATATATATATATATATATATATATATAACTGCAAACAGCAATCAAACTCCTATCAAGCCAAGTCAGCCAGTACATGCTGGAACCTGGGGATGATAGTAGTGTGATTACAGCCTCCCTATGCCATGCTACCACCACCACCCCCTTTACACATCCATGCTATCACACACACTCATTCACAAACATTGAAATACTCATTCATTCCATTTATCACACATACTTCACACATTAATCACAAAAACCCTCCCCCACCCCCTTACCTGAACTGCAGATCTCCCACTGGCAGACTTCTGCAGGGGCCCGGCTGTGCGAGCAACTTCTCTGGCCCCGCCCCCAGAAGAAGGAGGGGGGAGGTAGAGTTATGCGAGGACTTTGCTAGCTTCCTGTTCTCCTGCTGCTAGTAGCACAGACGCTGCTCGCGACCAAAGCACGGTAAGCAGCCTGGCCCCAGCAGAATGAGGTCTGATTAGAAGACGACCTCGATTATAAGACGAGGGGTATTTTCCAGAGCATTTTCCAGACAAGAAAGGGGCAAGGGAGTGCAGAGTAAGAACACAAGCCAGGCCGTCTTACCCCAAAATATTCCTCGCTTGGGCGGTAGAGTAGAAGGATAACCAACAGGCCCATACCCCAGTGTATGGCTCGAACCTGTCAGAGGCCAAGTGTATCATTTCTTCCAGGACCCTAATCTCTTCCACCTTGGACACCCAATGACGGAGAGTTGGAGGGTGAGCTTGCTTCCAATACATGGATATCAAGCAGCGAGCAGCGTTAAAAAGATGCTGCACTACTGAGCGTTTTAGTGACCTCAGGGAGCCCTTGAGATGAAGCAGCAACCCAACAGTGGGCGAGAACGGAAGAGTCAACCCCGTTGCCCCCTCCACAAAAGCGAAACACACCAGACCAAAAAGATCTTTGACTACGGCAGCTCCACCATATGTGCAAATAAGATCCCTGTTCCACACCACATCTCCAGCACATCGGATCACTCCCCGGAAAGATCCCGCTCAAGGACATCGTGGTCCTATACCACATGGTCAACACTTTATACGCATTCTCCTGAATTTTAGAGGCTACGGAGCATTTTTGCGCAAAAATGCTAATTTTTTTCACGTTGCTGATCAGTGATAGTGACATCCAGAGCTTCCTCCCACCTTCCCATGAAGCACGGGGGCGCCGAAGGAACCTCCTCCAACAATAGATAGTAGCTTTTAGAAGTCCCCCTTTGGGGCAGTCTTTCCAGTTGCGTGAGCTTCTCAAACTCCGTCAGTCCCCTTGATAGATTATGTTTGCCTGGGAGGGTTGACAAGTATCTCAAGGGTTGCCTGGTGGTAACGGTAACAGTGGCTTGCATTTGTCGTAGCACCAGAGAAAACATGACCTAAGGGGAGCGGGGCACCATCCTTCCATAGCTCAGACGGGCAGCAAGAGAGAGAGACCAATAGACCTCAGAAAGCCTCCTTCCAACCCAGGAATGAAGTCAGGATTACCACCAATGGGAGTCAACGGTGAGGGAAAGGACGAGAGCACTCCTCAGACCCTCCTCTTCTGTCACACCCTCAAAGAAGCTCGAACAAATGGATTTGGACAACTCGACAATCGACGACCCTCGGGCGCAGCCACATGCACATGTGCAAGGCGAACAGGATAGTAGATTGTTCCAATGCAATCCACAACTTTGAAGGGGGTTGGTGACACCACTCCAAGATGGGCTGCACAACAAGTCGTAACGAAGCCTAGGACTCCTTCCCCGCCAGACGAAACAAGTGATCAGGCTGTGGATTGAACGAAAAAATACTCTCGGGATGTAAATTGGCAAAGTCTGAATTAGATACAACATCCTGGGAAGGATATTCATCTTTACTACGTTGACACGGCCATGCCATGATATGTGAGGGAGGGACCAGTGGCTCAAGTCATCCCTGATTCGGTTTAACAATCTAGGGAAGTTCTCCTGAAAGACCAAAGTTACATTTTCAGGGACCCATACCCCCAAGCATTTCAGACTCCTGTGGCACCATCTATACGGGAAAGAGGCCCGCACTAGAGCCGCCTCACAAGGACACATCCAATGCTTCTGACTTATCAACATTGATTTTAAAGATGGACAGGTCCCCGTAGACACACAGCTCCTTATGAATATTCGGAAACGATATGGCGGGCTGGGGCACCGCAAATAGCAAATCATCGGCATAGCATTCAAGACCGTGTACATTAGGATCATCCCTGATAGATTGCAAGAAGGGTTCGAGGGAGAGCGCAAACAAAAGGGGGGAGAGGGGGCACCCCTGCTACGCTCCATTCAGGATCGGAAAAGCGTCCGAGAGAGCACCATTTAGGCGGATACGTGGCGAGGCAGAGGAGTACAAAGAGGTGATCCAGTTGAGCCAAAGCGGGCCAAAGCCCGTGACGTCTGAAACAGAGAGTCCCAATCTACCCTGTCAAATGCTTTTTCAGCATCAGTGGATAGGAACAAGATCCTCTGGTCAGTCGCCTGAGCAGCATGAATAGTATTTAAGGCTCTGTACGTCCCATCCCTCCCCTCCAGTCCCACTATGAACCCCGTCTGGTCAGGGTGGATCAGAAGCTCCAGCACCCGTTGGAGCCTGGCCGCCAGGACTCTCGCAAATATTTTCAAGTCCGTGTTTAACAGAGAAATGGGCCTGTAACTCTGGCACAGCAAGGGGTCTTCCCCCTCCTTGGGCAGCATGGAGATTGTTACAAATAGAGAGTGCAGGTAAAAGCGGTCCCCCTCTCTAACAGTATTCAGCAATGTCATGAAAGGCGTTTGTAAGGTCTTATAATATCTCAGGGACAGTCCGTCGGGACCCGGAGCCTTCCCAGTCGCCATACATTTCATGGCTGCTGAGACTTCCTCTATCGAGATCTCACACTCCAGAGCCTCTATGATAATAGAGAAGTGACCTTTTGCTTTGTCAGAGAGCAAGTCATTGGAGACTTTTGTTAGAGCTGTTTCAGTAGAGTGAAGTGGTTTGAAACCAGACTGTAGAGGGAATTAGAGGAGAGGAAGTTAGCAAGGCGATTGTACACAATCCCTTCAAGCAGCCTAGAGGTAAAAGGAAGCAAAGAGATAGGTTAGTCAAACAGACGGGATCTGAGGAAGGATTTTTTAGAATGGGTGTGATTAGCGCATGCTTGAAGGCTGATGGTACAGTTCCAGAATATAGAGAAAGATTAAATAGGTGGGTAAGTGATGGACCAAGGGATGGAGATAGAGACTTTGTGAGGTGTGATGGGATGGGGTCAAAGGGACAGGTTGTTGGGTGAGAGGACGAAAGAAGAGTGGCTATCTCTTCTTTGGTTGTAGGGGAAAAGGCAGTTAGTATGGGAGGAGTGGAGAGAGTGGTGGTGGGTGGTGTTGGAGGGGGTTGTAAAGAAGAGAGGTCTTGTCTAATAGTCTCGATCTTCTCTTTGTAGTGGGTAGAAAGCTCTTGGGCAGTGAGAGAGGTTTGTGGTGTGGGTGTGGAGGGACAGAGAAGGGAGTTGAAAGTAGAAAAAAATGCATTGTGGGTTGGAAGAAAGGGAGCATATGAGAGTGGAGAAGTAGAGCTGTTTGGCGAGAGAGAGGGCAGAGTTGTAGGTGTGAAGCATGAATTTATAGTGAGTAAAGTCTTCGCTGAATTTGGATTTTCTGAAGTAGTGTTCAGCCGTGCGGCAGCACTTCTGAAGAAACCGTGTGGTTTTGGTATGCCATGGTGCAGACAGGTCCCTGCCCTGGAAAGTCGAAGCTGGGATATTATTAACTTTTTGATAGTAATCCTGGAAGCAAATGGCTATGTCTGCAGTGATATGTTGTAGCCTCCCTTAAGTAGAATCCAAAAATGATCTTTTTTTTTTGTCTTGGCCGGAGTTTCTTTCAGGGCCCTGGCCAAGTACTTTATACAGCTGGAAACTTTTGTTAAGTTATGTTTTGCCTTGTCAAATTAATGTCTTTCCTAAGTCTTGCTCCTATTTCACTATAAATGGCAATTTAGCTGGCTTATCAGATCTCAGCAAAGCACAAAAAAGACAGACTTAAATAACCTTAAGGAAATATGAGTTTTTTGTACACAAGTAATCCAATAATAGGGATCTAATTCTTTTATTTGTGAGTAGATCTGAGTATCTGAAGATAACACCTCATTTCAAATATTTAAAGTAATCCATTACTGAAATATACCACTCTTTTCTTAATAATGCAACTGTGGGGCATGGAACATTGTTGCTTGGGCCAATGTGATGATACCTTACTAAATCTGTTATACTTAGAAAATTAAGACAAATGGCACCTTTCCTAATATTGCAGCACGCACCTCCTATACTCTGGGGGACATCACCATATGGAATGGGAGCTCTCTACAGAGTAAAAAAATGAAAGCTTTATTTGTCTACAGGCATCACATAACAACGAGTAATACTCACAAGCACATGAGTTATGGTGGGTCATATATGCCAACTTCCTACCGTTCAAAGGCACTTAATCATAAACTTATAAACTAACATATGTTAATTGCATATCACACCCTTTAAATACACTTCAGCCAATGCCAGCATCAATGTGTTTTCAAATTACAATTGTGATACCTACTGTGTCCGCCGCGGTCCCTCGCCGTTCAGCCACTGGTGGGTTGACGCGCGCACGTCCTCTCAGTGTGACGTGCGCTTGGCCAGTACACTGAGGGACATGCGCATCGACGCGTCAATGTTCCTACGCGAGCCGCCGCGACGTGTCACCGGCACTCGCAGAGTTATGAGCGGGTTGCCGTTTTTGTGTATCACGCCGATGCCATTCATGTGCATCGGTCGCGATGGCGTATCTCGCTCCCTATTGGCTGGCAGTCCGTTTTTCCCGCCTTTTGCTCTATTTACATCCACTTCCCCAGTCTTGCAGTGTCCGTTCAAAGAGTCACTTGCGTGTTGCTCTGGGTTCTCGCTATTTGTCGTTCATGCTTCTGATTGACTTCATACGTGTACCAGAACTTGGCTTTGTTTGCCGACTTTGATCCTGTGCCGCCTGCCCCGACCGTGGAATTACCTGATTAAGTTTCTCTGCCGCTGATCCTGTACTGCCTGTTTGCCTTGGACTTACTGCCTAGCCCTTCGTTCTGTGACTACGCTACCGTCTCTGCATAGTGGGTGCATCACCCATGTTGTCCTTGGTCCCGCATGACAACAATAGGTAAGCATACTTTCAGTTGCGGTACTAAACCAGGGCAATTAAAATCTGTTGTGATATAAACAATATAGACTGCTATGAAATAAACATACAATGTTAATAAATTGATTATTTAGAGGTCTTCTATATTAATAAAGTGCAGGTGCATGTTATGAAAAGCACTCACTAAGGCTGTGTGATGGTCATATATATATATATATATATATATATATATATATATATATATATATATATATATACACACACACCATTGTGATCAAAAGTTTACATACCCTTGGAGAATTGGTAATATATGTACCATTTTTAAAGAAAACATGAGTGAGCAGGCAAAACACATTTCATTTATCTCTTATGGGATTCATATTCAATTGTGGGTTATAACAAAATGGCAGAAACATGAAACAACATCCATCACAACAAAATGCCTTCAGGTCATGCAAAGTCTTTGATTGTCTTGTATAAACCACATGTTTGAGATCTCCCTGGAGTGGCTTCATGATATATTCAGAACCTTTCTGTGGTAACCACTGGAGGGTCAACTTGGCTTTGTGTTTAGGGTCATTGCTGTGCTGGAAAGACCAAGAGCATCCCATGTGCAGCTTTCATGCAGAAGAGTGCAAATTGTCTGCTAGTATTTTCTGATAACATGCTTCATTAATCCGGCCATCAATTTTCACAAGATTCCCTGTGCCTAAAACATCAGTGAGGCACCACCAAGCTTCACAGTGGTGATGGTATTCTTTTCGCTATAGGCAGGGCCGGCCCTATAATGGGGCAGACTGGGGCAATTGCCCCAGGCACTTTGCCGCCCCAAGCGCTTTTTTTTTTTTTTTTTGAAGCGGAGGAGAGAGAGGGGCACCGAGTGGTTTTCGCTTACCCGCTCGGCGCCCCTCTCTCTCTCTCCTCTGCGGCGAGTCTCCCTGTTCGGTCCCGGTGCCGGCTTGTAATGCAGAGCTCCAGAAGTGACGTCAATTTCCGGCGCTCAGCATTACAAGCCGGCACCGTGGCAGAGCAGGGAGACTCGCCGTAGGACTGTTTAAAGGTATGTACCGGGGGGGGATCTTAGATTATGGCGTCGGCGAAGTTTAAAATGCCCCCCGGTGTCGGCGGGGGGGCGGCGTTTTAAACTTCGCCCCAGGCGGCGCTAAGTCTTCGGCCGGCCCTGGCTATAGGCCTTGTTGACCCCTCTCCATACATAGCACTTATAGTTGTGTGTGCCAGAAGCTGTGAGGCGTGTCAAGGTGTTGTTGGGCATATTGTAACCAGGTATTTTGTGGGCCTTTTCCAGGGCAACCTGTATTTCTCCTGAGGTTAGCTTTCGAGAGTTATCCTCCCTTCATCAGGTCCGAAGCAATACTGATCAACATGATAGAGGTTAGAACTTAAAACAAGTGATGGTATTAGAGAAGGGTGGGGGGTTGAGTGGGGTGTCATAAATAATAGGTCTGGAGGTGAGAAATGCAGAGACAGAACAAATAAACCTAGGGAAACCAATAACAACAGTAAAACATCAAAGATAATAAAAGCAATTAGACATACATTGGACGTTTAGATGAAGTTCATATGAAATTCTGATAGTGTGTAAGGAAACCAGAATCCACATTAAGTCTCTCTTTTATGGTGTTGAAATGTGTTACCATTTAATGTGCATTCTGGTTTCCTTACACACTACCAGAACTTCATATGAACTTCATCTAAACGTCCAATGTGTGTCTAATTGCTGTTATTATCTTTGATGTTTTACTGTTGTTATTGGTTTCCCTAGGTTTATTTGTTCTGTCCCTTGGTTATCTCTCTACCTCTCTGATTTTCTCACCTCCAGACCTTATTTATGACACCTCACTCACCCCCCCTTCTCTAATACCATCACATGTTTTAACTTCTAAGGGTGGCAAACCTGTAGCACGAGGGCCATAAATGAGGGCCATAAATGTCCTCTAGGGCAATCAGAGTCAGGAACACCAGCTTGTAGCAAAAACAGTGTTTTATTTTTAACTGTTTAAATTCAACACCCCAAAACCAAATCATAAAAAGAAAAACCTTGCTCCCAATTGGAGCCCTCTCTAACTAAACTATACTGACCCAGACTGACCAGCCTAATCACCCAGTAACGTGACCCTCCCAGCCAGACCCACCTATGCCAGACTCTGGAAAACCTCCCCCAGACAGCACACAAAAGGTCCAGGTAGGTAATGCCTCACTTGGCTCAGGGATGGTCTTCTTCAGCGTCTCTCCTTGCCCTGGGAGCGCAGGGAAACTTCCTCTTCCCCCAACAGTCTCTCTGATTATCAGGCTCCAGGGGTTTTTAATGCCCAGCACTTGTGCCTGATGTAGGCTCCATAGGAATCCCGGACCGGATCCTGTAGACTTTTAGCCTCCTGGAAAAGCCGGCATAGATTTTTCACAGAATGGGGGAAGGGAGCATTGGCCCACCCTGCTCTCCAATTGCTCCACCCCAGGGACCCATATTTATGATCTGGATAGCCCCTGTACCAAAAGGCCACACTAAGCATCTCCCTGGGGTTTACACTGTCACAATACACATACATATACTACTATTACAACAAAATAAAAAAATAAATCAATACAATGTTACAAAAACAAGGTATAGAGAGGGTTAAAAACTATTCCCATCAAACCATGGGGAAACTAGGCACAATGATTACTTGGACAGAAATTAGTGTGATACATCATTTTCATGCCTCTGGGCTTCCATGTTTCTAAATGGGAAAAATCCAATACACCTCTCTGTTACGTAATATGTTATGTCTATCTCCACCTCGCTTTGGGTTTTTAACCCGCTCTATACATTTATAAGTAAGCAAGTTACCCTTATTACACATCTGAAAGTGTTTATACAGCGGAAATTTTTCATTTTTAATTATAATATCAGACGTGTTCTCTCATGCGTACTCTAACACTTCTTGATGTGCGACCCACATACTGCATCTGGCATTTTCAGTCATGAAATGGGACTGAATATTAAATTCCTTTGAATTAAATAAAGATCTAAATGTGGGGCCTTTTTTAAAAAAATCTACAGCTACCACATCTTGGACTACCACATGCATGGATGCCTTTATGTTCTAAACATATTCCTGATCTCAGTCCTCCATCCAGAAACTAGGGCACAATACTGTATATTATGTAAGCTTTGATTATTTCTGCCTGTGCACTGTATGTCTTGACTGCAAATATCCCTATATGAAGGATCCATAAACAGTACGGGTAGATATTTATTAATAACGTTTGATATTATAAAACTCCTTACTAAACTTTGTTACAAATCTGGGTGTTTGCTTAACCCCTTGGCCACAATTGACAAGCCTGGCACACCATGAGGTTTAATGGTTTTAGAAAGCAAAGATTGATTACCTCTCTCAAACGGTATTGCTGTAATGCCTCCATATCGAGTGATACAGCAACACCGAAAAGTGCAGCAGGGACCCTGTCTGATCACTGCCCGGAGCGACACCGAAAAAAACCCCAAGAGAGATATGGTAACACGTAAAAGTAATTCTCCAGTGAAATCACCATCAGGGGAACCATCCAGTTCCAACAAAATATTAAAAAAGTACAAAAAAAAAATAGAAAAGTGTAATTTAATGAGCAAGTCTTAAAATTAGCACTGTATCTTCACAAAAATCCTGTCATGTAAACAGTTAAAAAACATTTGTGGGAAGGAGGTGCTATGACATAGCACGCGGACGTGCTGATGCCTGGCGGGTATGAGCCGATGGTGTGAGGTGGGTCCTATCTTCAGATCGAGTGGGAGGGACATGCTGAATTTCACGGAGAGGGTGGATGCCTTTGTTGAGGAGCCCACCCTGGAGTGAGGTGGGCGGGCTGTGGGCGCTGGTCGGTGGCGGGAGTCAGAGGGGGACATGGGTGAGGTTGATGTGACTGCTCAAATTTCTTCGTATAAAAGGTAACTTTAGGGATTTAGGGAGTAAGATTAAAAAAAGGACCTCCAAGGTAGTATTCTAAGAGATACTACCTGTGCCATGCACTACACCAACAAGGCAGCGGGAGATTAGGCAGCTAAATGCATGGCTGAAGTCTTGTCGTAAGAAGGTTGGCGGGTTAGCTATAAATAACACACAATAAAAGGTGTAAGATTAAAAAAGGACCTCCAAGGTAGTTTTCTTAGAGATTCAGGATAGGAAAAAGTCACACGTCACAGCCATCAATGGTGCGGTTCTGCAAATATAAAGGACAACCTTTAATCAACATTGTTTATTAAGCATCCTTCCCTTCAATAAAAAAAATCATGATTTATAAACAACTATTTTTGGGGGGTTAGCTATAAATAACACACAATTCATCCACATATTAATTCATTAATTCTCACTCTTTATTTCAATATGCTGACTACCCCCTTTCTTACTTTTTAGCCCTCTCCCTACCCCCTCTCACTATCTACCCTCTCCCTCCCCCTTCTCACTGTCTACCCCCCCTCCCCCTTCTCACTATCTTCCCTCCCCCCTTCTCACTATCTACCCTCCCCCTTCTCACTATCTACCCTCTCCCTACCCCCCTTTGTAGTTCACTTACCGTGCTGATGTCCCGTGGTGGAAGCACGAGGCCTCTGTCTCTCTGCTCTGCCGCGGTGCACGCGGCTTCACTGCTGAGCGCCGGTATGTGACGGTATGTGACGTCATATGCCGGTGCTCAACGTGAAGCGTCAGCACAGAGACACCTCCCACCAGGTGTCGGGGCAGTCGGGGCAGCGCTGAGGCAGGTGGCAGCAGGGAGCAGACAGAAGGACGCCGAGCGGTTGCTGAAAATGACTGCTCGGCACCCCTTGGGCCCCCCTGACTGGCAGAACTCCAGGGTCCGGTCGCAGTTGCGACCCCTGTGACCCCGGATGTTCTTCCACTGGCTTGGTGGTATCCTAGCAAAACCGTTAACTGATTTATTTAATGAATCATTCTTAATGGGAGTCGTCCCAGAGGATTGGAAATTAGCGAATGTTGTGCCCATTCACAAAAAAGGCAGTAGGGAGGAGTCAGGCAACTACAGGCCAGTATGTCTTTCAACTGTAGTGGAGAAATTAATGGACAGGATTGTTGAACATCTGAAGTCACATGGGTTTCAAGGTCAAAAACAACATGGCAAACGAATCTTATTGATTCTTTTGATTGGGTGATTGATCAAGATGGTGCAGTAGACATTGCGTATCTGGATTTCAGTAAGGCCTTTGACACTGTGCCACATAGAAGACTTATAAATAAACTGAAATCTCTTCAGCAGAAGTGGTAGATGTTAATACAGTAAAGACATTTAAGCAAGATATAAGATAAGGCCAGTTACTAAGGAAAGTACTCAGAGGTTGGGCAGACTGGATGGGCCTAATGGTTCTTATCTGCCGACACTTTCTATGTTTCATCTGAAGAACAAGCTTAAAGGAGCTGGATTCAGCATATGAAACAGGAAATTTTAGGTGAATTTTAGCCCCTGATTCATATAAAGGGACTGAAAATAAAGCCGTTGGAAAGGGATCTCGCTTAGCAGAAAATCCTAAGAGAACTATTGGGAGTGTACAGAGTCCGGTAAAATTTGTAGTTGACCATGAGAGATGAAATAAAACTGAAATAAAATTTGATTGGGCTTGGGACTCAGTACATAGATGGAGCAGGGATCTGCTGAATGATTTCAGTTTTGAAAAATGAGAGGAAAGAAGATGGCTAGCAAAGGGCATCCAGAGAAACAGGAACAAAAAAAAGAGATGTGAAAAACACATCCATTTTTTCACCAAATTCGTCAGAAAGTACCAATGATCGGGACAGTACAGATGAATCTCCAAGTAACAAATCCATAAGGAAATTTGGGGTAAATAAAGAAATAAGAACCCAAGAAAGGCCAACACCCTCAGTGACAGTGTCAGTGGAACTCAGCTTTGTTCCTGTAGTTCATGGCTCTCTCCTGCTCCATGCCTGCCTGCATTTCTGTTAATGAGTACTCAGGGGAGGGCTGACAGCCTACGGCCTGGGGGCAAGTCTAGTCACGTGGCCCATTACCACACCGATACCCAAACACACACACCAGTACAGGCTCTGCCACACTGACATCCAAACACACACACACCAGGACAGGCTCTGCCACACCGACACCGAAACACACACACACACACACACACCAGGACAGGCTCTTCCACACCAACGCCCAAAAACACACACACCAGGACAGGCTCTGCCATACCGACACCCAAACACACACACCCAAACACACACACACCTGGACAGGCTCTGACACACTGACAGACAGACAAACGCGCACCAGGACAGGCCCCGTCACACTGACACCCAGACACAAACACCAGGAAATGCTGACACCCACCAGATGGGCGAAGCTACAACAATAATACGGTTAATGTAGGCTTTTGTCCCGCATTAAAGACGGCCATGGCAGTTGTGCAGCCGCATTGGCCACTCTTCCGGGCGTTTTATTAACGTTTAGGGTGACCCCTGCCCCCTGGCCCGGGCACCCTTGTGTGTACTGCGCCTAGGCACACGTGCACTGTCACTTCCTCCTTATATATCCATTCAGGGGGCATGGTCTTAGTGGGCGGTTGCTTTAAAAACTGAGTGTTACTTAGTGCTCAGCCATTTTGATCCTTGCGGTTGTGTCTTGTTAGATACCCCTGGAATGTTTCTATGGACTTTGCTTTGCATTATTATTTTTTGTCTGCATGATAAAGATCCTTGGATTGTCATCCTTGTATAAACCTGCAGATCCAGCATAGTGGACTCCTCACCCAAACCTGACAAAAAGTTACCCAGGAATAAATAATGAAGTGTCTCAATGTGCAATTTGAAAAAATAAAAGAGGAGCTGCACTTTAATACCAGTGAGCTCTGGCAGGATATACGTGCCCTGGGTCAGAGAGTTTCTGCTAATGAAGCAATGATAGATATTTGAGAATCAAAATGTATACCCCAAGATAATATAATTAAAAAGCTGGAAAGTAAATGTTATGCATTGGAACAAAAAACATTGGACCTGAAGAATAGGTCACATTGCAATAATTTAAGGCTAAGGAACATACCAGAGACTGTTATAAGGGAGAATCTAGAAAACGTTTTTGAAGAAACAGGATGTAATTATGTGCTGTAAATCACATAGAATAAAGGAATCCGTACTTAAAAATATAAAGAAGAAACATCCCGAGGACCCTTATGGAAAAATAAAGATCTTGAATCTTATGCTGGAGTAACACAGACTCTAAGCACAAAAAATATCAGATATTGTTGGGAATATCCCACAAAGATTATTCTCTTGGAGGCAAATAGACTCTCTATGATACGCTGGAAAAAGTGGATGCGTGGGTTAAAGCAAAAGAACTGGTGGACTTGACAGCAGTACAGACCAATTAGTTGGACGGAGATGGATACTTTTGGGCTCAAATTAAAGAATAGAGGGATGTAGAGACATACCTGTGACAGTAAATATGAATTCACATGTAAACTATTTTTTCATATTTCATAAAAACTATGAGAAAAATGCATGTTTTGTTTTTATTTCCTTTTAGTTGCCAACCTGTCCCCCAGTTATCCACATCTGCCCCACGGCTTGCTACTCTGCCTCCAAGATATGCCTTATACCCCCCTATATGCCACTCTGCCTCCCTGAAAAGCCTTATACCCCCAATTTGCCAATCTGCATCCCTGATATGCCTTATACCCCCTATATGCCCCCCGTCTTAACGATACATCTCTTTACCTGTCCCCCATGCTCCAGACTCCCTGGTGCCAAGTGGACGTCTGTGTGATGGGTGCAGACAACCTCTGCTGCTACCCGGGGCTTCCGCCAGGGCTTCTATGACTGAGCACCGGAAGGTCACGCTGGTGCTACGTCACAGAAGCCACTGCGGACGTTTACTGACTGCCAGAGAGGAGGATCCAGGTCTCCTGCAGCACTGCGGGGGATCCTCCTCTCTGGCAGCCAGTGAACATCTGCACAATGCTCGCTGACAACTTCTGCTGTTGCCGGACGGAACTTTCGCCGGGGCTTCTATGATGGAGCACCGGAAGGTCATGTGACAGCTGCGCTCCGTCATAGAAGCCCCGACATAAGTGCTGGCAACAGCGGAGGTTGTCTGCACGCATTGCACAGAGAGGAGGATCCAGGTCCCCTGCAGCGCATTAATTTTCATATTGCCTTATGTGACAACTGAGTAAGAACTGAGATTGACTTTGTCTCTTCTGTGCTAACACAAACAAGGCAGCACCAGTACTACAAAAAAAGATTAGCTTAACTTAACAAAAATTAAATTAGTGTTACCGGCTAGTTTAGATTTAAAAGTTTAATTTAAATGTAAATTTTTTTAATTTTAAATTTTAAACAGACCGCTAAGAGCAAGATTCATTTATTAACCTAAGAGATCTCTTCTTTCTACTAGCTAGGCTACTTGAAGAGACAAAGTAAATTTTTGCAAATTTTTTTAATTTCTTTTTTTTTTGTTCACCTCAGTCCATCAGTGAAGTGAACTTATTGGACTAGTGAGCCCAGCCACATAAATGCTGCGTGTTTTAGTCAGCAAGCAGTGAAGCTTATGATTTTTTCTGTAAAATTTTATTTTATTAAATTATTTAAAGAAAGATTGCCTATATGCCTGTGTAAGGCTCCTGCCTTACCTCCCTTCTGGAGTCAGAGATCTTCTGCCCATGGGGACAACACTGGACACCAATGGTGTCAGCAAAGGAGGCCATGCCCCCCCCTACATCATGCTGTGCCCCCGTGTGCCCCCAATTAAAACGCTGTTTTTTTCTGTTTTTTTTTGCAGCCGTAATAGACGGGGAGGAGAGAGGCGCTGAGCGGTCTCTCAGGAATAAGTTTTCAGCAACTGTTCGGCGCCTCTCACTCTCCTCTCTGTCTTGGTCGCGTTGCCGGCATTTCATGAAGTAGCATACCGTGGCAGAGAAGGAAGACAGAGGCCTTGCACTCCCACCGCAGGACTTCTGGAAGGTAAGTGAACTTCAAAGGGGGGGAGGGTAGATAGTTAGGAGGTGATAGATAGGGAGAAGGGAGTGAGATGGGGGCGAGGGGGTAGATAGGGAGAAGGGGTTGATAGGACAGAAGGGAGTGAGAAGGGGTAGATAGGGATGAAGGGGGTAGATAGGGCAGAAGGGAGTGAGAAGGGGGTAGATAGGGCAGAAGGGAGTGAGAAAGGGTAGATAGGAAGAAAGTAGTGGGAAGGGATAGATAGGGAGAAGGGAGTGACAAGGGGTAGATAGAGCTGAAAGGTGTGAGAAGGAATAGATAGGGCAGAAGGGAGTGAGAAAGGGTAGATAGGGAGAAAGGAGGGTAGCAAGAAACTTGAAATAAAGAGTCAGAATGAGAGAGAGAGAGAGAAAGAATGGATTAATGTGTGGTTACATTGTGTGAATGAGTGAGAGAATAAATGAATTAATGTGTGGATGAATTGTGTGAATGAGTGAGAGAATTAATGAATATGTGTAAATAATTTGTTTGAAATAGTGAAATAATAAATGATTGTGTGAATGAATTGTGTGAATGAAAGTGAATTAGTGAGTGACTGTAAAAGTGTTTGTGTAAATCATAGGTGTATAATTGATTTGTCAAAACGGCAAAGATGGTTTAAGCAGGGTGTTTATGGGACAAAGATGGCACAGGCAGGGTGTTTATGGGACAAAGATGGCACAGGTAGCGTGTTTATGGGACAAAGATGGAGTATGCTCGGCTGTTTGGGGACAATGTTGACTCATGCTGGGCTGTTTGGGGGCAAAGATGGCACGTCCTATGTGTGTGTAATTTGGGTGCTGGTCAGGTTTTATGTGGACAATGTGGGTGCCAGGGCTGGCTTTGGGGTGTGCAACCTGTGGTCTATGCCTGTAATTTAGGGGGTTTTATCTATACCTTTAATGAGTTTTTATGTGAATTCCAATTGATCTATACATGCAAAGCTGGGTTTGTGTGTTAATGAGTTGGTCTATATCTGCTATGCTACACTGTAAAAAATGTCTGTGAAAATAACTATAGAATGCTGTAAAATCATGACATCAAAATTGTGTAAATTGAAAAACAATAAAACAGTGTTAAATGTACAGGAATATTCTGAAAAACCAAAAATACAATTGTAAAATCCAGAACTAAATACAACTGTTAATTTTACAGTAAGGATACACCGAAAGAATCACATTTATTTGTAGAATCTAGAGATTACAACCGTTTAAACACAGAAAAACTGTAACACAAAAAGCATCACAATACAGTGAAATTTACAAGCTGACAGTGTTACATAGTTATATAGGCTGAAAAATGACATGCGTCAAGTTCAAGTTCAGCCTTTCCTATATCTGTTAATTTATTTTTTGGTGTTGATCCAAAAGAAGGCAAAACACCCCAGTTTGGCTCTTTCCAATTTTGCACTAACAAGGGAAAAAATTCCTTCTTGACCCCAAAATGGCAGTCAGATTTATCCTTGGATCAATAAGCTGTTTCCCCATAATTAAAGATTATATCCCCGAATATTATGTTTTACCAAGTATTCATCCAGTTGCTGTTTAACCCCTTGATGACAATTGCCGGTCCTGGCACTCCACGGAAAAACATGTCGTTTACGACAATTGACGTGCCAGGACCGGCACGTCTTTAAACGGGTGCAGAAAGTGATCTACTTTCGCTTTCTGCACCCAAACAGCGTTGCTGTAATGCCTCGACCTCGAGGCATTCAGCAATGCCACGATCGGCACAAAGGGGCCATCTCTGGCCCCTCCCCGGGGTGTCAACATCCGCCATACTTTGTATGGCGGCGGACGCCCGTTTTAAAAGCGTTTAGGAGGCGATCAACGATCGCCTCCTAAACTTAAATGGTGTCGCTGGAAGGCCTCGATCAGGAGGCATCCAGCGACACCAAACACTTACCTCTCGATGGGCTGTGAGCGCTTCGAAGAGCAGTCACAGCCGCAGCTGCCGGTGATCTTCGCCATCAGCAAGATGGCGGCGGCCCGGGAAAAAAAACAATAAAGATGAAAGAGTTCGCTAGACGGTCTCCAGACCCTCTAGAGAACTCTGGCTCCACTTGCAGGTTGAATACAGGTACTGCATTCACCATGCAAGTCAATGGAGCCCAGCTTTCTAATCACAGTGTGATTAGTAAAAATAAATTAAAAATAAAATAAAATTAATAATAATTAAAAAGAAATAGAAAAAAAACAGTAAAATGTAAAAATAATTTCCCACTGATGTCACTATCAGGGGAAAAAAAATGTTAAAATGTTTTTTAAAAAAGGCAAAAAAAATAAAATATATATATATATATATAAAAAAATATTTTTGTGAGCAAGTCCTAAAATTAGCATATTAGCTTAAAACAATTCTCGCATGGAAAGAGTTAAAATACTGGCATATTAAATGCCTACTTTTGCCCCCAAACAGCCAGGCAAAATCATTCATGTGAGGTATCGCTGTACTCAGGAGATGTTGCTGAACACATATTGGGGTGTTTTGTGATAGTGACATATACGAGAGCCTTTTAATTCATACCTGAAGTAAAATGTGTGTGACAAAACAAATGCAAAAAAATGACTACCACAAAGTTTGACAAAGACTGGTGGTAGATATGGTGCATGGAAAGAGTTAAAATACCAGCATTTAAAATACCCTGGGGTGTCTAGTTTTTAAAAATATATGGTTTTGTTGGGCACACTGAAATGGCCCGGCTCCAAGATGTACCAAATAGGGCATGGGCAGTGGATCCCCAAATGCCAAAGTTCAACATTGAAAAATGTGCATGCCCCAAATGTGGCCCTTTTGCCCCAAACAGCCAGGCAAAATCAATAATGTAAGGTATCGCTGTACTCAGGAGATGTTGCTGAACACATATTGGGGTGTTTTGTGATAGTGACATATACGAGAACCTTTTAATTCATACCTGAAGTAAAATGTGTGTGACAAAACAAATGCAAAAAAATGACTACCACAAAGTTTGACAAAGACTGGTGGTAGATATGGTGCATGGAAAGAGTTAAAATACTAGCATTTGAAATACCCTGGGGTGTCTAGTTTTCAAAAATATATGGGTTTATTGGGCACACTGAAATGGCCCGGCTCAAAGATGTACCAAATAGGGCATGAGCAGTGGATCCCCAAATGCCAAAGTTCAACATTGAAAAATGCGCATGCCCCAAATGTGGCCCTTTTGACCCCAAACAGCCAGGCAATTCATTCATGTGAGGTATCGCTGTACTCAGGAGATGTTGCTGAACACATATTGTGGTGTTTTGTGATAGTGACATATACGAGAACCTTTTAATTCATACCTGAAGTAAAATGTGTGTGACAAAATAAATGCAAAAAAATGACTACCACAAAGTTTGACAAAGGCTGATGGTAGAATAAGTGCTTGGAAAGAGTTAAAATACTAGCATTTGGAATACCCTGGGCTGTCTAGTTTTCAAAAATATACGACTTGATGGGGTAAATTGCATTGGCCGGCTTCAAAGATACCCGAAATGGCACATGGGGGAAGAATTACCAGATTTGGAAAAAATGGCTTTGAAATAGCAAAACGCTACCTGTACTTATTGCCCCATAATGTATAGAAAAAAGCAAAAAAACATAAAAACATTGGGTATTTCTAAACTCAGAACAAATAGTAGAATCTATTTAGCAGGTTTTTTTATTACCTTTTATAGTTGAGTACAAGATTTTTTAACTAAAAGTTAGAAACAGTCATTTTTTTCTAAATGTTTCATCAAATCAAAACAATGTCATCTAAAGAAAGCCCTTCTTGTCCTGAAAAAAACAATATCTAATGTGTGTGGGTTCAGTAAACGGGAAAGAAGAAAATTACAGCTAAACATGAGCAGCGCAGAAATGTAAAAATGGCCATTGTCACGAAGGGTACAAAAAGTAAAATCAGCCTTTGTCACGAAAGGGTTAAACATCTGTACAGACTCCAATAAAACTACCTCTGCAGGCAGACAATTCCACATCCTTATTGTCCTAACTGTAAAAAACCCTTTCCTCTGCCTTAGACTAAATCTCCTTTCTTCCAGTCTAAACGCATGATCACGTGTCCTACGCATTGTCCTGTTTATGAACAGATTTCCACACAATGGTTTGTATTGGCTCCGAATATATTTATATAATGCTATCATATCCCCTCTGAGGTGCCGTTTTTCTAAACTAAACATATTTAAATTTGTTAACCTTTCTTCATAACTACAGTGCTCCATTCCTTTTATTAATTTTATAGCCTGCCTCTGCACCATTTCTAGTGCTATGATATCCTTCTTTAGAATAGGTGCCCAAAATTGCACAGAATATTCAAGGTGTGGCCTTACCATTGATTTATACAGAGGCAAAATTATATTTTTATTGATATGGCAGATGAAATTTGTCTATGTCTATAACAATTCCCAAATCCCAAATTTATCTACATTAAATTTCATCTGCCATTTGTGTGCCCAGTCCCCCAGTCTATCTAGATCCCTCTGCAGCACTGTAATATCCTGCTCGCACTGTATTACTTTACCTAGTTTAATGTCATCTGCAAACACAGAAACATGACTTTCAATGCCTATTGCCAGGCCATTAATAAATATGTTGAATAAAATTGGTCCCAGAACAGAACCCTGAGGGACACCACTTTACCATTTATGACAACTCTCTGTACTCGATCTCTGAGCCAATGTTCTACCCAAGAACAAGAATTTGCATCTAGACCAATTTCCTTCAGTTTGAATACTAACCTATTGTGTGGAACCGTGTCAAATACCTTGGCAAAATCCAAGTAGATTAAATCCACTGCAATAAAATTGGTCCCAGAACAGAACCCTGAGGGACACCACTTTACCATTTATGACAACTCTCTGTACTCGATCTCTGAGCCAATGTTCTACCCAAGAACAAGAATTTGCATCTAGACCAATTTCCTTCAGTTTGAATACTAACCTATTGTGTGGAACCATGTCAAACACCTTGGCAAAATCCAAGTAGATTAAATCCACTGCAACACCCTGATCTTCTACTTACTTCTTCGTAGAATGCAATTAAATTAGTTTTACAGGACCTGTGTTTCATAAACCATGCTGATTTTTGCTAATAATACTGTTCTTCCCAATGAATTCCTGAATATTATCCCCTAATAAGCCTTCAAATATTTTCCCAACCACAGAAATTAAGCTCACAGGTCTATAATTTCCAGGCACAGAGTTTGAACCCTTTTTGAATATAGGAACCACATCTGCCTTCCTCCAATCCTCTGGTACAATTCCTCAAAGAAAAGAATCCCAGAAGATTAAAAACAGAGGTTCACTTGACTCTGCTCCTTAAGTACACGTGGGTGAATACTACCAGGCCCCGGCGCTTTGTTGATATTAATTTATGTTAGTTGCTGCAGCACCATGTCCTCAGCCATCCAATCACAGTTTGACTGCAATTTTTTTTCAGTAGTCATATGTATATCCATCCCCATAGGTTCCTCTTTAATATATACTGAGGAAAAATAGTTATTTAAAGTTTCTATTTTTCCTGGTCCTCCTTAACCAACACTCCCATCTCTGTTTTTAGTGAACCTACACTTTCATTTTTTGTTACATGTGTTAAAATAATGTTTCTGTCAGGCGGATACAGAATGAAATTGTATTACATTTTACAAATGTATATGTTATTCTTTACACATAAGAATGTGTACAAGTACAGTAAAATTATGCTAATATGAGTTTTAAAAACTAGTTGTCTTTGTTTAGAATTCAGCAGGCCTAACAATATATTAGTAGGCTATGTAAATCTATAGTAGTAGGTCACATTTAGAAAAAATACATTAGCTATTATTTATAGCTTCCCTGACAAAAGAACTCATACGCATTTGGTGATCCACTGCCCGTGCTGTATTTGGTACATCTTTGAGCTTGGCCATTTCAGTGTGCCCTATAAAACCATATATTTTTGAAAACTAGACACCCCAGTGTCTAATATTAAAGAATGAAAAATAACTGCCAGGTCAGCTATTATTTTTAAATCATATTTCAATCAAGGTCTTTACTTCAAAGAGATAAGTACATATTATGTAGTTAAAAATGCATGTCTAATGCATATATATATATATATATATATATATATATATATATATATATATATATATATGCATATATATATATATATATATATATATATATATATATATACATATATATATGCATATATATATGTATATATACCGTATTTGCTCGATTATAAGACGACCCCCCAAAATCTGAATATTAATTTATGAAAAAAAGAAAAAGCCTGAATATAAGACAACCCTATAGGAAAAGTTTTACCAGTAAATGTTAATTCATGTAAACTATGTCAACAATTGTTTGTTAATAAAAGCTATGATTGAGAAAAATATTTTGGTTTTATTTCCTTTTTTTACAACCTGCCCCCCAGTTATGCACACCTGCCCCCAGGCTTGCCACTCTGCCCCAGAAATACCTTATACCCCCTATATGCCACAGTGCCCGATGATATGCCTTTTAAACCTCTAAATGCCACTGTGCCCCATGATACGCCTTTTAACCCTCTATAGGCCACTGTGCCCCATGATATGCCTTTTGACCCCATATGTGCCACTCTGCCTCCAGAATTGCCTTATACCCCTATATGCCACTCTGGCATTTACGGAGTTAAAAGGCATATTATGGGGCAGAGTGGCATATAGGGAGGTATAAGGCATTTCAGGAGGCAGAGTGGCGTATAGAGGGTTGTTATGGGAATATGTAAATTTATACAGTTATGCAAATACCCAAATTTAAATATAGATAAGTATACTGGTCAATCACATAAATATCAGTGAATATCTTGAATAAACAGACAAGGCAAAATCTCAATGAAAGTATAAACAAACCTTTACTAAAAATAAACAACAAACATCAATCAAATGTTTTAGACATACATTGCTGAAGAAACCATATATATCTAAACCAAAACTAAACAGTATAATAGCTATACACACAAAAAATAACAATACAAATATACTTAGCTCTATTAGTAGACTCAGCAGCTTACACTGGATAAATGGCTCAGCATAAAAGTTGAAACAATGAGGAGAGTTCCTTGCCGCATATTCAATTGAAGTACATGGGCTCCTCAAATAAGACACCTGGCTTCTTCCGACCCAGTCATGAAACTACCTCTAAACTAACTGGTAGAACCTTAAATAGCCTTAAATCCAGTATCCACCCACGGGAGTAACCCAGCCAATACCGAATGGTCATTTCTAGGAGGCGGTCACTACAGGTGGTTATTTGTGTAAGGAAGTGACCCAAAGATCCTCACTTCCTCCTAAAAGCACATGTCTCATTGAGTATGCGGCAGCCATCTTTACTCACTCGACGTCACAGTTCTCACTAGGCAACTTCCTTTTTCAAAAGCACATGTCTCATTGAGTATGCGGCAGCCATCTTTACTCACTCGACGTCACTGAGCTCACTAGGCCCCCTGTAGGTTATATGTTTTTTCGCATGCATGGGGACAGTCCATAATCAATACAATCCACCTGTTGTTCCCATTACATAAGTAATAACTATAATGCATACATTTCCCTTTTGTCACACATGTTATCAAAATTACTACAAAATATATTGTTACACATAAAACAACACCCACCACTATCCATTGCATCACTTTTGTCCCTAAATTACCCAACCAGCCAAAAGGTCCACTATCCGGGGGATCCTGGAGTTTCTTCCTGATATCATTTATCTTTGAAATATCATGTGTTATGGCACCAGAATTATTGACAATGTACGAGCAGCACTCAGTCTCCACTAGCGCACAAACGCCTCCTTTAGCGGCCAAAACGTAATCTAATGCGAGTCTGTTTTGCAAAACCACTGCTCTTATTTGCACCTGTTCCTGGGATAGTTTAGTAATAGAATCCACTGTTGCATCCAGGGCTTCATCCACTAGTTTCTTTAGGGCTTCTAGTCGATTTAATGACCAATATACTCCCCAGCCAGGAAATACAACTCCCAAATTAGCTTCATGTTCGCCGATAAATGGACTCCATCTTTTATTCCTAATCATGCCTTCTGGAAAGTTATTTCTACTCCTTATTGCCGGGATGATTGAGCCGATGTAACATTCTTCTTCCCAATGGCTAGGCAACCACCTATAGGCCCAATTACCCCATAGAAAATATACACCTCTGGGAAGGACATTGTAACTGTTATCTGGAGCCCCAGTAAAAGAAGTGTCTAAAAGTATGGAAATAAAAGGAAAGTTCAGTCTTTTTATTGCACCATGGGGGGTCATACTTATTACTCTTACCACTGGGCTGGAGTCTTTGACAGTCATTGCCCAGTGTTGGTCATTACCGTAGGCATTTACCCAGGCAGATGTACAGTTAGAATATCCCATTTTAGTGGCATTGGCTCCGTTGTTATGGGAGCTGATACAAATGGCACCTTCCTGGGGGCGGTTAATAATGTTCAATCTGTCCATTGATTTTGGCTTTCCTCTTTCTCTGTACCAGCCGAATCCTGTGTTGTTATATTGTTTTAACTCCTCCAACGTCCAGGGCACTGCTACATACGGGTAGCTGCTTTCCTCGCGGAATGATATGGCCCCACAAATCCAGCACTCCGTGCTGTTTGACGCTCTCGAATAACTGGCCAATAGATTCAGGTATGAGTTGGAGGACCAGGGATCCGACTTGTCTATATAGCCACCAATCTGTTGGAAGGAAAGAAAACAGGGTGAGTACCTCCACTTATCAATACAGCTTTAGTATCACCAGGTCCATCTGACAGTATTTCTCCCTTCTCTTTAACCTGCTCACCTGCTCGGGGTAGCACCCATACTTTGGAGCCTGTCTGTAAGGTATTACCTTCCTCCCACGTCACTAATACTTTCCGTGGGATCCAAATGGATACCACGCCTAGTACTGTTTTTTGTAATATCTGGCCTGCATACCCCCTGGTCAACAGGATTTCCCAAAGATCTGATGACACCTTTACCGTCCCTGTGGTCAACCAATCGTCATCTTGTAGTTCCTCTGTTAGGGTAAATGTCACTTCTGCTCCTTCTGGCAATATCCCACCCATGGGAAGGATGTATGTTACATACATCCTTCCCATGGGTGGGATATTGCCAGAAGGAGCAGAAGTGACATTTACCCTAACATTTACCCTACCCATTCACCCCCCTTTTTAATCTCAACAATGCTGGATGACCACTTTAAATTTGTTTTTTCCCACCTGTTGAGGAAAAGATTCCTTGAACCTTAAACGGACTGTCACTGTTGGTGTCTTTACCTGTTCGGTCAACCTTTCGTAAGGTGAAAACTGTCCTATTGGTCTACTATTTAGAATCATAACTGCCTGCGTCAGCACTCGATCCCACCCCTTCAATGTCCTACTTGGGGATAGTTTCCGAATTTGTTCTTTTAAAAGCCCATTGCACCGTTCAATCAACCCCGAGGCTTGAGGATGATAGGGGATGTGGAATATCCACTTAATCCCTGAGTCATTTGCCCACTGGTGTATGAGCTGTCCAGTGAAGTGTGTTCCATTGTCTGTCTGTATCTCGGATGGCAGTCCATAAGCAATCACAAGAGTCTGTAGCATTTGAAGAGTCGAGGCTTGGTTCGCATGTTTGCAGGGTAACACTCTCAATATTCCAGAAAAGGTGTCTACAGCAGTACAGCAGTACATCAGCCCCCCTCTTCCTTTGGGCATGGGACCAATGTAGTCCATCTGCCAGATCTGTCCAGCTGTTGTCCCTTTGTTTAAATGTCCACGGGCTTGCTTGGTCAGTGGCCACTTTTTAATCTCATTGCAGGTCTCACATATTTCTTGTGCTTGGGCAATCATCTGGAGAGTTATTGGTAATCCTCTGGCTCGTGCCCATTCTAACGTTGCTGCCTTTCCTCTATGACCTGCTGTCTCATGGGCCCAGTCTGTCATTCTAAGTAACACTGGATCTATAGGCTTTGGTGTGATTGTTGCCGCTCGTATTCGAGTCAATTCATCAGCAACCTTATTTGGGTTCTCTTTTCCGATACTGTCCTTCACATGGGCATCAACATGTCCGAGGTGTATTAATCTTGAATGAGCTGTCTTCCATATCTTTTCCCATAAATCTTCTCCTCCCCATACTGGCTTGCCATGTATTAGCCACTTGTTGTTTCTCCACGTAGGCATCCAAGTAACGCAGGCCTTGTATACAGCCCAGCTATCCATATAAATGTAGAGCTCTGGATCGGTGGTTTCTTCGATCAGTATTACTATTGCAGTCAATTCAGCATACTGGCTAGATCCTCCTAGTCCTTTTTCTTGAATCACAATCTGTTGCTGTGGGTTGTAAGCTACTGCAACCCAATGTCGTCCTCTGTGGGTCATGATTGCAGACCCATCTGCGAACCATGCGTTCTTTTTCTGTTTTTCTCCCAATTCTCCAAATGGAGGGGCTGTCTTTATGGGAGAAGGCTGCAGGATTGGGATTTCTTGTACATTAGGTTGTGACAGTGTCAAATGTCACTAATCCAGTAATGAGTTTGGTCAGTTCTTTTACCTCACCAGCTTGGATCCCTCCCCTTTCCTGCAAGTACCACTTCCATTTCAATAATGTCTGGTTTTGGGCCACAGTTGTCTTTATAGGCAATCCTTCATCCCGTACCCATCCGGCTATGGGTAAATCAGTCTTCACAGATACTGTGCTTTTCTCAGTCATTGTTTCCACATGCTGTAGTGCAAGGTATGCTGCCAGAAGATTCTTTTCCAAAGGTGTGTACCTTTGTTGAGCCCCAGTCAATTGCTTGGACCAGAACCCAATTGGTACATCTCGCTTGCATTTTTCTTCACTCGGTTGCCACAGTCCCCATGACGCTACATTTTCGTTCACCATCACATCTAATCTGAATGGAGCTCCAGTTCGAATTGGGCCCAAGCCTTGATGTTGTAATACTGCTTCCTTTGCTGCTTGGAATGCTGTAGCTTGATCAATTCCCCATACAAATGCTGATTTCTTCCGGGTGACATTGTATATAGGACGTAGCAGCAATCCTAGATGTGGTATAAAGGCTCTCCAGTAACCCAGTGCACCTAAGAATTTTTGGGCTTCATTCAACGTCTTGGGTTCTGGAGAATTCTGTATCGTATCTAGCACAGGCTGAGGTATCTTCCGAACAGGGCCGGACCATATCATTCCTAGAAATTTGACTTCTTGGGCTGGGCCTTGAATCTTGTCTTTGTTTATTACCCATCCTCATCCTGTAATTCACTAGAATAGGTAATGCTTCTCTCACTTCCTCTTTAGATCCAGAGATCATAATGTCATCAATGTAGTGAAGTACCGGAAGCTGCAGGGTAAGATGGCTCAAATCACGTGCAACTAGTCCATGACAAATCGTAGGGGAGTGTATATACCCCTGGGGCACAACTTGGAAAGTATATTGGCGTCCTTCCCAGGTAAAGGCAAATTGATCTTGCGACTCAGGTGCAATAGGAATTGAAAAGAACGCATTTGCTAGGTCTATTACCGCGTGCCACTCCCCAGCTTGTTTGGCAATGTTTCCCACAATGGTGATAATATCAGGGACAGCAGCACTCAATGGTGGCGCTACCTTGTTGAGTCCCCGGTAATCCACTGTCACTCGCCATGAGCCATCTGTCTTCTTTACAGGAAATACAGGAGCATTAAATGGGCTGATTGCAGGGCGAACTACACCAGATTGTAAAAGCTTGGCTATAGTCTCGTTAATTTCGCGATGTCCTCCGGGCAAACGGTATTGCTTCAGCTTTACCGGATTGCTCGGGGGAGGAATGATCACGGGTGTCCACTGTGCATTGCCTCGGACAATGTCCTTTATCGGTCTGAGATAGTATGGCTTGTGAGGGAATCCAAAAGTGAATATTCCCCACTGCGTCTCAATACTCTGCCCTAGTAACACATCGATTCCCAAAATATTGTCTGGCAATTCTGAAATCAACACTTTAGCATTAAATCGCGGTCCTTTATTAATTGACATAGCAACAACAACCTGGACTGCTTTGGTAATTCTACCTCCTAAACCTTCTATCCTCATACAGGGTCCTGATAACCTTGATGGATTACCATGTAGTACCGTCACTTCTGCTCCTGTGTCAACTAAAGCTAAAATCTTTGTCGGTCCTGGTCTTGTCCCCCACCAAACATTCAAAGGTACATAAGGGCGTCTGTCTCCAGTGGTTAAAGGGGAAACATGTACCACCGGAGGACCACCAATCTGTCATTGTATTGAGGCAGTATCCCAATTAGTCAAATCATGTGTCATCAGATCTTTTAAAGGATACAAGGATCTAACTTCACCATCGTTTTCTAGCGGTGCTTGCTTCTGTTTGGAATTAGTATCAGAGTATGTCCAAGCACCGTATTGTGTTGGGAAAAGTGGGGGCATGTGCGAGAATGGATGTGGATGAGTGTTATCTGGGGCTGGAAATGATGATGGGGGCACAGCATAGGGGGCATAATTTTGGAATAAAGGCGTGGACAATGGTTGTGTGGCTGTAGGCATGGGAGGAGTGGCTTTTAAATAACTAGGGGGAGGAGATTTTGGGACAGATGGGGCAGAGAGAGTGGTATTGTCTACCTGATCCTTGCACGCAACATGCACTTGTATCTTTTTATTAGTCCTTTTTTCAACCTCCACCCATTTTTTAAACATGGCAGACGTTGAAATCCCATCAATCTGGTCTTCAGGTACACCCGCATCAATTAAATCATTCCACATTTGCTTGCACGTTACTCTTTGTCTGGTTTTATTCCTAAACTTTCCCTGTTTCTCCCCCTCCTCTGGTTGCACCTCCTCTTCCCTCATCCTGTTAGCAGCAAACACACCTTTCCTAGGTTTAGATTCTAACTCCAATTCCCCAATCTCAGTTAAATATGTGGTGAGCTGGTGTACCTTTCCACCATTCCCCAAACTGCCCAGCAAAGATAACAGAGATGCCTTCATATCCTGCGGTGCAGTTTTCAAAAATCGAGACCGCATATTAGCTGTGAATTCCTCTATGTCTGGGCCTTCCCAGTTATCCTTGTTCAATCCCGCCACACAAACCATAATTCTAAGGCGGGTGATGTCATCCCTTAGTTTTGACCAGGGGGAAGTTGGCTCAATGTCACTGTTAGATGGGAATGCCAAAAGTATTGCATGGCACACCATATCAAATAATGAAAAATTACCTCCAATCTCCCTCACCCTGCGCAATACCTGCATAAGCTGTGGATGCAGCGTTAGCTGCCCCATACTTAAAGCTTCCCTCACATTCAACAGCACACTGTCAGCTCCTCCATCCCACATACGTAACAGCCACTCTCCTACACTTTCACCAACTTGCTGTTTGTATACCTTTGCCAATTCCATGAGCTCAGTTTGTGTGTAACCCTTTACCACTTCATTCATCTCATCACGTGCACAATCTCTCAACCCATACTCCCCATCTTGTTCACGGTGCAGTCTCCTTTTCCGCTGCTGTGTAATGATAGGACGGGCTTGTCGCCTGTCCACGTCATTATCATCTTCGGAAAAGGATACATACTCATCTGATGATACAGGATCCCATGTTGGATCCGCAATCATCGCTCGCACCTTACTTACAGGCACTGGCTTTCTGCCTTTCTGTAACCTCCTGCGGTTAACCTTGCTTATCGCTAAATTAGCATATTTCTCTTCTAAAACAGTCACATGGCAAGCATTCGTACGCATGCATTCTTTAGTCATAACTAACAAATCTTTCACATCCTTCAACTCTTTCTCGAGTGCTTCATTTCTCTGCACCTCGCGGCTAAGGGCCTGCACAACTAACCACCCTGTGGTGGCAGCGGCTTTCCGCTCTTTTTTTGAGTATACTCCTAGGTCTAATCGCAATGCCTGAGTACCGAGTTCAGTACCAGGGTCCGGATAGACTGGAGCAGCATATTTTATTAGCTCTTCAGCAATGGGTTTCCAGTTTGCTAAACTGGCCCACAATGGAATTGTCCCATACTTAGACTCCTCCTTCCTTCCCGCTCTATTAGTTTTTCTAAACAAAGTATGCATCTCTACTCGTGGGACAAGCCAACAACAACAACAACCACAACAAACTAAATATATATATAAAACAAATAAAAAGATATCACAGTATTTCACTCAAATATTCTATATTTAGTGATTGTGCAGTATCCTGCCGACTACGCCAATTGTTATTGGAATATGTAAATTTATACAGTTATGCAAATACCCAAATTTAAATATAGATAAGTATACTGGTCAATCACATAAATATCAGTGAATATCTTGAATAAACAGACAAGGCAAAATCTCAAAGTATAAACAAACCTTTACTAAAAATAAACAACAAACATCAATCAAATGTTTTAGACATACATTGCTGAAGAAACCATATATATCTAAACCAAAACTAAACAGTATAATAGCTATTCACACAAAAAATAACAATACAAATATACTTAGCTCTATTAGTAGACTCAGCAGCTTACACGGGATAAATGGCTCAGCATAAAAGTTGAAACAATGAGGAGAGTTCCTTGCCGCATATTCAATTGAAGTACATGGGCTCCTCAAATAAGACACCTGGCTTCTTCCGACCCAGTCATGAAACTACCTCTAAACTAACTGGTATCCACCCACGGGAGTAACCCAGCCAATACCGAATGGTCATTTCTAGGAGGCGGTCACTACAGGTGGTTATTTGTGTAAGGAAGTGTGAATATTGAATATGTGCCTTCAGCTTCTCAGCAGACATTTTTATGTTAACCCTGAGTGTCCTTTTCTGTGTGACTCTATGTGCAATGAAAGGTTAAGAGTGGACAGCTGTTTGGCTATTTCTTGCTCCAAGTAAGTTAAAAGAAACTGACCAAGTCTATTCAAGGACCACAATAAGGGGGGTCAGAAGTGATTGATCATCTCAGCTGCAAACATGGTCTTTGACATAAACTGACCATAATAGGATGAATGGTTTTCTATATCTTTCTGTATGTATATTTCAGGACACTTGCTACGTAGACAGATCTTAGCACGTAGCTCTCTTGTTTGTAAAAGGTATATAAGACATGTGTTGTTTTCATGGAGAGAGAGTAGTCTGGCTGATGACACTCCCTCATGTGCACGAGCAATAAAATCTGCTTATTCAACTCTTTTGGGAAGAATCTGTGTCTCAAGGTTACTGAGCATTCACAGAAGTGACCCAAAGCACATGTCTCATTGAGTATGCGGCAGCCATCTTTACTCACTCGATGTCACAGTTCTCACTAGGCAACTTCCTTTCTCAAAAGCACATGTCTCATTGAGTATGCGGCAGCCATCTTTACTCACTCGACGTCACAGTTTCTCAAAAGCACATGTCTCATTGAGTATGCGGCAGCCATCTTCACTCACTCGACGTCACTGAGCTCACTAGGCCCCCTGTAGGTTATATGTTATTTCGCATGCATGGGGACAGTCCATAATCAATACAAGGGTTAAAAGGCATTTCTGGAGGCAGAGTGGCATTAAGGGGGTTAAAATGCATTTCACAGAGCACTCTGCCTCCAGAAATGCCTTATGCCCCCCGTTTAACACTCCTTCCCCCTCCCTCCCCCAATCTTACCGGTGCTTCTGAGTCCCCGGTGCGTAGTCCAGGCAGCGTGTGGAGCGCTACGCAATTCACGTACACAACTTCTGCTTGAGCGGAAGTTGTCTACGCAAATCGCTACTTTGGTCCCTGTCCCGCCATGTGCCCCCCCCCCGAAATATGAAAGCTGGAGACGCCACTGCCGGACGCCTGTTCCTTTGTCTGGGTGTAAGGACCCGGGTCTGCGGTCAGATGGCTACCATGACCCAGAGCGCCCAAAGATGGTGTTCAGGAGTTATAGCGCAGTAGCGGAGTTGGACAGGGCCTGGTGCAGGGCGACTGCACTTTCCAGGGTGTTGAGCACCTAGGGTTGTGCAGCCACGTACCAGCGCCCTGACATATCAGCGGGTGTTGTCCAGTTCAAAACAAAGTAATAACCTGCAGGCAGCCTGGAGCAGGTATGAGACATAGCTCTACAGAGGAATGTGCAGGATGCTGCAGGCTGGGAGTAGGGAAACTAAGAGTACAGGAGTACAGGAGAAACATAGCAAGCAAGGGGGACAGAGCAAGGAGCAGGGAGACCGAGCAAGAAACATAACCAGACAAGACATACATGGTACAGGACATAACAAAGGACAGGACAAGACAAGGAACACTGGGGATGGAGTAAGGAGCCAAAATCCTCCGACGCTTTTCCTTTAAGCAAGGATAGGATATCTTAAACTGGGACATGGGGAGAGGGGAGAGGAACCAAAATCCTCAGATGATACCGGGAAGACTGACACACATAAACACAGGACTAGCCTAGGACTATCTGATAGCAATTGGAGATTCCGTCACATCATATGGCCATAGAATGCTTAGCCCACCACTGCACTAAAGTACTCCAATATATACAGTGGGTCCTAATGCTAAACCCTGCCTACTGAATGACTAATAAACTAAAACTAAACATTGAATCTATACACAAAACCAAGAAGGGACATACTTTTAGACTGCTGACTGAGACAAACACAACACACGGGTGGGGAACACCTTATAAAGGAAACAGAGCTGAAGCAAAGAGCAAGACCATACAGTGGTTTCACAGGACAGGTTCCACTAAGAACAGGCCTTGTCATGGTCGACCAAAGAAGTTGAGTGCACGTGCTCAGCATCATATCCAGAGGTTGTCTTTGGGAAATAGATGTATGAGTGCTGCCAGCATTGCTGCAGAGGTTGAAGAGGTGGGCGGTCAGTCTGTCAGTGCTCAGATCATACGCCACACACTGAATCAGATTGGTCTGCATGACTGTCGTCCTAGAAGGAAGGCTCTTCTAAAGATGATGCACAAGAAAGCCAGCAAACAGTTTGCTGAAGACTGTTAGGAACCAGGTCCATACAGACGACTGTAAAGACCCAGAGCGCCCAAAGATTGTGTTCAGGAGTTACGGTGCAGTAGCTGAGTTGGACAGGGCCTGGTGCAGGGCGCCAACACTCTCCTGGTGGGCATCTAGGGTTGTGCAGCCACATACCAGCACACTGACATAGCAGCGAATGATGACAGAACAGAGCAAAACTTGGAAATATCCTGCAGGCACCCTGGAGCAGGCATGAGACATAGCACTGGAATCATGTGCAGGATGCTGCAGGCTGGAAGTAGGGAAGGTAAGCAGATTATATAGCAGAAACATAAGCAAGGGACAGGGAGACCAAGCAAGAAACATAACCAGACAAGACATACATAATACAGGGCACATCAGGGAACAAGACAAGGAATACTCAAGATCCGACATGAACAGGACAGGACACCCCTCTACCGGGGTTACAAGACAGGTCACCCCTCTACCGGGGGTACAGGTTACATCACAGACTGACACACATAAATACAGGAACTAGCCTAGGACTGTATGATAACTATTGAAGATTCCATCACATCTTATGGCCATAGCATGCTTAGCCCACCACTACGACAGAGTACTCCAATGACCGTGGATCCTAACGCTAAACCCTGCATACGAAAGTACTTATAAACTGAATATTGAACCTATACACATAACGAAGAAGGACATACCTTTAGACTGCTGACTGAGACAAACATAACACATGGGTGGGGCACACCTTATAAAGGAAACAGAGCTGAAGCAAAGAGCAAGACTGGAATCAAGGAATCAGAGGTTCAGGACAGAACATACAGAAATCCAGAAATGGACCACAGCAAGACAGGGAAACAAAAGACATGCAGTTCCACAGCCTGGGTAGAGCTTGACAAAGACAAGCAGACTAAGGACACGGATTACTGGAACCATGTCCTGTGGTCCGATGAGACCAAGATAAACTTATTTGGTTCAGATGGTGTCAAGCGTGTGTGGTAGTCTGGGCCTGCATGAGTTCTGCCCGCACTGGGGAGCTACAGTTCATTGAGGGAACCATGAATGCCAACATGTACTGTGAGATATTGAAGCAGAACATGAACCCCTCCATTCAGAGACTGGACACCAGGGCAGTATTCCAACATGATAACCACCCCAAACACACCTCCAAGATGACCACTGCCTTGCTAAAGAAGCTGAGGGTAAAGGTTATGGACTGGCCAAGCATGTCTCCAGACCTAAACCCCATTCAGCATCTGTAGGGCATCCTCAAACGGAAGATGGCGGAATGCAAGGTCTCTAACATCCACTAGCTCCGTGATGTCATCATGGAGGAGTGGAAGAGAACTCCAGTGGCAACCTGTCAAGCTCTGGTGAACTCCATGCCCAAGAGGGTTAAGGCAGTGCTGAAAAATAATGGTGGCCACACAAAATATTGACACCCAATTTGGACATTTCCACTTAGGGGTGTACTCACTTTTGTTGCCAAAGTTTAGACATTAATGGCTGTTTGAGTTATTTTGAGGGGACAGCAAATTTACATAGTTATACAGGCTGTACACTCACTACTTTACATTGTAGCAGAGTGTTATTTCTTGTCACATGAAAAGATATAATAAAATATTTACAAAAATGTGAGCGATGTACTCAATTTTTTGAGATACTGTATCTGTATATATATTTCAAGTTCTTGGTTGTTTAACCATAATATATTTGATCATTCATATTAAAGCATAATATTATGAATGAATACGAATACACATTAATAATATTAATTATAAATCATATAATATAACTTCACTTTTATTATTATTAATTAATATTCAAGAATAATATTCAATCTAAATGATATAATATAACCTCACTTTATCTTAGTTGGTTTGAGAGCTTCTGCCCTTGCCAAGGGGTAGACTTAGACTACTATTTAGTTGCTGGAAGCTAGCAAGGAAATATAGCCTGAAAACTTTAGCCTATTTTTTTTATTGACGCTGAGGAGAGAGAGGGGCGGTTCTGGCATGTCATGCTGAGTGCCGGAGTATTACGTCGTATTCCGGCGCTCAGCAGTGAAGGAGCGTGCAGGGGCTAATATTAATATATCGGCAGTGAGAAGTGGGGAGAGGGGCTAGATAATGAGAAGTGGGGAGAGGGTGGGCTGTTTGCGGACAAAGATGTTTTACGCTGGGCTGTTTGGGGACAAAGTTGGCTCAGACAGGGCTGTAATTTGTGTGTAATCTGGGTGCTAGTCAAGTTCTATGTGGGCAGTGTGGACGCCAGGCCTTTGGGGTGTGCAACCTGTGGGTTTTATTTAGGGGGTTTTATCTATACCTTTAATGCCGAGTTAATACGCGATTTCCAATTGATTTATACCTGAAAAGCTGGGTTTGTGTGTTATTCTGTGTGTTATATCTGTATCTGCAATGCTGTGTTTCCATATACCATATTTGCTCGATTATAAGATTATAAAACAAGGTTTTTTAGGAGCAAATGCTCTGAAAAATATCCCTCGTTTTATAATCGGGGTCGTCTTATAATCAGACCTCAAATAGGTCTGACTATGAGACGACTAAGATCCAGATCCCCCGCAGCTGCAGGGGACCTGGATCCTCCTGTCTAACCCCCCTGGGCCACTTACCGGTGCTTCTGAGTCCCCGGTGTGCAGCCGGGGCAGTGTGTAGATGTCTATGCGATTCGCGTAGACAACTTAGGCTGCAGCCGGAAGGAGGTGTGGCTAGCAGCGGGGGTTGTCTGCGTCCATCGCGCAGACCTTCTCCGGCTATGAAATGCCTTTTAACCCCCTTAATGCCACTCTGCCTCCAGAAATGCCTTTTTAACGATCTATACGCCACTCTGCCTCCTGAAATGCCTTAAACCTCCCTATATGCCACTCTGCTCCATAATATGCCTTTTAACCCCCTTAATGCCAGAGTGGAGGATTTCTGGAGGCAGAGTGGCACATAGGGGGTCAAAAGGCATATCATGGGGCACAGTGGCATTTAGGGTTAAAAGGCATATCATGGGGCACAGTGGCATATAGGGGTTATAAGGCATTTCTGGGGCAGATGTGCATAACTGGGGGGGCAGGTTGGAAAATAGAAGGAAATAAAACCAAAATATTTTTCTCAATCATAGCTTTTATTAAAAAAAATGTTTACATGAATTAACATTTACTGGTAAAACTTTTTTCCTATAGGGTCATCTTATATTACGGCTTTTTCTTTTTTTCCTAAATTAATATTCAGATTTGGGGAGTCGTCTTATAATCGAGCAAATATGGTATTATTATTGTATACCTGCACATTCAGGATTTGTATGTCTGATTCTGTTTATTTGATCTATATCTTCAATGCTGAGTTAACGTGATTTTCAATTGATCTTAATCAGCAAAACTGGGTTTGTGTGTTATTATTTTGATCTATACCTACTATGCCATGTTTCCATACATTATTTATGTATAGCTGCAAATATAGGGTTTGTATGTGTTATTCAGGTGATGCAAGTGCTGTTTACATGTGTTGTTTATTTGATTTATTGTTCACAGGGAGTAAGTAAAAGAGAGGTATGGTTTAGCGAATGAGGGGACAAAGAGACTCTGGGGATGATTATGGGGGAGAGGACCACTCAAAGTCACGGTAGGGTCAGAAAGAGGGAAGACTGCACTGAATCTCACAGTCAACCCATAATCTGCACTCGGAGGGAGTGATTGCAGGCTAGGGAGTGTGGAGCGGGGCCCAAGGAAATGCTTTCTGGAGTCCGATTTTTTCAATATTTCAAAAAAAAAAATTTGTTACAAAGATTAGCTGTTTTTTTTTTTCTTATATTTAATGTATATTATTGTTACCAGTGTTTCCAGTTATATATTATTGTACTTGTTTGCACTTGCACATAAATAAACTTTAATTAAAACTAGTTGTTTCCTTAGTCTTCAGAGGAGTAGTCCGCACAGAGCGCCTGAACACCTAAGGCCGGCGCTGCTCGGGAATATTTCTAAACCGTATATTTGATCTTCTAGATCGGTCTTCCAGGTCTCTTATTTTAGATTCCATCCTCTCCACCTTGTCAGCTAATACATCTGCATTTTCTTTAACCTCCAAATATTGGGAATCCAAATTACGGCGTTTACCCTCCAGCATAGAGATTCTGTCTGCCATGTCTTTACTCTCTGTTTTAATATTGGCGGCACTTTGATTAATTTCTATCTTAATGTCTGAAATCATATTTTCCATCAGCTTTGTGTCATAGTAGAGTCTTCAAGAATTTTGTCTAAGCGCTCTTTTGGGGTTATTGGAGAAAAGAAGCTTGAACCCCTTTTATCAGTCCTAGAGTCTTATTTTTCCTTCTTCCTCTCCTTCTCTGTACCTTTTCTGGTTGCCATTGTTATTCCTATCCTTATTTCTGATTAATATTGTTAAGTCCCTCCACAGCCGTTAAAATGAGGGGGAATTAATTTATTTGGAAGAGGGAGAGAGAGAAAAATAAATAAATAAATGCTTTATAAACAGTTAATGGCAGTTAATTAGGAGTTTGAGCGGTATAGTCTGGTAGTTTGTTAGTTAATGCTCTGTTTAATTTACCGACTCAGAGACCCGTTTGATAATTTATAGAGTCACCCGCTCTCAAATTCAGATTTTTATATGCAAACATTTAGTAGTCCTGTGAAGGATGTTTTCGATCTTTCAAAATGCTAATATGAAATGCCTTTGTCTTATACCGGAGGACAAATATGTATGGTTATTTCTCCTCTTTGAGGCATTATCTGCCAGAGTCAGCGTTTTCTTCCAAATGCTATGATATCATAATAGACATTTATGATTAGGTCTTGGTATTCCAGGATATGAAGTGACAGGACACAACAGCATAACAAACGAACATATAAGCAAGTCAGAAAGAAAAAAAAAGAAAAGAAATTACTTTATAAACGGTTAATGATGGTTAATTAGGAGTTTGTGCAGTTTAGTCTAGTAGTTTCATAGATAATAGTGTATCTATTATCAGAGACCTCATTTGGTATTTTACACACTCTCAAATTCAAAATGTATATGCAATCGGGTTTTTAATGGTCTGGTAAGGGTGTTTTGATCTTTTAAAGTGCTTATATGAGATGCCTTTGTCTTGTACTGGAGAACAGACTCTGCCAGAGTCTGTGTTTTCTCCCAAATGCTATAATATCATAGTAGACCTTTATAATAGGTCTTGATGTTCCAGGATATAAAGAGACAGGTCAAAGCAGCATATCAAGTGAACATTTGGTTGATTAGAAGTTTGTGCGGTATAGTCTAGTACAGTGATGGGCAACCTTTTTGGCGTGGTGTGTCAAAAATCGGCAAAAAATGGAGCATAACTCGCGTGGTGTGTCACTTCGACAAAAAAAACATAATTTTGCGCAATTTATAGTTTAAACTACAAAAATCCACACACATACCAATCCACACGCATACCAATCCACACATATATACCAATCCACACACCAGGGCGTACCTAGAGTATTTGGCACCCGGGGCGGATCCTGTATGTGGCACCCCCCACACACACACACACACACTTTAAAACTACCTGGCCGAAACTGAATATGACCCCCCACACACACCATAAAAAAATCTAACACTTTTATTTAAAGTAAGTAACACACCAAAATAGGACAAAACAATTAAATAACAATATATATATATATATATAATTGTTAACAGCCTGCTCCTCCAGCGGCGGACATTGCTGTCCGTCTCTGGAGGGGTGCCGGGTGCCGGCAAGTTGGCACCCCCCTGATGAGCGGCACCCGGTGCGGACCGCCCCCCCCCGCTAGGTGCGCTACTGCACGTCCCGCGCCCCCCCCCGTTCCTCCAGCACAGATTCTTTCATCCTCGGCGGCCGTGCAGGAGCCGAGGATGAAATCCTGCGCGTGTCACCCCAAATGGCTACGCGTGTCAGTGCTGACACGCGTAGCCATTTGGGGTGACACGCGCAGGATTTCATCCTCGGCTCCTCCTGTCATAGGTTCGCCATCACTGGTCTAGTAGTTTGTTAATTAATGCTCCCTTTAATTTATCTTCACTCCTCCTCATCTCAGAACCCCCATTTAGTGTATTATAGAGTCTCAAGCTCTCAAAGTAGAGATGATTTTCAATCTTTCAGAATGCTTATATGTGGCACCTTTATCATATATCGAAGAACAAATATGTATAGTTATTTCTCCACTTTGGGGCATTATCTGCCAGAGTTAGCGTTTTCTCTTATCTACTATATAATCGTAGTTCCAGGATATGAGTAGGGGAGTCAGAGCAACAGACAGACATATGAGCAGGGCAACCAGAGGGAGAGAAAAAAAACCTTTGAAAGAAAACTCTATTCGAAGGGATCAGCTCAACATAACATCTGCCACGTGGGGCTTCTTCCACGGTTCCAGCGGGTAGCAGACCACAAGGACTGTTGGGGAGAGCCGAAGAAAACCGGTGTGTTTAATTGGTGCTGGGTTGAACATCGACATCTACCGCTGAAACTCCTGCCGCTCGGAGCGTTCCTAGCCTCCTCCTTCTCCTGACGTGCACCTAAGCGTGTCAGGAACCACTTTTTCGCTGCCTGAACCATGGCTTTTTCATACCTGTGGTATATAAATCTGCTACCACTAGTGGCCACCCTCTGCCCTCTGGAGCACTCAGAACTTAATTACTAGGATCAGGATGCTATACGTCCAGTTTCTTGCTTACAGACTGTATTACCCTTATTTGCTTGTCCTGTCATATACATGCAATACATTGCATTACCTGGATTTCTGCTTGTGGTGTCTTTGTTTGTATAACAAAACCCATGTATGCATCATGGGTTACAGACCGAACCCCAAGTATCCCCTGCACATGGGCTCCTACCCGACCTGATTTCCCGAGTCCTGACAGCGTGATCACGTCATCCCACCAATTTGTTGGAACTGGATGCTTTTTTTAGGGGCAGTTATGGTCAATGGGGTGTTAAGGGTTAATTTACGGACAGTTAGTGGATGGGAGTGATGAGGATGAGTATGAATTTTATGATACTTTTTTTTTCTTCAAATTTTGGGCCCCAAAATTATGGTGCGTCTTATACATGGGGAAATACGGTAGATCTTAAGGAGTCACCCAACTACAGAGCAAAACAAGTTTTGTGAAGGAAGTTGTTATTTGTGTTATTTTTCTTCTTGATTATCCCTTGTGTATACACATTTGGTTACTTTTTTTTATAGCTGTGGATGCTGCAAGTAAGATGTATTGCTGATTAAAACTATTGGTTTAAGTTATTTTTCACTGACTGGAGTATTTCTTTTAACCTTCAACCTGCTGGAGAGACCTGGGATCTACCATTTTAAACTTGATTAAAGTGTTTTTGCACTAAAATGTGAGTGCATTGGAGTGTTCCAACTAAATAATTATACTTTTGCTATTTTCTTGTTCTCTTTTATAGTTTATGTCCTTTGTGTTGGATACACCATAGATAGACCACACTACATGTATTAAACTGTATTTTTAAGCGCACTATATCACTCTGTTTGTTATGTAATATATATTACATAACAAACAGAGTGATATAGTGCACTTAAAAATGCAGCAGGGAAGCATATAGATATTGGTGCTGCTGTTATATATTAGAGGTGCTGGTATATTCCACATTTTTGTTATACCCAACTACAAATGCTTCCCCTTGCAGAAGTCTTCGTTTTTATCAGTAGGTGCAGTCTTATGTTAAGCTGTATGGGCGCAGATATGGCTGTATGTATGGCACAAATTGTATACGTGTGTGTGTGTGTCCACTTGCTGTTACACATCATGGACTGACCACATGCTAATTCAACCGATTTCAGCATCTGTGATCTTTCTAGTATAGTTGGTATGGATGACTCAACTTGCTGAAAATGGTTGAAATTACGTTCTTCATTATTTTAATCAAAGATTATCTCTTAAAACAATAATTATTATATTTTATTTATATAGTGCCAACAATCAGCGCTTCTTACAATACATATATTCAGGGTATATGACAAGACTAAAATGAACACATTAGGTAAAGGGCCCTGCTCATGACTTCAAGTTAAAAATAATAGTTAAAACATTTGTAATGGTGCACAAAACAATAAAATATAAAGGTAGGTACTCAGTATTCACACTAACAGAGAGGAAGAGGTGGAGCTCAAAGAGCAAAAGAAGTCTGAAGAGATGGGACCAAAAGAGGAAGGGGTGTGGTTTATGGTGAAATATGTGTGGCCTGTGCTGGAAGAGGTGGGGAGAATTAAGATTAGGGGGCATGTGAGTTCAATCATTCCTAAAGCAGCACAAAACCTAAATACAAAACTGCCCAATGAGCCTGGTAAGGGAGATAATAGAATTTCCCTTTATTGGCCCTGCTGTCATACTGCAGGACCCCTGGCATTGGCAGGGCCCCTTGGCACCAAAACACCAGTACTATAAACTAGAGGACTGCATTGGGAGGCGGGTCCCGCAGGATCCGCCAAAAAACTTGCGGGCGGTCTTGCTGGGGCTGTGGGCGGGAGCGGGCGGTCAGGCACTGTACCTGCAGGTCCCGGTAATCCCGCGCAGTCCCGCAAGGCTCTCTCCTCGCTGTTCCATTACAGTGTCTCCTATTTTGCTCCGCCCAGGAACAAGGCGGAGTCACGTGATGGGCGGAGCAAGAGAAGAGACGCTGTGAGGGAACAAATTGGGGGACTGCGCGGGAAATCAGGTAAGGAGGCGGGCGTGATTGGCCACAAATGTGGCGGGAGCGGGCGGGATTGGCCACAAATGTGGCGGGAGCAGGCGGGAGCGGAACACCCACATTGCGGGAGCGGGATTAAAAACAGCAGGAGCGGGCGGGAGCGGGATTAAAAAAGCAGTCCCGCACAGGGCTCTACGATAAACCCTAAGTAGTTTAGTGTGGGTGGAAGTATGTTAGTTTGTAAAATGGGATAAGCAAATGTAAAAGAAAAATCTGAATCACTAATGTATATAAATAAATTCAAATTTCCATGTGAATTCGACTAAAGATGTGTTTGTATAGATGTTTATGCATATGTTAGTGAGTGTAAGTGAAAACAGATGACAATACAGGTGCTCACCGAGACTCCTGAATAGAATACTCTACAGGATCCTATTCTATATCTAGGCGCCCTTTGACCATATACAACTTCCTGGGAGACAACCCTGCAGCAATTTATATTAGATCTTACTAGCTGGTAAATTTACAGATTTGAGCACTTTAAACTATCTGGATTAAATTATAACTATTATATTTTATATAATTAGATTCTGATGTAGCTTTAGGCTTTGAAAATTAATTGATTGAAGCACTAGATCCTATCAGTCTCAGTTGGAAAATTAGTGGATCCGAGCACTTTTTTTTCTCACGAATCTGACACATAAATTTTTTCAGAATTTTTAGATTATACTATTTGGTAAACTAGTTGATTTGAGTTAGATTTTTGGGTTAGATTATTATAATCATTATATTCTTATATAATCAAAGTGTGGAGTGAATAGTTGAATATGTTAGTATATTGATAATAAAGCACTATGTAATATTAGGTTTTAAAAATCAATTCATTGAAGTACCAAATCCTATTAGTATCAGAATTGGAAAATTAGTGGACCTGAGCACTTTATATGTAATATGCAATTTTAGGTTTTGAAAATTAATTGATTGAAGCACTAGATCCTATTAGTATTAAAATTGGAAAATGATTGAATCTGAGCACTCTTTAATTTATTTTTTAACTTTTTTTTTAGCTTTTTTTTTTGAGACTCTGAAATATCATAAGGGAGGATATTGTATGAAGGGGTATAAATGTTTATAAATGTTGTGGGCCAATACTCTATTAAGGCTAGCGTAATCTTGGCACTACTAAGTGGGCGGATACATTCACGCACCGGAACTATTCCTGCGGCGACTGCAGGACATGAATTAATAGCATAAGAGTAAATGCTTTCTAACTTGTAGGATGTCTGTTGTACTGTATGTATGGAGTGTGCAGTTGTTTTGTTGCTGGTGTTGAAGTTAAGGTGGCGATGTGATAGGGGAGCAATTTGGTATCTCCATGTCTCTTAGAATAGCAACTCAAAGAATTAAAGGTCTAAATTCACTCCAAAAAAGAGGATGCGTCTACAAATTAACAGAAAGTAAAATAGATGAAAAGACTTATTTGAAAGAACACCCTTCAAAAATTTGGAAGTTTACTAAATATTCTGAAATATATTTTGCATGTTTTTTTGGTCAAAAGAGGAGAAGGGTTGTATTTATATTCTCGAGTAAGTTAAAACTGGAGTTAATACATGAGTTGGCTGACCCAAATGGTAGATACCAAATTGTAATTATAAAATTGAATGATGTGATGTATATATTTTTTAATATATATGCTCCAAATCAGTCACCTATTAGATTTTTTAAGTATTTTCTAAATTAGATAACCTCTCAACTGGTACCCTCATATGTGGAGGTGACTTCAGTTGTGTACTTGACCCTAAAATTGATAAAAGGGAATCAGATGTACATTTCCAAGAAACATCCTCTGCTTTACAAAAAACAGATTGCTAGATTAGTAATTTCAGATCTCATATTTAGAAGTTTGTCACACTCCCACCAAATATGTATCATGGACCCCAGTTATGATTTACATCTCCAGCACTTATTGGAGATAGAATCAGTGGCGTCGGCATCATGCATCATGCTGTGCCCCCCGGTGTGCCCCCCAATTGAAACGCTGTCTTTTTTTTTTTTTTTTAATAGATCCGGAGGAGAGAGAGAGGCGCGGAGCGGTCGCTGAGGAATAAGTTCTCAGCGACCGTTCGGCGCCTCTCACTCTTCTCCGCGACCGCGAGGCCTCTGCCTTGGTCGCAGTGCCGGCATTTCAAGCCGAGCGCCGGTATATGATGTCATATCCAGCGCTCAGCAATGAAGCCGCGCACACTGCGGCAGAACCAAGAAGACAGAGACCTCGCGATCCCGCCGCTGGACTTCTACAAGCCCAAGGTAAGTGGGGCGGGAGGGTAGAAAGTTAGGAGGGGGTTAGAGAGTGAAAAGAGGTAGATAGGAAGTGAGAAGAGGTAGATAGGATAGATTGGGAGGGAGAGGGGGTAGTTAGGATAGATTGGGAGGGAGAGGGGGTAGTTAGGATAGATTGGGAGGGAGAGGGGATAGATAGGATAGATTGGGAGGGAGAGGGGGCAGATAGGATAGATTGGGAGGGAGAGGGGGTAGATAGGATAGATTGGGAGGGAGAGGGGATAGATTGGGAGGGAGAGGGGATAGATAGGATAGATAGGGAGGGAGATGGAGATATTAACATATATTGGCAGCAGGGGCTAATATTAATATTTATTGGCAGCAGGGTATTGTATTTATATTCATATTGGCAGCAGGGTCTAGTATTTATATATATATTGGCTGCAGGGGCTAATTTTATATATATTGGCTGCAGGGACTAATAATATATATTGGCAGTAGGGGCTAATATTAATATATACTGGTAGCAGGGTCAAATATTAATATATATCGGCAGCAGGGTATAATTTTTATATATATCGGCAGCAGGGTATAATATAAGTATATATCCGCAGCAGGGGCTAATATCAATATATATCCGCAGCAGGGGTTAATATTATATATATATCAGGAGGGGCATGGCTTGCCTTGCTTGGTGATGGCTGCATAGGCTCTTAGCTCCTCAGCGTGCCCGAAGAAATCCGCATCCATCCTCACTCAAAATTCGCCATGGGCCGCCTGAAGTGCCCCTCTCAACAACATGAAGCTCCTGACTCACAACCCAGGTCATCTGGGCATTCTCTGCGGCAATATTTTCAGACCCCCGCAGCCTTGGACACGCAGCCGCCATCTCCTGCAATGGCGCCTTCACCTGCCAGTACTTCATCCTCGGAGGAGAATCCGCGCACCGTACCCAAGGAGGATGTAGCGCCGTCGGCTGCAACTCTGCAGGACATGTTCCGATCTCTTCCCACAAAAACCGATTTTAGCAATCTCATCTCTGAAATGAAACTCGTGTTACACGAGGAAGTGGCGGCACTGAGAGCAGATATCGCTGGTATCGACAGACGCACTACTCACCTTGAATCATCGCTGGACACCACCTTGCACCAACTGACAGAGCTGCGGCAGACCACGGCACAGCTGCGCACCGTGACAGCAGACCTACTCCGCACGGTTGAGGACCTGGAGAATCGAGGTAGGCGCCACAACATACGGGTCAGGGGCATACCAGAACCAGAAGGCCCTGAAGACCTAAGGGCCTCACTGACCCGACTATTTAACTCCATCCTGGGCCGTGCACTGGACTCCCCCATTAGGATGGACAGAGCCCATCGGGCCCTGCGGCCGCGAGGTAGGCCCTCAGATGATGTGTTGCCTGCCAGACTTTCTCCTTAAAGAAGAAATCATGGCACAAGCCCGTAATTCCCGCACCTTCGAATTTGAGGGTCATACAGTATCGCTCTCCCAGGAGCTCTCCTCAATAACCCTGCGTAATAGACGCGCGCTGCGGCCTTTGACGACCCTCCTGAGTGATAGGGGCATTCGCTACCGCTGGGGATTCCCCTTTCAGCTGATAATTCCGCATGCTGGCACGACACACTTTGTGAAACAGCCTGGAGATGTCGAGCCGGTGGCTAGATTGTTGGGGATCCCCACGCCTCAAGTGGAAAACTGGCTCCTTGCCCCCGGTTCGGCCCCCCGGGAACCGCAAGCTCCTCGACGCCCACGGGCTCGACGCATGAGAGAAGTAGCTGATGGTAGATATTCTGCCTTCACAGACGAAGAATGAAGGGCTGACCTGCCCAGAGCTACCTCCCACGGATATCTCCGCTTAAACACTACACATCTGAGTGCATCCATATTAAAAAAAAAAAATTTCTTTTTTTTTTTCTCAACTCTGTCACCTGTTGGGCTATACTCTGTTTCGGTGATACTGTGGCCCTGCGAGAGTCGACTACCGCACCCGCTGGACACTCCTTCTCCACTGCAACATACATCCATACACACAGACGGGGACCGTCCTCTATTCAATATAGCGGTTGACAAAAACCTCCGCTTGTGGACGCTCATTTGCAGCCGCACGCACAATCCGGTTCCCATAAGATGACTACTCGCACTGATCCTCAAGGACGGTATTCCGGGTCTTGCCATCCGCATGTTCCTGATGCCTCGGGTCATCATGCTCTTCTACTGACCACCTCGGCTACCCTCGGACCGCACTCAACTGAACGTTTGTGGGCCCCGGCCTCGGCGCGTAGGTTGCATGGGACTCTTAATTTGACTTCCCTACTGCTGCTATACCCACGTGGTCTTCTCTGCGGCCACTGATTCAGATGCGGTGTCGTCTGATGCAGTATTCTTCGCATAACATTGTCATGTATTAACTAGATTCTATGGGGCCAGGGGGTGGTGGTAGTATCGTAGGACTAGTTTGTTACCGCTTTATATTCCCCCCCCCTTTTTTTTTTTTTTTCTCCCTCCCTCTCCATACACGTACCCCATTACTTCCACTCCCCTACATTTAGCTTTGGTTCTCAGCTTGTGGGGGTGGCACCCCTGATTCATCTAATTAGTTTCCAGTTTACAGCGCATACCGCATACCGCATACAAACCTCCTTTTATAACTATATATGTGTGTGGTTCTTTTTTTTCTGGAAGCACTCCGTTAATAGAGATACTCGCTCCATAGTGGATGGTTCCGCGGGTCACTAACACTGTTATTATTTTTCTTAAACTCCCTGCAGCATTTCAACCTATTTAGGTTACTCGGTTACTCCTGCGATCTACCTGTTACTTGTTGCATGAGTCGTTAACTCGCCTGTTTACTGGGATATGTTTGCTGGCTTCATTTAACTCTGAGACTTCTGTACTATGTATTTGCTGTGTTATAGGTTTGTATGCTATTACTGATCTACTATGTGGGGCCCAATGCTACTGCCGACAACGCCACTGATTAGGCCCCCCATTAAATAACCAGATATACTCGATTAGACCTCTGGGGCATCACTCATTGACTGGGAGCTTCTCGTTTGGAGCTTTTCTGTTTGTTTACTCCTCACTGATAGTCCCTGTAGCTTACTCCTGAACCCAGGTCGGTTTCAAGTCCTTCTGGCGTCCCTAGACGCTCTCCACTGGCACCTGGCAGTGGAGACTGACCACACGCTCCCCACACATGGCTGGGCGGGTGTATGCTGTTACTCAGGTTGGTTGCCACACTGCTCTTGAGTCGGGACATGAGCTTCTATTTCACTGTTGGGGGGCACCACTCCGGCGACCCCTTTTTCCGCTACCATCGGATGGTCACATGCATTGTTCATATTTAGTTGGGCGTACGTTGTGGAGCAATGTGATTCTCCCCTTCTTGGTTATTCTCCTGGAGACTGGGTTCCCGGGGACTCTGAAGGAGGTCACTCCGGGCACGGCTTCCATTAAACCCCTGGCAGTTCGGGACTCTAACGGAGCGGTTGGTCTCGGCTAAACTCCGTAGACCTTGCCTCCGCTCTTCCTGACACCTGCTGCTGACTGCTCATTTTGAGCTTCCCGACCTTAATCGGTCGGGACACTTTCTTCCCTACCCTTCTCACAACCCCCCGTTTTTTTTTTTTTTTCTCTCCTCCTACCGCCCCTACCTATCCTTTTGTTGCCCCTCTTCTGTTGTCTAATTTGTGTTTCAACACTCCTTCACCATGCCCACTCTGGGTACATCCTTTCGCCCTTCCCCTTGGTGGTAACGAGCCTCAATGTGCGCGGACTTAACACCCCGGAGAAGCGTTCCCGGTTGTTCAGGGAGCTCCGTCGGACTTCCCCCTCGGTGGTGCTGTTGCAGGAGACCCACTTCAGAGGATCCCATGCCCCGACACTTTGCAACTCGTTGTATCCCCATGTGTACACAAGTAATTACGCGTCCTCTAAATCTCGAGGCACTGCCATTCTGATCTCCCGCCGGGTTCCCTTTCAAATGCTTGACATCCGACAGGACCCTGATGGTCGATACACGTTCCTCAAGGGTACAATAAATGATCAGATGTTCACTTTTGCCTCCGTATACTTACCCAACCGCAGACAATGCTCTGCGCTCTCACGTATTCTTCGGGTCCTGATGGAGTTCAGGCAGGGTGCGCTGATCCTAGGTGGCGATTTTAACATCCCTCCCGATCCCCGGGTAGACACCACTTCAGGTGCCCCCGGCTTGTCGCAGTCCCATCTCAAACACTTCAACTCTATTCTCCAACAGCATAAATTGGTCGACTGTTGGAGGGCTTTCCATCCTGAGGGCAGAGACTATACCTGTTTCTCTGCTCCCCACCGAACGTACTCCAGGATAGACCTGTTCCTAATGGAGCATTACCAAATGGGGTCAACGCTGAGCTGCACAATCGGGGCGGCAGGGCTCTCGGACCATTCGCCTGTCACCCTGTGTATTCGGGCATGACTGTTCCATCCCACCTCTACCTCCTGGCGCTTTAATGAATCCTTACTTGCAGACGACGAAGTGAAGCGTGAGATTTCCGAACGATTACAACTATATTTTTCGGAAAACACGGGTGTTGGAGTGGGCCATTCCTCGGTTTGGGAGGCCCATAAATGCACTATCCGAGGGTTCCTCATCAGCAAAACCACCCAGATTAAGCGAATGAGAACCCAAGAGATCACAGATCTCTCGAATCGCATGGCTGCCTTGGAATCGCTTCATAAACAATCAGGTGATGAGGATGACTATCAGGAACTTTTACTCTTGCGAAAGCGTCTCAGCACGTTGCTTAACTATAAAATTCAGAAATCTCTTTCGTACTCTAAGGCAAACTCACGGCGGAGCAAATGGGGAACCTTGACCGCGAAATCTCAGGTGACGAAGTTGGGGCTGCCGTGAAGACTATGCATTCTGGGAAGGATGGGCTGACTCTCAGGTACTACAAGGCGTTCTGGGAGCACCTGCAGGGACCCTTCACGTCCATGCTTAATGGAGTCCGAAGTGGGAGCCCCTTACATCCCCACTCTCTCATGGCAACGATCTCCATTCTGCCTAAGGAGGGAAAAGACCCGGCACTCTGTCAAAGCTATAGGCCCATTTCCCTCTTAAATACTGATGTGAAGCTCTTCGCGAAAGTCCTCGCCACTAGACTTCAAGTTGTCTTAGGCTCCTTAATTCACCCGGACCAGACTGGCTTCATCTTGGGTAGGGAGGGTCGTGATAGTACTTATAGAGTTCTGAATTCGGTTCATTTGGCCCGGGTGACTGGTCAGAGGCTCCTCCTCCTGTCAACTGACGCGGAGAAGGCCTTTGACAGGGTCGCATGGGACTTCATGTTGCAGACTCTGCGGGTCTTCGGCTTTGGCCAATCATGGCTCCTTTGGATTGCAGCCTTGTACTCTGCCCCTTCTGCGCGTATCCGCATAAATGGCGCTCTCACTAAGCCCTTCACCATTCACAATGGCACCCGGCAGGGTTGCCCCCTATCTCCGCTTTTATTCGCTGTGACCTTGGAGCCTCTTTTGCAGTCGATCCGCGACAATCGAGATATCCACGGTTTGCTTTGCTCGGGACACACATACAAGGTGTCGGCCTACGCTGACGACCTGTTATTCACGGTGACTCAACCCAGGATTTCCCTACCGGTCCTACAGGAGGAGCTGCGGCTTTACGGGTCGCTCTCTAATTTTAAAATCAATACGGATAAGTCCGAGCTTCTAGACATCTCGTTGTCCCCTGATGAGGCGCGGGCGGTTAAGGGGTCATTCGGTTATAAGTGGTGTCAGGGTAGCTTGCGATACTTGGGGACCTGGATTCCCAGTGACTTGAGACTGGTTTATCGGGAGAATTTCCCTAGGATCTTGGCGCAGATACGGCTTGACCTGCGACGTTGGTCCTTCCCCCATGTCTCTTGGCACGGTAGAGTTAACGTGCTCAAAATGAACGTTCTCCCACGAGTCCTCTACCTTTTTCAGTCACTCCCTGTCTCCATCCCGAGGGAGTTCTTCTCAGAACTTCGTTCCCTAATCATCAGGTATGTTTGGCAGGGCAAGAGCCCTAGAATAAGGCACTCTACACTTATTCGGCCAAAGAAGAAGGGGGGCATTGCGCTCCCGGACTTTCGGGGATATTATCGCGCTACTCACCTTCTGCGCATGCTCGAATGGCGCTTCGCTCCACCCGCTAAGCTCTGGATCTCACTGGAACAGGCCACTACGCAGGTTCCTCTGTCATCTTGTTTGGGGATCCGCCCGGGGGCTCTCCATTCCTCCGAGACAGAGAATCCTTTTGTCCGCGCCACGTTGATGGGGTGGCGCTTGCGGCATGTGGGTGGGACTCTCACCTCCTTCCCCTCTCCTCTGGCTCCCATTGAGGGTAACCCTGACTTCCCACCTGGCATGGAGCAGGGTTACCTGGACTCATTGGGGTTGCCCCCGCGCACGCTCCTCTCCGCGGTGTGGGGTCAGAATACCATCCTCACTATCGACCGCGCAATTCCTGGCACGGAGCTCACTCTGCTAAAACGCTTCCGATATGCCCAACTTACCCGATATGCGTCCTCTATCCCGGGCAGACACCACATCTCTAGAGCATTGACACCCTTTGAAACGCTCGCTGGCCGCGACTCGTTGCTTAGGGGTGGGATCTCTTCGCTCTACCGTCTGTTGATGGCAGCAGACCTCTCCTCACTGCCGAGGTTTGTTGGCTCCTGGGAGGCCGCCCTGGGTGAGACTCTGACTGAACCACAATGGGATGGGGTTTGCGCATTGGCACATAAATGCTCAATAGCAGCCAGCATGCAGGAGACAGCCTACAAACTGTTGGCGATGTGGTATAGGGCCCCTGTGACTCTTGCTAGGTTCTTTCCCGGCAGCGATCCCTCCTGCTGGATATGCGGCGCGGAACCCGGTACTTACCTACATCTTTGGTGGGGCTGCAGCAGTCTCCAACCATTCTGGCAAGGCGTATTTCGAGGCTCAGGGGAAGTGGTGGGTCAGTTGATTCCGCTCTCCCCGTGCCTTGCTCTTCTTCTGCACGGTGGGCCCTCACGGACCCTGGTTAAAACTACAGTGCTGCGTCATCTTCTCAATGCGGCCCGTAGCTTAATTCCATTATTCTGGAAACGCACAGAGGCCCCTTCCCTGCGCCTTTGGCTATCCCGCGTAGAGGAGATACGAGTCATGGAGGAGCTCATTCATATGTCTAATGATAAAATGGACAAGTACACGGGTGTATGGGCGAGCTGGCTGTCTTATCTGTCGTCCGCCTCGCTGCGGGCTCTTCTCACACAACCCTGAATGCATCCGATTGCGCTTGGATCGTTCCCACCTACCTTCTTGACTTTATTGTCTATCCCCCCATAACCTCACCTGATGTGTTTACCCTTGAATTCCCCTCCCCCCCTTTTTTTTTCCTGCAACGTATTCCCCTGGATCTAGTCCTTTCACCTCATGAATGTTACACCCTCACTTTATCATTCCGCCTGTGACTGATGGTTGGGCTCGTTTTGTATCACATTGTGCCTGTATGTACTGCACCACTCTGTATTAACTTGGACGCTGGCGCTCCATGCAGATTCGCGGCCCGCGACATTCTCATGTTACGACACTACCTGTTCCTATTGGTTATGTATCATCGTGGTTGACTGTAGTGTACCGAATTGTAATGTTGTAACGCCAGGCAGACCATGGTGCACTGCAGAACGTTATATCCTCCTGTAATGATCACAACAATGACCTATGTTCGTGTCCACCATCGGTCACACAATAGCTGTATGCATCATACCGTACTGTATCATGCTGGATCATCAACTCTGATGTTGCTCTCCCTCTTAACCCTTTTCTTCCTGTTCCCTTCTTCGTTTGACATGTTAAAAATTTACCTATATATATATCAGAAGCAGGATGTAATATTTCTATATATTGTCAGCAGGGGCTAATATTAAAGAATGAGAAATAACTGCCTAACGTGTGTGTGTATATGTGTATATATATATATATATATATATATATATATATATATATATAGTGGATATGTACCGTTTTATAATTGGCCCCCCTACTTTGGTCCCATGTGCCCCCCCTAAATATGAAAGCTGGAGACGCCACTGGATAGAATTATACATTTTATGTATAGAAATTGGAACATAGTACCATCTGTGAAGGAGTTTGTAATACTGTTCATGTAAGTTTATACAATGTATCGCTTTCCTTAAGTTGTTCCAGGATTCACACCATGTATCAAAAGAATAAGAAACTCCCAAATCTCTTTCCCATTTCAAAATGATATTTGGTTTATCGAGAATAGACTCTTGTTCTAATAAATTTCCTAATCGCATAATTAGATTTTTTTTATAATGTCTGCTTATAAACCTGTCTAAGTTAGTCGATGGATTCAACGGATTACTTTTAATAAAATTTCTAATCCTTAAGTAGGAAAATAATTCTTTGCTTGGGAGATTGTATTTAACTTGGAGTTCTTTAAATGGAACCAAGTCAGAAAGCGACCAAATGTCCGATATTGTATCAATACCCTGAGAAAACCAAGATTTTAGCTCAATATCTTTTATCATATTTTGAATGGCTACCAGTGGAGTAGATAACGAGCAGGGTTCTGTAGTACCAAATTTTTCCTTAAAAATAATCATATTACTCAGAATATTTGTAATAATAGGATTGAGGATCTCTAGTCTATTTATATCTTTTGTACTAGTCCAATATAGAAAAAAACAGGTCTAAATTATGGAATTTCCACCTCTCATAGTTATACCACGGTATATCCAATTTTCGTTTAATGTCCCAAGCTAGAAAATGATTAAATAAACAAGTTTGATAAAGATTACGTAGATTAGGAACGTTAAGCCCAGCTCGCAAAAGGCTTCTGGTAAGTATGGAACGTGAAATTCTAGATTTTTTACCCAACCATACATATGAAGAGAATAATTTTTCAAATTGATTTAAAATTTTCAGTGGAACTGATAAAGGTATAATTCTAAATAGGTAAACCAATTTTGGGAGAACGTATGACTTTAAAGTATTTAGTCTACCCATCCAAGAAATTTCCAGATTCTTCCATTGGATAAATTGGGTTTTAAGAGAGTCTAAAAGAATCATATAGTTATTAGTTATAGTATCTATAAGACTCTGATATATCTTAATACCCAAATAATCGATATACTTTTGACCCCAGTATATTGCAGACTTAGTCTTAATGTCTTCAAATCAGAGAAATTCCATATTAAAGTCAATAATTTGTGATTTGTCTAAGGTTAATTTATAGTTAGAATATGATGCGTATTTATTAATACAATCCAAGGTCTCCGGAAGTGAATTTTCAGGGGAAGCTAGAGTAAGGAGAATATCGTCGGCATATAGAGAAATCTTATGCTCATAGGGGCCAGTTCTTATTCCAATAATTTTATCTGAGCGGCGTATTCATGTCGCAAGAGCTTCAATTGAAAGAACATATAATAAAGGAGCTAAAGGGCACCCTTGTCTTGTTCCATTATTAATAGAAAAGCTGGCTGAATTTAGATTGAACCCTGAGATTTTCGCTTGCAGGTTTTTATATAGCACCATAGTGTAAGTTAAAAATTGTCCGGTCAGACCAAAAACAGATAAAGTTTGTTCTAGGAAGGACCAACTCACACGGTCAAACGCCTTTTCGGCGTCTAGGGCAAGGAAGACAGCTGGCGTCTTATTATCATGTAATTCATAAATTATATTTAAAATTCTGCGTGTATTATCCTCACCACTTCTGCCCAAAAGAAATCCTGTTTGGTCTGAATGGACTAACTCACACATGACAGAACTAAGTCTGTCAGCTAAAATTTTAGAAAATGTTTTAATATCTAGGTTTATCAACGATATAGGACGATAATTTGTGACTTTACTTGGATCTTTTCCACTCTTTGGAATAGGAGTTATTATGGTCTGTAGCATCTCAGGTGGAAAGTTGTTCCCTAAAGGTATCTCATTAAATACTCTTAATAATAAAGGAGAAACAATAGGTTCCAAACATTGGTAGAAAGGAGAAGAAAATCCATCTGGGCCAGGAGCTTTATGCAAAGGTAAATTGTTTATAGTAGTATTTAACTCAGATAGTTGAATCGGTAAGTTTAAACCCTGTAATTTTGTCTCAGAGAGTTTAGGTAAATTTAAAGTATTAAGAAAAGAATTTATCTGTGTTTTATCTTTCGCGACTGCTGGTAGATTATATAGTGTACTATAGTACTCTCTAAAGGCTTCGCTAATTGATTTTGGAGTTAAATATATTCTACCGTTTAGCACAATCTTATTTATTCTATTTTTAACATTTTTATTTTTGATTTTGTTTGATACATTTTTGCTAGCTCTATTGCTACTATAATACCAATCCTGTTTCAGAAGTAATAGATTTCTATTTGTTTTCTCCATTAATCTTTCTTTGATCTTAAGTTGGATTTCTTTAATGTCATTGTGAGTCTGATTTGAAGGATTTAATTTATTGCCAGCCTCTACTTGAGCTAATTTAATATAGAGGTTGTTAAGAGTCGCCCCTTTCGATTTCTTTATATATGCACCTCGTTTTATAAGGTATCCCTGCATGGTACTTTTAAAGGCACACCATAGGGTTGCATCTGAAACCATTCCATTATTGTTCATCTCCATAAAGTTTATAGCTAAGTTCCGAAGCTGTTCTTTAAAATCTTGAGAGAGCAAAACAGACTTATTTAGCCTCCAATTTGGTCTTATGTTAAATTCCTCATTATTTTTAATTGTTATAAAGATAGGTGCATGGTCAGACCAAGTCAAATTTCCTATACTAGGTGACTCACAAATTTCAATAGATTTATTATCAGACAAAAACATGTCAATTCTAGAATAGGAATGATGTACAGCAGAGTAGTAAGTAAACTCCTTCACAGATGGATTATGTACCCTCCAAATATCAAATAGTTTGTTTCGAGCAAGACAAAGAGAAAAAGATCTAGCTAAAGATTTAAATTGTAAATTTGTATGTGTACCATAGGAAAAACGTTTATCTAGTTTAACCTCTGAAATACAGTTCATATACTGTAGATACATTAGGTGCGTATAGACTGACAAGCGTATATGTCACATCGTTCAATCTGCCTTCATGGTCATATTCCAGATATAACTGTTCAAACTTGATCTTTTGATTTATCAAAATAGTAACTCCTCTTTTTTTCCTCCCACTTAGACTAGATTGAATAATAATGGGAAATTTCTTATATTTCCAACAGTGAGAAGCTCCCTTCTTCCAATGGGTTTCTTGCACAAAACATATATCAGGGAAAAAAAGAAATGTCGGTGCGCTAAGCTAGTCACAGGCTCAAATAATACAAATGTATAATACGAGGCCTACCAAACAGGTGTAAGCATGCTGCAAGAAACAGTGTATTGGCTGTACAATGTATACAAAAAACAAAAACTGTCTGCGCTTCTTACCCTAATAAAGTTGGCAACAAATATATAAACATAATATAAATGAGAGGTTTGGTTATATGAATTGGCCAAAGCATAATTAAGCTCACCCGCCACGTCAAGGCACACTCTCAATAGGGTGAGAACCTACTCTCTCACCTCCTACGTAGTGGACACACAAAGCAGTTTATACTGCTACCAAAACCTTATTAATGTATTGGGGGAGGTGCAATTAAATTAGAAGCGCAGACAGTTTTTGTTTTTTGTATACATTGTACAGCCAATACACTGTTTCTTGCAGCATGCTTACACCTGTTTGGTAGGCCTCGTATTATACATTTGTATTATTTGAGCCTGTGACTAGCTTAGCACACCGACATTTCTTTTTTTCCCTGTTTGCACGTATTTGAGGTTGTTGGCTCCTCATCAGTCTGGTTGCAGCTTGCTGTCCAGGGGTTAATAGGGAGGAGGTTTAATTGCACCTCCCCCAATACATTAATAAGGTTTTGGTAGCAGTATAAACTGCTTTGTGTGTCCACTACGTAGGAGGTGAGACTAGGTTCTCACCCTATTGAGAGTGTGCCTTGACGTGGCGGGTGAGCTTAATTATGCTTTGGCCAATTCATATAACCAAAACCTCTCATTTATATTATGTTTATATATTTGTTGCCAACTTTATTAGGGTAAGAAGCGCAGACAGTTTTTGTTTTTTGTATACAAAACATATATCAACTTGTTCTCGAGTTAGCATATCATATAAAAAGCCCCTTTTGTGTGGAGAATTTAATCCTTGGCAATTAATAGACGCAAGTTTAAGTATCATATATATTAACCCCTTAACGACAATCCACGTACATGTACGGGGTTGCTGTGCAACGCAATAACGACAATGCCCGTACATGTACGTGGTAACGTTATTTGCCGTTTACCGCTGCGTTTTCGCCGCGATCGGCGGCATCGCGGTTTTCCTGGAAGCCTCACAAGTGAGGCTATCCAGGCAAACCCAAAAAAAAGTTTTGCAACCTTCCGATCTCCGAATTCACGGAGATCGGCGGTTTTAACAACAGACCGGCGATGCAAATCACCGGTCTGTTAAACACGACCCCCGAACCCGATTCAAATCGGGTAAGGGGCATTCCAGGCTGCTTCTACATTGAGGCATGCCTGCAATGCCCCCGAGGGGGCTTCACAACCTCCCGATCGGTGGGTTAAACGACAGACCAGTGACTGAAATCACTGGTCTGTCAAAGCCCCCCCCCCGAACCCGATGCAAATCGGGTGAGGGGCATTCCAGACTCCCTCTTCATTGAGGCAAGCCTGCAATGCTCCAGGGAGGGGGGCTTCACAACTTCCCCATCCCTGTGATTCACAGTGAATCACGGCGATCGGTGGGTTAAACTACAGACCAGTGACCTGGTCTGTCAATCACTCCATCAATCACCCCCCAATCCAGCCTGCCTCTTCATTGAGGCAATTAGGTTTTTTAACTATACACATTTTTTAAAAATACACATTTAACCTCAGTGTATAGTAAAAAAAATTCAAAAAAATAAAAAAAATTTAAAAAATAAAAAAATTATATATATATATATATATATATATATATATATATAGTTACATGTAAAAATAATTACCTGCTGTCACGAAAAAAGTGCAAATAAGTATATATGTATAAGTTTTTTTTATACACAATTAGCGCTACCTACAATTAGCGCTGTATCGTCCCAAAAAATTCCCACACGCAAAGAGTTAAAATATTGGCATTATAAATGCCCATAGGGTGCCTAGTTTTAAAAAATTAAGATGTGATGGGGTAAATTGAATTGGCCGGCTTCAAAGATGTCCCAAGTATGGGACGTGGGCACAGAGTGTCCAAATGGCAAAAAAATACACACCTCACAAAGGTGGCCTTTTACCTCCCAAATAACCCAACAAACCCCTGAATGGGGGGTATCACTGCGCTCAGGAGATGTTACTGAACACATATTGGGGGGGGTGTTTGACAGGGACATATACCAGGAGCGGTAAATTTATACCTGAAGTACAATGTGTGTGAAAAAAATACAAAAAAACTTACTACCATAAAGTTTGACAAAGGCTAGTGGTAGAATTAGTGCATGGAAAGGGTTAAAATACCAGCATTTCAAATACCTTGGGGTGTCTAGTTTTAAAAAATATATGATTTGATGGTGTAAATTTCATTGGCCGGCTTCAAAGATACCCGAAATGGCACATGGGGCAGAATGACCAGCTTTGGGGAAAAAATGGTTTTGAAATAGCAAAACGCTACCTGTACTTATTGCCCCATAACGTGCAGAAAACAGCAAAAAAACATAAAAACATTGGGTATTTCTAATACAAAGTAGAATCTATTTAGCAGGTTTTATCATTAGTTTTTGCAGATCGGTAAAAGTTTTTTTGTTTAAAAATTGAGAGAAAGTAATTTTTTAACAAAAAAATCACCATATTTTATCATTTTTTTTTATAGTAAATTAAATGATATGAAAAAAATAATGGTATCAAGAAAGCCCTGTTTGTCCTGAAAATAACTATATATCATATGTGTGGGAGCGTGAAATGAGAAAGAAGAAAATCACATCTAAACAGTAACACTTAAAAATGTTAAAAAAGCCATTGTCCCACGATATACTATGAGTAATAACCCCTATTGTCCTTAAGGGGTTAAATAAGATCACTTTCTCTTCAGACACTTCATTTACACATTTTACACATGAAAGCTTTTCATGTGTTCGTTGCCCCATCTAATGTATCGGGCTACATCGTGCGTAAGTGCAGACAATTGAGAGACGTCACAGTCATATATTTAACAGATAGTCTCAAAAAATTAAACAGATGATTATATAAATAAGTTAGATAAATAATAAATAATAGTAATAATATTAATGTGCAAATATCCATATTTAAAGTGCTAATAATATTGTGCAAAAAATGGATCTTAGCTTTTCCTCTAAACTTTTCAGCACTTATATTCCAAGTTTAGATACTAGTTATTAAATTAAGATATTAAATCTTATATATCCAGAACTTACATTTCAAATTTTAGATAATAATAAATTAATTAAGATCTAGATACATTACTACTTCTCCAAGCTATCAAGAGTATGTTAAATTATAAGTATTAATACATGCAACTCTAAATAAAGTAAGTTGACAATACTATTAATGTGCAAAACAACCAATAATAAAGTGCATATGTGCGATATTTGTGCAAATATATAATAAGCCTTTTTATCTAGTTGTTCGTTAAATATACTACTAATCTAAAAATAAACCTATTGATAAAGTGCAATTTCTATCATATATAGATATGAAGTGTACCAATCTGCATGAATTAATGTGCAAATCCGCAAGAAAAAAAAATATATCACATATTAATGTGCAAATTCACAAAAAGTGAAGGTATGTCCTAATAGTAGTTGTGTGCAAATCTACGAATATTGTGCAAAATTGCAAAAATAAAGTGACAATATTGTAATCTATTTTATAAGAAAAAAAAATATATATATATTTATAGTGCTAAATTTTAATATAGTGTGCATGTGTCAATACTAATTATAAAGTTATAGAACTAAACTAAGAATAAATTAATTATTAACATACTACCATTTCTCTGAGTAACGACATGGCTAGAATACAAGGCTACTCATAAGAACATACAAGTATACTAATACATAAGTAAATAAATAAATAAATAGGTATAAATATGTATAAAAATAGATAAATACCGTATTGGCTCGAATATAGGCTGCACTCCCCCCCCCCACTTTAAGTCTTTAAAGTGGGGGTGCGGCCTATATTCGGGGTCTAGCGCCTGACACCCGGGACGGGCAGGCAGCAGGGTTAGGATACAGATCCCCCGCAGCGGTGCAGGGGACCTGTATCCTACTCTCTGATACGCTCAGACAGCCTCCCCTGCCAACACTTCCCACTGGGGGGAGTCCCGGCACGGGAGGTTGTCTAAGCGCATAGTGCAGACGTTAACCGGCAATGCGCGTACACAGCCTCCGCTGCCGGCACGTCTGCACGATGTGCTTTAACAATCTCCCTTGCCGGGAATTCCTACGGGGGGAGTCCCGGCAAGGGACATTGTTAAAGCACATCGTGCAGACGTGCCGGCAGCGGAGGTTGTTTACGCGCATCGCCACAGCCGGTGAACGTCCGCACCATGCGTTTTAACTCTGCCCCCAAGACTTACCAGAGCAGACTCCCGGGTGTCTTGCGGGGCCGGCGGGGGACATCTACGCAATACGCGTATACAACTTCCGCTGAGTGCCGGCACCGGAAGTTGTATACACGTATTGCGTAGATGTCCGACTGGTAAGTCGGGGGGGGGCAGAGTGGCAGCATATCTCGGGCGGGAGGAGGAGGACAGTGGCAGCATATCTCGGGGGGGGAGGAGGACAGTGGAAGCATATCTCGGGGGGGGGACAGTGGCAGCATATCTTGGGGGGGACAGAGTGGCAACATATCTTGGGGGGAGGACAGAGTGGCAGCATATCTCGGGGGGAACAGAGTGGCAGCATGTCTATTAAAAAACTTTTTCTTTAAAAAAGCACCCAACTTTTAGGGTGCGGCCTATATACAGGGGCGGCCTATATCCGAGCCAATACGGTATATGATTCAAATATATGTTGGGGTAAATACAAAGTATGTATATTTGTAATTAATATGTGCTTGATTAAGTTTATGTGTGTGTATATAGGTATGTATGATAGCAGCAAGCCACTTAGGGGGGAAGTAACAGGAAAGACAGCTGTAAGAAGATATCACACCTACATACTATGTAGAGAAGGAAGGAAATGCATCACCTGGAGATAGGCATGAGAAACATAGTAAGTCAATAACATCACACGGTGGGGTCTTGGGAACACAGCACAGGGACTTAATTTACACATCAATAGAGAAATCCCTTAAAAAGACATAGAAACACATAGAAGGAGACTAGATGGGTGAGTCTCACCCTTTGCACATCACCCACACAGCATACACACATAGCAGCAGATATTAGATAGATGGGATGTTTGTGAGTGGTATGAATGATTGTCATCTGTATATCACTGTAACTCTGGTTTTGTCTTTGCTGTAACATTAATCTGGGTAGATTCTAATTAAAGCTCTCTCTCTGGTAAGAATCTTGGGTTGGCTGTTTTATTGTAATATCAGGTAGAAAACCTTAGTAGAACTAGACATATATATTATCTGGAAAAGGGGATACGGTTATATGTTAGTTCTTGGAGGAGGTAACAAGGGTATTACATTTATCATTAATACACAACGCAGAGCGGATTATTTTCCACGCATATCAATTGGTGGTATTGGTTTGAGAGAGAAGTATATACAACAATATATTGCAAGGCAGAATGGGTTAGCTGCTTATTCAATCGTCGCCTTTTCCGTTAAGGTTAAAGTGGCTAGGAGATCTTCAAGTTCCACAGGATTATTAATTGTATGCGTCCCACCTTCCTTAAATACAATCAATTTAGAGGGGAAACCCCATTTATATTTAATATTTAAGTCTCGAAGTTTCTTGACGCCTTCAAAAAATTGTTTCCTGAATTTCCGTGTTGCTATAGAGAAGTCGGGAAGCATCTTCAGATCTCTATATTGCTCTTTTTGTGTAGAATTTTTATTAAATTCTATTGTAAAGAGATTCTTAGTGTATAAATTATTAAAGCGAACAATTACGTCTCTTGGTGTGTCAGTATTCAAGTCTTTCGGCTTAGGAATCCTGTGAAAGTTTTCAAACATTTGATGACCCGAACAGTCCTGTTTAATAAAGGCTCGTAAGAGGCTGTTTAAGTAGTCGCCCAAGTTAATAGTATCTTCAGGGATCCCTCTTATCCTGAGATTTTTACGCCTAGATCTGTCCTCCAGATATGTAAGTTTCATTTCTATAGCTTGAAATTTATTTCTGAGATCGTTACTCTCTTTTCTAGCAATTTCCAGTTCAAGCTGCAATGCCTGGATTTAATTTGCTTGAGAGATAAGCTTATCTGAGATGGAGACAATATCATGTTTCAAAGAAGCTGTATTTGATTTCATTTCTGTAGTGAGTTTAAAATATAAGTCGCTTATGTTGTTAATTTTAATAGAGTGTGTTAGGTCAGATTGTATAGGCTCAGGACAAGTATCCAGGGAAGAGTCTACCGAAATGTCCAGTGAATCCTTTAGAGGATGTTTAGATGTGATGTTAGTAGTAGTAGTTGATGATTTGGGAGAATAATATGTCGTTAAAGCTTTAGATTTTTCCAAGCTTAATCTCCTGTCCTTTTCTCGCTCTTTATCTTTTTGGGCGGCATCTTAATGATATAGAGATATAGAGATAGACTTTTTATTTTTAATGTACACTCTACGCCCTTAGCCTTAACTTTAGGGCCTTAGGGCCTACCGTTTATATTTAGGACCACTATGTCCTCCTTTTTTGTTCTTCCCTTTGCTCTTTTTCTTCTCCACTTCTATAGCTCTTTATGATTTTCTTCCACCTTCTACTTCATCTTTATGCCTCCTTCTACTCCACTCCTTCTCATTTCCTCCTTTCAATCGGCCCCCCCTCACAGAGGCTGTTGTCTTATGCCTTGTCCTCCCTTTCTATTGATTTATTTCGCTTATATTTCACTTATCTCCAAAGCAATGGTATTTAAATTGTGATTGTATGTGTAAGCGAATATATCCAGCATGTATGTCGTTCCAAAATCCACAATCAATCGTCGAGTAATACAGATCTCAGTATAAGATAGGTTTATATAAAATGTCACTTATCTTGAGAAGAGGTCCGTAGATGTTAAGATCTTATGGAAAAAATCCATGGAAAATTATGGCAATCTTCAGTTCAATACCACCTACCCTGATTCCCTCAAGCTCGCCGGAACGCTCAATAACACGTATTAGAGGTTCAATCGCCAGCTTAAAAAGAAGAGGGGAGAGGGGACATCCTTGGCGAGTACCCCTGCCTAGGGAGAACCAACGGGAGTTTATATTATTCACCGTAACCTGAGCCAACGGCGAATGGTACAATGCTCGAAACATCTGTATGAAAGGTAAACCAAAATGATGGAATTTAAAAAAAACTAACAAGGTAGGGCCAAGAAATTCTATCAAATGCCTTATCAGCATCACAAATAATCACTATAGAGGCCTTACTATTTGTAAGTTTAGCAGTAAGGATAACTGAGATAAGGCCTCTAAAAACAAAACCCGTTTGAGAGGGGGAAGTGAGTTTCATTAGAATAGGTTGCAGTCGAGAGGCCATAATTTTGGTATATATTTTTAGATCTTGGTTCAATAAGGAAATGGGGCGATAGGAGGAAATCAAGGTAGGGTCCCTGTGAGGCATGGGAAGGACTATGATGCGGGAGGCTGTAAATTCCCTCGGGGGAATCTTCCCTTGCAGAAATCCGTTATAAACATCAGTAAGATGTGTCGGTAGGTATGGAGAAAGAAGTTTATAGTATTCGGCCCCTAGGCCATCTGGGCCTGGGGATTTGCCGTTGGGAAGGGATTTTATAGCAGTGGCAATTTCAGGAGGGGTGAACGGTTTAACCAAACATTCGCGATCTGCAGGCGTCAGTTTTGGAATATCAGCCTGCCGAAACATTTGAAGAATCATGTCAGGGTCATTGGATTCTGAGGAATAAAAATCCTCAAAATAATTAGCAAAGAGTTGCGTAATGTCACTAGGTTCGGTCACAACCGAATGGGAAGTATCCTGGAGCCGAGTTACATTATGACATTTAGATTTAGAGTGACGGATAAGATTGCCCAAAAGCTTGCCCCAGCGGAAAAAAGTATTACGAGTATAACTATAAGAAAGCTGTGCCTTTTCAGTAACCCAGGCATCGTAGAGGGATTTAATTTCTTTATATGTTCTCAGGGTATCTGGGCTGTGATAGATTTTATGGGCAACATATGCCCTGGAGAGATCATCCGTGAGTTGGACAAGTTTGGCTTCGGCCTCTCTCTCCTGCGTCTCACAACATAAGCAATGATATGTCCCCTCAGAACCGGCTTAGAAGCACCCCAAAATAGATCAGGTTCATCGAGATGTTCATGGTTATCATCGACATAGTCATTCCATTTTGCAATTAGGAATTGTTTAAACACCCCCGAAGTATATAAATAGTTAGGAAACCTCCAATTACGGGACACCTGATATGAGGAAGCCAGGCAGATATCCACCCAGATGGGGGCATGGTCAGAGATTACTATTTGACCTATGCGGGCATCTTGTAACCTGTGTAAAAATAACACGGGTATGAACAGGTAGGCCAGCCTGGAAAAGGAGTTATGGGGATGAGAGTAGAATGTATACTGTTTATCCGTCGGGTTAGGAAACCTCCAAGCATCCCGCAAACGGAGGTGATCCAGCACAGGTAGGGAGGTGAGTCCGACAGGGCGAGAGGAGGGGCCAGAGACATCTAAAGAACCGTTGGCCACTAAATTAAAGTCACCCCCCAAAATGACGTTGGAGGCCGAAATTTCCAGCATAAACTGAATAAACTTTGGCCAGAAAAGCAGGCGGAGTAACAGGCACGGAGCCACGGAGCTTTTAGCGCATTTTTGTCAGGGTCACACCAATGGGTTTCTTGGAGATAAATAACATCTGGGCGCATACGTTTGAGATGGGTAAGTACTTTCTTACGCTTAACAGGTGTATTTAAACCCTCTACATTCCATGATACAATACACAACGAGGATGGTGCATCACATCTACTATCTGGTTGTGTCATAACCACAATGACAACAGAGCCAGATTTTCACCCAATGCCCCGCTGAGGAAAAGATAAAGCAAAGAGTGAGCCTGAACATTGTGGTTCAGGGAGGTCCCAGCCAGCCCCCCCAAACACCCAACAGACTATGTAGAGAACGAAACTGTACATCACTAGCTGTAAAGAGCTATGCTTCTCCCATTTTTTGTTTTTTTGTATAAACCAGAACGTGGCTCATTGAATTTTGTGCCTAGAAACACAACAGGATAACCAAAAAAAATAAGTATAACTAAGAACCAACAAAACATTGTATAATGACAAATAAAGGTGATCCGGAAGATACATAACCAGACACCAACGGTTTTCAAGGATCTCGAGCCCTAGGGGAGACAGGCGGTAAAGAACGAGGCAGAGAAGCAGGGCGAGAGCGAGAAGAAGGAGGGGGGAGGCCTCAGGCACTGCTGAACTATCATTCGGAGAGGGAGGAGATCTGGATCCAGCGCGAAGAAATTCTTTGGCCGCCATAGGGGTGTCAAAAAAGTAGGCATGCCCCTCATGGGTAATCCTGAGTTTAGCAGGATAGAGAAGAGCGAATTTCACTCGTTTGTTGTAAAGTTCCGTACAGAGTTCGGAGAACTGGCGTCGCTTGACTGTTACCGCCGCAGAAAAATCCTGAAAAAGTAACAATTTATTTTTGTGATAATAGAGTGATGTAACTTTTCTATAAGCGTCCAGGATCTTGACTTTGTCAGTATAGTGTCTTTGTGAATGAAGAGATTGGTGTCAGGAATAGTGTCTTTGTGAATGAAGAGATTGGTGTCAGGGATAGTGTCTTTGTGTGATACAGACCATTACCAGGAATTACGGGCACCTTTACACTTGCTTAAGTGTAAGTATATTTTCACTTGTTGCGTCTCTAGCGCTATATACAATAATACACTATTGGATCCCTGTCTGGTTTTTCCCCTCGGTACATATCCCGCATGTGGACCCTGAGGCCATTCTTGTGACGCATTGAACAACACTGATACACTGTGAGTGTGAAATCTGCGATACGCAGGGCATAGTACACCTGAGATGTAGTAGAAACTGGTAATTGACTAATACGATGCACTCTTTTGATGATCAGTTCACCCTGAGGAAGCACCAAGCCCAAAGATTGTGGAAGCCATGTCGTTACAAGGTCATGTAGCGCTGTGCCCTTAACCTCCTCAGGTAGTCCAACCAGACGTAAGTTATTGCATCTACTACGATTTTCAAGATCATCAATACGTTCCTGCAATGATGTGATTAAATGATCCTGTGAGCAGAGTGATGCAGCCATGGAGACGTTCCCATCTTCTATGTCAGATACCCTGGATTCCAAAGTAGTGATTCTCTGTCCTTGAGAGACCAGTTCAGCGAGAACGGCATTGATGGAATCAGACAATTTCTCAAGCTTGACATCCAAGAGCGGAGATATGACACCAATAAGGTCTTGAGCCGTCAGTGGATCTTTGGAAGCGTTGGACACGGAGGGCCCCTCCGCTACAATAGAGCCCAACCCAGGAGGTGGCGCTGGTTTGAGGGTCGCTATGGATTTATCTCTTGTCTTGCCGTGACGGGTGGATGTTTTAGGTGGCGGATCCATATATTTTTCCATGTGTAGACAAGAGGCCGTGAGGAACTCACCCCCAAAAGTAGGAAAAAATAGGGTAGCACAAGGAGATATAACACAAAACTATAATCTAGTCACAGATATGTTGATAAGATAAAGTATTCAAGCATATATAGACATGTACAGATATATTACAGATTCAGTGAGCGTATCACAACAATGGGTAAGAAAAATAGACCGAGCCCAATCTATTCCACGGTCTAATTAGAGATAGAAACGTCAAAAAGGCGGGTCAGACGTAGGCACTCTGAGATATGGCCTTGTGCACTTAAAGTGTGTGGTGGACCGGCTGGATGTGATGTGCGCACCCCTTCCAAATCAGGCCCAAACCACCCAACCTAACTAGAGCCCACCCGTGACCCTTACCTAGCTAATGATGAGCCCCCCCCAATTTTTTTTTAAAAGTAAGAAAACGTATAATAAGTGTGAGGAGTATCCAGATAGTCCAGCCGAGTATGTTCACTTGGAGACAAATAAGGGGGGGGTCAGAAGGCACAGCTACAACATCCAGCAACTCGACGAGTAATGGAAGTGAGGATAACAATATGTACCCCCCCAAAAAAAACACCCTTTGTTAACCCTTCCCAACCCTCCCAATCTAACTAAATCCCTCCCGTATCCTTTACTAGCTAATAGTCGATGAAAATAAAGATGAGAAAGTAAAAGAACAAAAGTAAATCATCCCTGCAGGTATACTGCCGGGGCCTACCTGACCGTGTAATGGGGTCAGCCGCAGGATGTGAATTCGTGTAGTGTAAAGTAGTGTAGAGCCGTCGAGCAGCAGCAGATGTAGCACGGTCGTCGGTGCAGATCAGCCGGGGACACGCAGAAGTCCTGAAAGCAGGCCGGTCCACGGGCCAAGACTCACCGCTCCAGGTACAAAAACTCCACTCCTCTGCGGGGGGGGGGTCACAGCCTCGGCGTGTAGATGTCCAGGAGCCAGCCCAGGTGCAGAGCAGGTTGTGAGGCTCCCGGGGAGTAAAGGAAAGAGGGCAGCGGATCCAATGAACCCACGAGCCAATGCTGGGTAGTATGTCCACAGCAGCGGTGATGAGTTGGATCTAAATTTATAAGTGTAATGCGTGGATGGATGTTGATTGCGCTAGCCCTCAAGGAGCTCATCTAAAAAGCGGCCATCTCAAGGGCCCGCCTCCCGGAAGTCCGTGTTACTTATTTTTAATAAGCGTGGTTATTTCTTTTGAAGGTGGGGGGTCATTTTCGGTTTCAGTTTCAACCAATTACACAGAAAAGGAACACAGATCACATGGATAAATTTATATTGGTAATTAACATGATTAAGCAGTTCTAACAGAGAAACAAATAATACTACATATGCTTATATCAAACAATTTGTACCATGATTTATGCAAGAATTTTTAACAATTAGAAAATTATAATGCCATGAGTATATTTATAATTAATCGCTGTGGTAAGTAGTAATATGGATTGTCCAATATTTAATGCAATTAACATAATGATCATAAACCTGTAAGACTATTTTCAAATAGTGATTTTTCAGATTTTGACACTAGGGATGTACCGATATATCGGTGGCCGAAATATATCGGCTGAAAAAGGGCATTATCGGCAAAATGCCGAAATAATAAAAAAAAAACGCCTGAAAATAATCATCCGCAGGGGCCAGGCTGCTTTCCTGTGCGTTGGTCGCACAGTGTGCGAGCAGCGTCTCTTGTACCAGCCCGGAGAACAGGAACCCAGCGGAGTCACGTGAATGCACGTCACATGACTCTGCTCCCTTCCTTCTTCCCCTGGGGGTGGGATAAGAGAAGTTGCAGAGGGAAGAAGCCGGGCCCCTGCATAAGTCTGCGAGTGACAGATTTGCAGTTCAGGTAAGGGGGCAAGTGTATGAGCAAGTATGCATGAATTAATGTTTGTGAATGTGTGTGTGTGATACAATGGATGTGTAAATTGGGGGGTAGCATTGCATGGCTGTAATCCACTCCTATCATGCCCAGGTTCTAGCATGTACTGGCTGCCTGGGCATGATGAGAGTGTGATTGCTGTTAGAATATATATATATATATATATATATATATATATATATAAATATTGTTGATTTTTTTTGTCCAATTTTGATGTGTTTACCACACTTTTATTAAAAGTAAGTAACACACCAAAATTGGACAGAAAGACAGAAAAATTCTAATTCACTAACAATATTAAGATATATATATATATATATTTATAAATATTTTTATTGATTTTTAGAGGGGCACCCAATTTAGATTGCGATTTGACTTCTAGCTTCACTCGACCACTAAAAGACAATCATAATAAACATTTTTTTAACAATCAAAACGTTTTTTTTAAAATGTGGCTACTGCACTACATGCCGTGGTACAGGCTCCAAAAGTAGTGACGCAATTACAAACTTTAAATCTAATGTTACAGGAAAACAGTATAACATCAGACACTTAATAACATGTCATACCAAAGGAGTCATTTACCTATTGCAATGCCCTTGTGGCTTACACAAGAGATTGGACGAGCATGTAAGAGCAATAAAAACAAATAAAACCAATCACTCTGTACCAGTACATTTTGCCAGATGTCATCAAAGTAATCCAAAATGCCTTACATATATAGGAATCCAAATTATTAATAAAAATTGGAGAGGGGGTGACTATGTGAAGAAGATAGGACAGGCAGAGATGAAATTTGATCTTAAAACTTTAAATCCTAAAGGCTTGAATCAAGAATTTGATTTATTTAACTTTTTAGACTGATAGACATTTTAGATTGATAACATTTTTTATACAATTTCTTATACAATTTTTTAATACAATATAATAAGATATTTTTCCCTCTCTTTCATAGGATTTATACTTTCATCAATATACATATGTATCTTATATATTTAATAAATATTTAAATCTTATGGATTTTTATATATATATTTATATGTTTTTATATTTTTATATATATATATATGTAATTTTTATATATTTCTATCTATATATATATATATATATTTATGACCTATTTATTGATATATTTTTTATATACCTTTTATGATAAATGTTTGAGAGAGGGGAATTAATTATTTTTTTAAGTATATATATTGGATATTTATTATATGTATCATATTGATCATTCATTGTGTTTATTTATTTATTCCATATATTGCGATATATATCCATTGTATCTTGTAGTTATTTGTTCATGTATTTATTTCCATGTTTTATTATGCATATATTGTGGAATCATGGGCTAAAATGTATATAAAATCCATAAAATGCACTTTATAATTGATTATATCTATATGTATACTTGTAACCAAACAAATCAATACAAAAAAATCAACGTGTTTTGCCGGCAAATTGAGATCATTTTTAGGCTCCATCTTTCGTACCAATGTTTAAATATACCCATAATTGATTGTTTAATCCATTCTACTTTGTATCGGATTGTTGCCACTTAACTGGTTTTAATGTAATCAGAGATAATTAATCACAACACACACGGAACTGAGCATATAAGGAGGGAGGAGAGAACAAGTCAACACGCCACTGAGGAAGCCTGATTGGGCAAAACGCGTTTGCGTGTTGAACGTCACCGCATTATACCTGCAAGTCGCCCGTTTTGGAGGAAACTGGAGAGACTCAGATACGCGAGAGACAGTTTTTAAATGTAAGCATGCTGCACCTTTTTAAATATTAAAACGTATTTATGCCTTACCTTCCTGCCTCTCTATTTTTATACTCCTTGATCCGTGTTACCGTTGCGTGAACGGAGAAAACGCTTGAGGAAGTGATCCAAGGAGAATCTCTGAATACAATCCGATAAGTGAATACGGAGCTGAAACCCACTTGTTGTGTACTTGCGAAGTCAGAGCAAACTTATTGCTCAGTTACATGTGAGTGAGACATCACTTAGGGGAAACGTTTGATTTGTATACATTTATGGAAAGCACTATGATTTTTTGTCTTTCGTTTTTTGTTCTTACATATTGATACATTACCTTGATACAATGGATGGAGACCTAATTTGACAATTGGAAAGCAAATATAAGTATTATTGTTTTATATCTCCATTTCTACATTTTTTTGGTGAAATATTAATAGTCACTTTCACATTTTGACTTATCAATAATTATTATTTTCTTCGGCGCAACACTTTTCTATCTTTTACAACTTTGGTGTGTTACTTATTTTTAATAAGTGTGGTCATTTTCGGTTTCAGTTTCAACCAAGTGAATGCTGAATTTTTGGTTTCGGTCCAGAATTTTCATTTCGGTGCATCCCTATTTGGTGGTAAAACATAACTCCCATCAATACATTCTGAGCCTGACAGTGGTATACCACAACTTCCACAACCACAACGGTATAACTCTTATAATTATATAGAGTGGTACAGTGTATCTCTTATAATTAAAGCAAGACAGACGCAGATAGTGGTACCACTCATCGCCCATCACTATATACTGTGCCAGACATTGATGGTGATACACCATAACTCAATAAAATGTATTTGCGCCAATATAAGACAAGGTCATCTTTTATTCAAAGTTGTCCTATAATCGGACGTCAAATAAAGGTCTGACTATAAAACTAAGATCCAGATCCCCCGCATTGCTGCAGGGGACATGGATCCTCCTCTCTGGCAACCTCCACTGCTGCCAGCACTTCCTCTGGGGCTTTTATGATGGAGCCCCGGCGTGACATGACCTTCCGCCAGGCCAGACACAATACACGAAAGTGTGGTCAAAATCCAAGCCGAGGTCAAGGTTAGGAGCAAGCAGAAAAGTCAAGCCACTGGTCAATACATGGAGATACACCAGAATGATCACTATAAGCCCAGAGAACAGCAAAGCAACTCTTTAATACGCAATGAATGAACAGCTACTGAGTCCTTAAATAGCCCTCATCAAAGAAACCCCGCTCTACAATTGATTGGCAGGTGGAGAAAGAATAGGCAGTATATCCCTTTAGTTTGCGGCTTGCGCAGCAAGTCATTGACTGTGCCAGGTGACCATCTAGGATGTGGCACACGCATGGGCGTTTGTCAGGGTTCTCACCCTTCCCCTGCTCCACTACTTGCTTCTGCTCAGCACACAGGAGCACCTCAGTTGATACTAACAAGCAGCCTTTCATTCCTACATTTCCCTTATTACCTGCTAATCAGCCAGCCCCTTTCCTGGTGTGATCTGGCTATTTAGCTGCAGAGGCTCAGTTACTCTATGCCCTTGTGTGTTCTCTGATCTCCAATAGTGTGCCTGTTGTTCTTGTTGGATTCCTGTGTTTAACCCTGGCCAATTTCCCACTCCAGTTTCTGATCCTGGTTTGGCTTCTGACTTCGCTGCTCTCCGGTATCCTGACTGGTTTTGTGGTTCCTGACAGTGGTAAGCCACCATATTGGATAGTGGAACGCATGCTTTTGGTTGTGGAAAGCATGCGTCAGCCATTTTGTGTGGCGGAACGCATGGTGGTACGCTGTTTCAGGATTCAGTGTGGAGACTATCCGGACGGGAGGCATTGAAGAGAGGGCTCCTGCGTGGGACCTGGATGTGCCAGGTAAGTTCTGACCTTGGGTACAGCGGGCTTGAGGTCCGAGACACTGTGAAATATTGTTTATAAAGCCCATATTATTTAACATATACTTAATAAGAATTATATTTTGGTAATGTTGTATGAAAACTACAAATTCATTTTTTTATATACTTTTTTTTACTACAAATACTGAACAATTAGATGTGTGGGGGGTGTAACCACAAGGGAAGAGCTTAATCAGAAGGAGGTGTGCCATGATATGGAGGGAAGGACCCATGACATATTGTTGCCTGGGGCCCTGGAAGGTCTTAGTCCGCCCCTGGTACCAATAGATGGCCAAAGAGCTTTCCACTTGAGACTCTACAGAGAAACCATGCGGGGGTCTCTGGTGTCCCCTCTTCCTGATCACACATAATGTGGTTAAGGATGCTTCAGGATTTAGTGCGGAGACTATCCGGCGGGGAGGCATTGAAGAGAGGGCTCCTGCGTGGGACCTGGATGTGCCAGGTAAGTTGTGATCTTTTTCCATATCTCTGCTGTCTTTTCACCCAAACATCATACTTGTACAATCTTTGTCCCCAAACAGCTTGTGTGTGCCATTTTTGGCCCCAATTCCCTCGCCCCCCCGCTTACACATCCACTTCCATGCTATAACACACATATAAAATATATATATATTTATTCATTCACACATATGCATTCACTCATTTACTGTCAGCGTCCATCCAGGCTGCGGAGCTGCATATCTTTGTTTTTCCCTGGCTTGCCTCAGTTCCCATGTTTAGCTGTAATCCATTCCTGGATTTACGTATGTTCTGTCCTGAACCTCTGATTCCTTGATTCCAGTCTTGCTCTTTTCTTCAGCTCCTGTTTCTTTTATAAAGTGTGTCCCACCTGTTTCTTATGTTTGTCTCAGTCTGCAGTCTAAAGGTATGTCCTTCGTTTTGTGTTTAGATTCAATATTTGGTTTCAGCTTATTAGTGATTCAGTGAGTGATTCAGTGTTAGGACCCACCGTCATTGGAGTACTTTGGCGTAGTGGTGGGCTAAGCATACTATGTCCATAAAATGTGACGGAATCTCCAATTGTTATCCATAGTCCTAGGCTAGTCCTGTATCCATGTGCGTCTGTATTTTGTGTACCTTTGCCCTCCTTCCCTGAATCATCTGAGGATTTCGGTTCCTCTCTCCTCTACCCATGTCCCAGTTAAGATGTCCTATGCTTGCTTAAAGGAGAAGCGTCCGAGGATTCCAGCTCCTCACTCCTTCCCCTGTGTTCCCTCCCTTGTTCCCTGTCCTATGTTGTGCCCTGTATCATGTATGTCTTGTCTAGTTATGTTCCTTTCTTGGTCTCCCTGTCCCTTGCTTGCTCTGTCCCCCTTGCTTGCTATGTTTCCACTATACTCTGCTTAGCTTCCCTACTCCCAGCCTGCAGCATCCTGCACATGTTTCATGCCTGCTCCAGGGTGCTTGCAGGATATCTCCAAGTTTTGTTTCGGATTTCCACATCCAGCCAAGTTTAGTTTTGTTTTGTTCCGGACTCTTTCTGCTGCTATGTCAGGGCGCTGGTATGTGGCTGCACAACCCTAGTTGCTCAAACGCCTGGAGAGTGCAGTCATCCTGCATCAGGCCCTGTCCAACTCCTCTACTGCGCAATACCTCCTGAACTCCATTTTTGGGTGCTCTGGGTCTTTATAGTCGTCTGTATGGACCCAGTTCTTGACATTTACACACACATTCACACATACTCATTTATTCATTCACATGGCTGGTAGAGTTGCCACCCAGCCTTTGGCAGCCCTAAAGAGAAAATCTAAATAAAGAAGACAGGAGAAGAAGCACAAGATAGGAAGCAAAGCATTCTGCGGAAGAGGTAGGGAGACATTGAGAGAGTGAGAGTGAGTGAGAAAGCATGAGGGTGTGAGTAAGAGTGAGTGAGAGACTGAGTGAGAGTGTGATAGAGAACATTAGTAAGAGTGTGTGAGAGTGTGAGTGAACGTGTGAGTGAAAAAGCTACAAGATGCAAACAAAGATGATGATGATGATGATGATGATGGAAGCTATGCTGCATTAAAGTTAATGTATTTCTCAGTATATAGTGGTGGAATTTATGCTGTATCGCTATCTGCGTCTGGATTCTACATAATTGTAGGAGTTATGCTGTACCCCCTTTAGTGGCTGGATTACTATATAATAATAGGAGTTTTACTGTACCACCCTCGAAATGCTTTTCAGGTGGAGGGGGCAGGATTTGGTGAGGGACTGGATATAAGGGATGAAGGAGAGAGCAGAGTCAAGGGTGATACCAAGGCAGCGAACCTGGTCTGTTGGTTGTGGAGTTGTCAACACTAATAGAGATGTCAGGAAAAGTGGACAGAGTGGATGGCGGGATTACCATCAGTTTGATCTTAGAGATGTTGAGCTTTAGGTAACGGGACACCATCCATGATGCAATTCCTGACAGTCACTGAGGCGAGTTAAAAGAGAGGGGGGAAGGTCAGGAGCAGAAATATAGATTAGGGTCATCTGCAGGTGGTACTGGAAACCATAGGAAGAAAAGTTGTCCGGGGGAAGAAGTGTAGCTGGAGAATAGCAGAGGCGCAAGAACTGAGCCTTGAGGAACACCAATAGATAGTGGTAGGGGAGAGGAGCAAGTTCCAGCGAATGAGACACTAAAAGTCCTGTTTGAAAGGTATGATTTAAGCCATGAAAGAGCCATGTCATGGATTCCATAAGCATGGTGGGTTTGTAGGAGGAGGGGGTGGTCGACTGTGTCAAAGGCTGCTGAGAGGTCCAAGAGAATAACCAGTGAGAATTGGCCTTTTGTTTTAGCTGCGAGAAGGTCATTAGTAATTTTAGTGAGTGCAGTCTCTGTTGAATGCTGTGGATGGAACCCGGATTGTAGTTTTTTCAGTTTTTTATTTCTCTACAATCCATGTGTTTCTCCGTGTTTTCTCTCTTATTTCTGGATTACCAAGATCAGATTTCTATCCTTTAATCCATAACAGATCAGTCCAGATAAACTGCATTTGACTAACAAAAATCTTATTAAGGGACAAAGCAGCTTTGGTTAAATCCATAAGAATTGGGAGGATTTAGGCAAGCTATTACTTGGCTGGGAAAACATGCATTCACAGGCACATCTGCAGTATGTCAAGTTGCAAACTAATGTCCGGATGTATGTATATATATATATATATATATATATATATATATAATTTTTATTTGCAAGATGCTAAAATGTCAATGTCACAGTCCACCTCGTGGACTTTCATGAGGAAATGGCTACTTAATGTTCAGTTAGAGGGTTCTCACTTGAGTTGTGCATTTGTATTTTGTATTTGTATACCAAAGAAACGAACATGGAGGCGGAAAAACGTATACAAAGACACACAACGCGAAGAATCTTCGTGTTCGTCTTCATTAATATCCCCTGTAACGGGTTCACCAAGAGAGCTGTAGTAACTCACAGAGATCACCCACATGTATCCTCCTGTTGTCCCCGGAATCACTTCCAGCACCAGTCAGCATGCGCACCTTGGAAGCCTGCTATGTGTACCCAATAAGTAGACACAACTACCTTGAACTGAGTACAGCAGGAATGAACAGTTTATTGTAGTAAAACATAGACTCATATAGCCACAGAACTTCATTAACATAAATTAACAGATACATGTATTCAACCCAACCTTTAATCCCCAATCAGCAATCCTATTGATGGGATTAATTAAACAATGGAGTCCCTGCCTGTTTGGCAGCCAGGCTGGAGCCATCTCTGAGTACCTTGGGCCCCTGTATGACAGGTCATTCTGTCACATATCTCCCCTTTTAAAAATAAGACTGAACTGGGGCCAGACCCAAACCGGGTCTGCATCCAGTTCAGTCCGACAGCACAGCTCCGTCGCTCCTGGAGTTGTGGATGCAGGGGGCTGGCAAAAGGCAGGGAGACAGGGTCCATAATCTGCGGGTAGCAGGCTTGCTTTCAGTCCTCTCCAGGGGCCCCAGTGATGGACAGTTCCGTCACACACTCCATCACATATCTCCTTTTTCTGGGGGAGACTGACGTCTGATAAGACCCCACACTGTTTGACTCTGAAGTCAGTCTGTATATCTGGACCATCACTGCCAGCCACAAATTGGTACTCCTCAAAACAATTTAACAAAAGAGCAGTACTCACCCGCCTGCCCTCTGCCTCTCCCGAAAAATATAACTGCCGCTGGAGAGAATTGCCAACTGCACCTTCTCTCTGGAGTCTTCTCAGCCGCTGGGGAGATGACAGGGTGGCGGGGGCCCCTTCAATCAAGGGTTGGGGATCCGAGCCAGCTGCCCAGCAATTCTGGGGACCACAGGTGGCAACCACAGTCTCATCCACCTGTATGGGATACGTGTCCCCAAGTGCTGGTTTCGTACCATCCTCTAGTGGAGGGACGTCTGATGTGGGAGGGCAGAGGCCAGCTGCACTCTGACCTGGAGAAATCTCTTTTATAGGGTTTGCAGGCACCTCCAGCGCTGGTAGAGAGGGGCCGTCCTGCCTCTCTCCTGTTGCCAGTATTTTGGCTGGGGTGGTCTGAGCGAGCACTGCGGGAGCGTCATGGTCAGACTCAGGAACAAGGGGGAGGGGTGGGCAGAGAACAGCAGCACTCTGCCCTGTTGCCAGCGCTTCTGCTGGGGAGCGGGGATCTGGGCTAACTGCCAAACATTCCGGGGACCCAGGTGTGGAAACCGCAGCCCCATCAACTACCACAGTCTCTGGGGCTGCCTGACTGGACCCTACAAGGTTGCTGTGGTCAGGCTCGGGAAACAGGGAAAGGAGCAGGCAGATGCCAGCGGCACTCTGCCCCGATGGCAGCTCTTCTGCTGGGTGGGTGCTTGTGGAGACCGCAGTGCCAGCTACTACACCCACAAAACCTTCTTCCTTTTGCTGGGAAGGGAAGCCAATTGCAAGCCCTCCCGAACCAACATCCTCAGATGTAAAATCAATTAAATCCACAGTCTCTGGATCTGGTTGTGGTGTACAATCACATAGTTCCGCTATCGGATCTGGGTTAGCTGTCCAGTAACCCTGTGACTCAGTCCCATCCACCCCTTCTGGGTCAACATCCTCAGGTGACCACGCAGTAAAATCAATGAAATCCATGGTCACTGGGGCATACTGTTGCACATGGTCAAATAACTCTTGATATGCCTGTTCCAGTTCCCATTCTTGTGTGACCAAATAATCCAGGTCAGCCCACAGCTTAGGCACGTATGGGATATCCTCCTCCCTTCGCTCCTGGATGTCTTCCTCCCGACACTCCGATGCACTACCGAAGTCGGGATCCTTTTCTATAATTTCCAATAATAATCCCGGGCCGCCGAAGCCATAGCCCTCTGTGGGACCTTTATCCTCCAGCCCCAGGCACATCTGTGCTGCGTACCACCGCAGAGCCCGATATCCATCGTCCAACCTCAGCTCTGTCTGGACCAGCACCTCCAGCTCAGCCACCCATTCCTCTTTGGGCTGCTTCCCCAAGAACGGCATCCGCAACTTCCGCTGGAGCCAAAACCTTTCCTCAAAGGTTGGGAGGCTTTTCCCCTTGTACTTAATTTCCAAGTGGAGAACATCCCTCCAGAGCTTCAGGCGTTTACAATTCCTCTTGATCAGCTCTGCGTAGCTGACTTCCATTCTCTTTCCTGGAGATAGATCCCGTTGCAAAGGACGTGTCCCTCAGACTAGGAGGCAATCCCACCGCTGCCACCAATGTAACGGGTTCACCAAGAGAGCTGTAGTAACTCCCAGAGATCACCCACATGTATCCTCCTGTTGTCCCCGGAATCACTTCCAGCACCAGTCAGCATGCGCACCTTGGAAGCCTGCTATGTGTACCCAATAAGTAGACACAACTACCTTGAACTGAGTACAGCAGGAATGAACAGTTTATTGTAGTAAAACATAGACTCATATAGCCACAGAACTTCATTAACATAAATTAACAGATACATGTATTCAACCCAACCTTTAATCCCCAATCAGCAATCCTATTGATGGGATTAATTAAACAATGGAGTCCCTGCCTGTTTGGCAGCCAGGCTGGAGCCATCTCTGAGTACCTTGGGCCCCTGTATGACAGGTCATTCTGTCACATATCTCCCCTTTTAAAAATAAGACTGAACTGGGGCCAGACCCAAACCGGGTCTGCATCCAGTTCAGTCCGACAGCACAGCTCCGTCGCTCCTGGAGTTGTGGATGCAGGGGGCTGGCAAAAGGCAGGGAGACAGGGTCCATAATCTGCGGGTAGCAGGCTTGCTTTCAGTCCTCTCCAGGGGCCCCAGTGATGGACAGTTCCGTCACACACTCCATCACATCCCCTAACTAATCTCCCTGGTCCCTTCCCCATTAGCCTACCTTGTCTACGCAGCATGCCAAAGGAGGCCCCTGCAGGCGACCAATAGAGTTAACTCATTTAACTCCTGGAGCATAGAGAGGCTGATTTTCAAAATCCTCCTCTCTAGAAAGGCACTACAGGAAGTGCATAACACTCTCACCCGGAAGTAAGAGGATTGCCATGGTGGACGCCACCATGGAGCTTGCGCAGGGCTCCAGGCACCAGAGCATCTCAGCAACAATAGAGTACCAGCTGCTCTGACCCCGGTGAAGTAGAGAAGACACCAAGAAAGGTAAGTGGCGCTGGACAGCACGACACCAGCCAACCGGCTATGGTGCAATGGGTATCCCCTGACCAAGGGGGCTTAGCCCAAGAAGATGGCTCAAGCCGTATAAAATAACAAATGGGGCGACAAGTCCTCCCTATCTGAAATAGGGCAGGAAAAACACTGGGGCTATCTGGGAGGGGTGGGGCTTTTAAATGTTTGAGTCCTGCCCTATCTCAGGTACGGAGGTGGAGTCTATCTATAGCATCACCTGGGATGGCAGGGAAAGAGGTTTTTCAGAGGTTTGAGGCTTCCATGGGTACGTCTGAGGGGGTCTCAGGTGGGGACAGCTCCTGCTTGGGTCGGTGAGAGTCCAGCTACTTCTAGGGTTGGTGGCAGAGGGTGCGGATAGTTCTGGTGCGGCTATAGGGGGTGAGGTTGTTTCCGGGTCTGCGGAGCAGTCTGTGGTACAGGTACCAGTCGATGCTACAAAGAAGATGACACTAAGCAGGTGTCTAAGGTGTCTGATTCGGCCCATGGTGAGGTATATATTTGTTTTGAGGGTCCTTTGGGGGCCCATCTTAAGCCGGATGTGAAGGAGAAAATTTGGAGGAGAGAATATGCGGAAATATTCTCGTTGCTTCCGTTGGAGAGATTTAATCCGGATAGGGGATCTAGGAAAAAATCTCAAGGCAAGGCAATGGTAGTGCAGGATCATATGTGAGAAAAAAAAAAAATCAAATCATATTGTAATACGTAAATACTTAAAGTGAGTGTAAATAACTAATAAAATGTACACACAATTGTAGGTGCAATAAAAGCTTCAAACATGGAATAGAGATCCTCTAGGTTCATGAGTTACTTAATCTCTGTATAAAAAGAAGTATACAAAATAGTGCCGCATATCAAGGCAAACACAATGCATGCTGGGGTAAAGCAATTTACAATAAATCAGCAAGTGTATGCATAAAAGTCCAGCCAAACCGGATTAAAATAGAAACTCAAGCCTCTCTCTCTCTGCGTTTTACCGGATGTAGACGTTTCCAGCTTTATCAGGGGTTTCTCCTCTCGGTATAGTTCCCAAAAAAGAGGAGGGTACGTTTCAATTAATCCATCACCTGAATTGGTTAATGATGGGATCGACCGGGATCTCTGTAGAATTTCTTACGCTGCATTTGATAGCGCTTTGCATTGGGTGAGACATTATAGGAAGGGTGCTTTGCTTGCAAAATATGATGTTGAGTCGGCTGTTGCTGGTGCATCTGGAATGCTTCCACTTGTTGGGTTGTTTTTGGGAGGACAAATATTTTTTACACAGGTGCCTCCCCATGGGTTGTTCCATTTCTTGCGCGTATTTAGAATCGTTGTTTCAGATGTTTTTTAGAATGGGTTGTGAAAGAAGAAGCGGGGGTTCCTTCTCTCATTTCTGAGGTTTGTGGGATGTTTCTTACTACATTGTTTTCCAGAAGTTTGAGGTTCCTTTAGCCCCTAAGAAGACTGAGGATCAATTAAAGTTTTTGAGGATTGAAATTGATGTTAGCATAGTTTTTCAGGCTTCCTGGTGACAAGGTGCAGGATTTGCGGCATTTGGTTGGTTTATGGTTTTGCCCAATCAGTGAGGATACGAAATGATAGCACAACACACAGCAATTTGATCAAGCAAAACTTTAATATAGAACTCTTACTACAGCAGATAGAAAATAGTTATGTGTGTAAAATTATACGTATGTATATATGTGTGTGTGTAAAACGAGTTAAGCAATTGATCAATATCACAGCACTCAATGCTATAGTGTCAAATGTCAATGCAGTAATACATCACCGAGACAAGTAGTTATCACTTCTCTAGCTGATTAGTGCCATCTCCAGCTTTTATATATAGGGGACACAAGGGGAGACAGGGACCAAGGGGGCAATTATAAAACGCTACATATAAATGCTATATATACACTATACAATATATATATACTGTATTGGCCCGAATATAGGCTGCACTTTTTTCCCCATACTTTAAGTCTTTAAAGTGGGGGTGCGGCTTATAATCAGGGTTTAACGCAATTCATATCGCCCGACACCCTGTATATCGCCCGACACCCTGTTGCGGGCAATCAGCAGGGTTGGGATCCAGATCCCCCGCAGCGCTGCAGGGGACTTGAATCCTCCTCTCTCGCAGCCGGTGGAAGTCTGCGAGATGAGCATAGACAACCTCCGCTGCCGGCACTTCTATGACGGAGAAACCCCCTGCGGAAGTGGCATTGCGCAGACGTCCACTGGCTGCCCCGCTAGATACCAGGGAGTCTGGGGATACATTGGTAAGCTGGGGGGGGCAGAGTAGCATTTCTAGGGGGCATAAAGCATATCAGGGGGGGCAGACTGGCATATCAGGGGGTATAAGTGATATCAGGGGAGTAAAGTGGCAAATCATGGGGACATAAAGCATATCTGGGGGGCAGAGTGACATATCGGGGGGGCAGAGGGGCATATCCATAAGTTAAGGTGCATTATGAATTAAGAGGGGGGACCTTAAAATGGCTATTGGTTTCCAAATTTCTGTTTGTATATAAACTATGCTGACTAACTGAAAAAAAAAAAATACAGTATTTGCTCGATTATAAGACAAGTTTTTTTAAGACAAATGCTCTGAAAAATACTCCTCGTCTTATAATCGGGGTGGTCTTATAATCAGACCTCAAATAGGTCTGACTATGAGATCCAGATCCCCCACAGTGCTGCAGGGGACACAGATCCTCCTGTCTGGTAACCTCCTCCCCCCAAACTTACCGGTGATTCTGACTCCCTGGTGTGTAGTCGGGGCAGTGGGTAGACGTCTACGCGATTCGCGTAGGCAACGTCCGCTACAGACGGAAGAAGGTGCCGTTACCAGCGGGGGTTGTCTGTGTCCATTCCCCGTCTGTCAGAGAGGAAAGTTCCCCGCACCGCTGTGAGCAATTCTCTCTGACAGCCTGAGGGTGTATGCGAGATGGACGCAGACAACCCCCGCTGCTCTGGCTGTCAGAGATGCAGGTATACATAAATAATGTATGGAAACATAGCATTGCAGGTATAGATCAACAGAACACACAAACCCTGCATTGCAGGTATAGATCAACTGGAAATCACATGTAAACTCAGCACTGAAGATATAGATAAAATAAGCAACATATGAAAACAGCGCTGCAGGTATTGATTGTCACGGACTGGGTCCAAACAGATGACTGAAAGGCCCCAGCGCGCCCAAAGATTGTGTGCAGGAGTTACGGTGCAGTAGTGGAGTTGGACAGGGCCTGGTTGCAGGGTGGCCGCACTCACCTGGGTGTTGAGTATCTAGGGTTGTGCAGCCAAACACCAGTGCCCTGATATAGCAGCGGATGTAGTCCAGAACAAAGTCAAATCCTGCAGGCACCCTAGAACAGGCATGAGACATCACACAGGACTCATGTGCGGGATGCTGCAGGCTGGGAGTATGGAAGCTAAGCAGAGAAATATAGCAGACACATAACAAGCAAGGGACAGGGAGACCAGGCACGAAACATAACCAGACAAGATATACATGTTACAGAGCACAACAGTGAACAAGACAAGGAATAAACATAACCAGACAAGATATACATAATACAGGGCACAACAGCGAACAAGACAGGACACCCCGCTGCCGGGGGTACAGGACAGACTGACACACATAAATACAGAAACTAGCCTAGGACTGTATGATAACTATTGGAGATTCCGTCACATCTTATGGCCATAGTATGCTTAGCCCACCACTATGCCAAAGTACTCCAATGACGGTGGGTCCTAACGCTAATCCCTGCTGACAAAGATACGAAACAAACCAAATATGAAATCCAAACACATAGCACTGAGACATTCCTTTAGACTGCCGACTGGGGAACACATGGGAGGGGCACACCTTATAAAGGAAACAGAGATGAAGCAAAGAGCTGAAGCAGAAGCAAGGAATGGAAGATCAGAACAGAGCAAAAGGAAATCCAGGAATGGATCGAAGCAAAACAAGGAAACTGAAGCAAGAGCGAGATATGCAGCTCCGCAGCCTGGGTGGGACGTGACAGTATCCCCCTCCGAATGAGCGGCCTCTGGACGCGAACAGGAACATCAACAGAAGGAAGGCCCGCTCTCTGATGCATACTCAGGAATATGAAATCACTTAGGAGTCCTTCGATGACCAGCACTGCCGCTTAGCAGACCAATCTCCTCCAAAACAGGAATCAGCATATCTGATCAGGAATGAGGAAGCCGCTTCTTGCGCACTCTCCTCCGAAACAGGAATCAGCATATCTGAACAGGAATGAGGAAGTTGTCTCTAGCGGACTTTTAGGTCCAGGTGAAGGCAAGGTAGATCAGGTAACCCACTTGCTGGGCAGACACGACAGGTAACCCACTTGTTGGGCAGACATGACAGGTAACCCCTTTGGTGGGGTGCACATGACAGGAAACCCCTTTGGTGGGGTGCACATGACAGGAAACCCCTTTGGTGGGGTGCACACGACAGGAAACCCCTTTGGTGGGGTGCACACGACAGGAAACCCCTTTGGTGGGGTGCACACGACAGGAAACCCCTTTGGTGGGGTCCACAGCTGCAGACTCCACTCCGCGAACTCCTGGCCGTTTACCTGCGGCCATGTGTCACGGACTGGGTCCAAACAGATGACTAAAAGAACCCAGCGCGCCCAAAGATTGTGTGCAGGAGTTACGGTGCAGTAGTGGAGTTGAACAGGGCCTGGTTGCAGGGCGACCACACTCACCTAGGTGTTGAGTATCTAGGGATGTGCAGCCAAACACCAGTGCCCTGATATAGCAGCGAATGTAGTCCAGAACAAAGTCAAATCCTGCAGGCACCCTGGAACAGGCATGAGACATCCCACAAGACGGGATGCTGCAGGCTGGGAGTATGGAAGCTAAGCAGAGAAACATAGCAGACAACATAACAAGCAAGGGACAGGGAGACCAGGCACGAAACATAACCAGACAAGATATATATGTTACAGGGCACTACAGTGAACCAGACAAGGAATAAACATTACCAGACAAGATATACATGATACAGGGCACAACAAAGGACAGGGAACAAGGCAGGACACCCCACTGCCGGGGATACAAGACAGCACACCCAACTGCCGGGGATACAAGACAGGACACCGCGCTGCCGGGGATACAAGACAGGACACCCCGCAGGTACATCACAGACTGACACACATAAATACAGAAACTAGCCTAGGACTGTATGATAACTATTGGAGATTCCGTCACATCTTATGGCCATAGTATGCTTAGCCCACCACTACGCCAAAGTACTCCAATGACGGTGGGTCCTAACGCTAATCCCTGCTGACAAAGGTACGAAACAAACCAAACATGAAATCCAAACACATAGCACTGACATACCTTTAGACTGCCGACTGAGACAAACAGAACACACGGGAGGGGCACACCTTATAAAGGAAACAGAGATGAAGCAAAGAGCTGAAGCAGAAGCAAGGAATGGAAGATCAGAACAGAGCAAAAGGAAATCCAGGAATGGATCGAAGCAAAACAAGAAAACTGAAGCAAGAGCGAGATATGCAGCTCCGCAGCCTGGGTAGGACGTGACATTGATCAGCTGAATAAGACATACAAACCCTCTATTTGCAGGTATATATAAATAATGTATGGAAACACAGCATATCAGATATAGATAACAGAATAACACAAAAACCCAGCTTTGCACGTATAGATCAATTTAAATTTACATAAAAACTCAACATTAAAGGTGTAGATAAAACCCCCTAACTTACAGGCATAGATCACAGGTTGCACACCCCAAAGGCCGGTCCTGGCGCCCACATTGCCAACATAGAACCTGACCAGCACCCAAATTACACACATAGGAAATGCTATCTTTGTCCCCAAACAGCCCAGTGTACGACATCTTTGTCCCCAAACAGCCCACTCTGTGCCATCGTTGTCCCATAAACACCCTGCTTGTGCCATCTTGGTCCCCAAGGCTTAAACACCCTGCTTATGCCATCCACAAATCAACCTTGCCCCCTTTTCTCACTATCTTCCCCCTCCCCCCTTTTCTCACTGTCTACCCCTTCTCCCACTATCTACCCCTTCTCACTATCTAACCCCTCGGCCCCTTCTCACTATCTACCCCCTTTCCCCCCTTCTCACTTTCTAACCCCCCTTCTCACTATCTAACCCTCTCCACCCTTTGTAGTTCGCTTACCTTGCAGAAGTCCTCCGGTGAAGATTGAGGGGCGCGCCGAGCCGACTGGCCTTCTATTCTATGATGCTAGCTGGGCACCCTAAACCTAAACAGAGGTCCTACACCATGTTGTTCTTATGTGCTTGAGAGTTTCCTTATCTATTCAGCACAGTGATCTGTACTTGTTGACATCAAGATGCCAAAGTTACAAGTTATATAACTATACTTAGCTAATTAACCCTGTCGTGACCGGAGTCATATAACTGAAATGCACTACATTTGTTTTGGTTGGTCACCCTGAAGCAGATTCCGTCTTTAATCCCCATTGGCCTTTTTTTTTGTTGACGGATAGCTTTGGTGACGGCTGGGGTTAAGGCTCCGCACAGCTTTCTCCAGATAACCAAGGGGTTTAAAGATAATTTGACTGTTTGGGATGTTTTTCCTAGTGACTTTAATGGTTATTCGTTTTTAACGGAGGATGAGGTGCAGAATGAGGAACTCAGTTTATTCACTGATCCTGCAGGTGCAGAAGGTTTTGGGGCCTATTTGCAGGGTAGATGGAGCACGGATAATTGGGTTGACAATGGATTGGTTAGGAATTTAGTTTCCTTGAAAGTATTCCCCATTGTGGTAGCCGTTGAATTATGGGATGAGTTTTTGAGGAACAGGCGTATCAGGTTCAGGTGCGACAACATGGGGTGGTTACTGCCATTAATGACATTTCTGCTTCCTCTGCTTGGTCTTCTTGGTTACCTGGTTTTACAATGTTTGCAGTTAAATATGTGCATCATGGCAGTACACATTCCTGGTGTAGCTAATTGCATTGCCAATGCTTTGTCCCAACAGCAATGAGTGCGTTTTCGTCAGCTGGCTCCGGACGCGGAGGTATGGGGTCACATTTGTCCAACGTGGCTTTGGAACTTCGGGGACATGCAGATCTAGCTCTCTTGTTTTTTTTTTGTTTTTTTTATGTCAGGGTTAAAGGTCATACTGTCTGTTCATTCGGCGATCAATGACTGATCAACTTGATAGGGGTTTTCAACTTCATTTGGAGGCGCTGGATGGCTCACTGGTGTGTCCCTGTAATTGCGTTGATGATTTTTTGCTGGTGAGGTCTTGTGTTACAGGCCCCTTCTTGATTCATGATGATGGTTCTTTCCTTTCTCGTTACCAGTTTACCACAGTTTTTAAAAAATGCCTTGGGTTGTTGTAATTGGATACTAAGGTGGGGCCTGGATGTGGCGGTTATCAAGCGTATTGGTTGGTGGGAGTCCTTGAGATTTCGTTCCTATATTAGGCCCCACTTGGTTTAAAAATTGTTCAATTGCGCTGTAGTGTGGTTCTATATGTATACTTCGGGATCTCTGCGCATATGTTTGGCTGCTAGGATGATGTGTTGATGGGTATTTGCAATGTATGAGAATGCCATGTCTGTTATGAATACCAGGCATATATCTATATATATATATATATATATATGTGTGTGTGTGTGTGTGTGATCTCCCCAACCAGCCCTGCTCATTGGGGGCCCCCGTGGGCAGTGTGCACCCAGGCACCCATGGTCTGGGTAAGAAGTGTCCAATGAGCATGGCTGGTTGGGGAGATCACAATCCCCCTCTAACCGCCCAACATTAGGGAGCACGAGGTGTGTCACTTCAGACACTTCAGACCTTGGCTTCCATGCTCCCTAATCACTATGTGTATGTGCATGTGTGTGTGTCAGGGCAGTGTATGTGTATATGTGTTTATGGTCAGGTGTGTGTAAAGGCAGTGTGTATGGGCAGTCGTGAGTAAGGGCAATATATGTGTATTTATGGGCAGGTATGTGTAAAAGCAGAGTGTGTAGGCAGTCGCGTGTACGGGCAGTGTATGTGTACATGCATGTTGATGGGTTGCTGTTTGTGTAAAGGCAGTGTGTGTGGGCAGTCATTTGTAAGGGCAACCAGTGTATGTGTGTTTATGAGCAGGTATGTGTAAAGGTATCGTATATGAGCAGCCGTGTGTAAGGGCAGTGTATGTGTGTGTTTATGGGCAGGTATGTGTAAATGCAGTGTGTATGGGCAGTCATGTGTAAGGTCGGTGTATGTGTATATGTGTGTTAATGTGCAGGTGTGTGTAAGGGCAGTGTATGTGTATATGTGTGTTTATGGGCAGGTGTATGTAAAGGCAGCAAGTATGGGCACTCATGTGTAAGGGCAGTGTATGTGTATATATGTGTGTAAGGGCAGTATAAATAAAATAACCTCTGTAAAAAAATAACTGAGGGAGGCACAATTTTCCATTCTTGCCTCGGGTAGCTAGCTATGGTTCTACTCTCTACCTCCAAACCAATTTATCCACAAGTATTAAAAATTACAACCTTAGGGTACTATATAAGGGATGGATGTGGCCCTCTAGAACTTAAAATATATAAAGGGTTTTACATACTAGCACTCAATTTCTATTTGTGAATGCTTCTATGGTTTCAAATGAATGCTCTAAAAAAAAAAGGATGTATTATATAGAAAAGGGGAATATTAATTATACCCGCGTATGGTAAACAAATGTACTTATGGTACCCAAAAACACCGGTCGGGAAGGGGTTTATGATTTTTGAGCTGTAGGGTACATAGTTCTAGCCACCTGGCAACTTGCCACTCTACCTGGAACATGTTTAAAGACCTAATATGCTTTACCAGCTGTATCTTGTTTTGGGAATTGAGACTTGATATTATCGCCCTTGCTGTCTGCATTTCACTCAATACTTGGTAGAGGATATATTTCCTTTTTATCAACAAGTGTTGATAGAACTGTTACTGTCAAGCTGTTGATCACGGTAACCTGAGAATTCTGAGATGATAATGTCTCCTTTTGTACCTATGGAAAGCCATTACATTAGCTTCATAAAACATGTAACATAGCATATCTATATATTGGAAACATTTCAGAGGGAGTCAAGCTTGTAAAGTCAAAATCTGGAGTAAAATTTCATTCAAGGTGCTGCAGCATTAGAAACATTGTCCCTTGCACTACTTATTTTTCAGGTCAAGTTAAGATATTTGTAGACACCTAAGAATAGAAACATACTTTTCCCTATAATTTAACCCAAAATCATAACTGTCACACTGTATGACCTTATATTACTTAGCCCACCACCACTGTCAAAGTACTCCACTGATTCAGCTCGTTGTTAAGCAATATAGCCATGTGATGAATTCTTGCTTTGTTTTGTGTGTTTATTTGTGATTATTATTCTAGTAGCAACCCGAGAATCTGCATGTGAATGCCTTTCATGCTTTTTAGGTTGTGTGCTCCCTTTTCTGTGTATTTTTTTGCTACTATTATTATCCATTCAGTGTCATGGGATTTGTGGTCCAAAAAGCTCATGAGATCATTTTTGTAAATCAAAATAACAAATATTTGCCTCTCACAATTATTAAATTATTATGATAAGAGGGTGTGACAGCTGGCCTTTTTTAGATTTTTGGTTTTACAATGGTAGCAAGCATTCATTTTGGCTGCCAACTGTATGGACCTGTTCGTAGACAGTTTTAAAGACTCAAGACTTCCACAGGGTAATGTAGGAAAAGCATAAAATAATTCAATGAACAATTTGTTTTAGACTAGGAGATACACTGATGTTTCCATAGCAAAAACTACCACTTTTCTAGTACCGTATTTCCTTAATTATAAGAAGACCCTGATTATAAGATGACTCCACACAATTTGAATATTAATTTAGGAAAAAAAGAAAAAGCCTGAATATAAGACTACCATATAGGAAAAAATGTTTTACTAATAAATATTAATTCACACGTAAACTATGTTTTCATATTTAATAAAAGCTATGATTTTTGTTGTTTGTATTTCCTTTTATTTGCCATTCTGTCCCAGTTATGCATATCTGCCCCCCAGATATGCCTTATACCCTCTTATATGCCACTCTGCCTTGCAGAAATGCCTTATACCCCTATATGCCACTCTGCCTCCCTGACATGCCTTTTAACCCCCCATTTGCCACCCCCCCAGATATGCCTTACACCCCTATATGCCACTCTGCCTCCCTGACATGCCTTTTAACCCCGTATTTACCACTCTGCCTCCCTGCTATGCATTTTAACCCCCTATATGCCACTCTGCCTCCAGAAAACCATTATACCCCCTATATGCCACTCTTACCCCCCCCCCCCCACTTACCAGTGCATCCCTAGACTTGTCCCTGTGCTTCAGACTCCCTGGTGTCTAGTGGGGCAGCCGGTGGAGGTCTGTTGCTGCTGGCCGGTAGTTCTGCCGGGGCTTCTATGACTGAGCACCGGAAGGTCATGTCACGTCAGTGCTCTGTCGCAGAAGCCCCGGCGGAAGTGCCGGCAGCAGCGGAGGTTGTCTGCGTGCATCGCACAGCCAGCCACCGGCTGCCAGAGAGAAGGATCCAGGTTCCCTCCAGTGCTGCAGGGGATCTGGATCTTAGTCTTGTAATCAGACCTCTATTTGAGGTCTGATTATAAGACGACCTCAAATATAAGATGAGGGATATTTTTCAGAGCAAATATGATATTTACCTTCATTAGTACCGTATTTGCTTGATTATAAGACAAGGTTTTTTCAGAGCAAATGCTTATATTCTTATATTCGAGGTCGTCTTATAATCAGACCTCAAATAGAGGGACCCGGATCTATTGCTTCTGCCAGCACTTCCTCTGGGAGCTTCTATGACGAAGTGCCGGCATCACATGACCTTCCGGTGCTTCACCATAGAAGTCCTGGCGGAAGTTCCAGGGCTTCTATGGTGGAGCACTGGAAGATCATGTGATGCCGGCGCTCAGTCATAAAAGCCCCGGCTGAAGTACTGGCCACCAGCAGCAGAGGTCTGCATTGCACAGACCTCCACCGGCTGCCCCACTAAACACCAGGGTTTAATGGTTTTCTAGAGGCAGAGTGGCATATAGGGGGTATAAGGCGTACCTGGGGGGAGTGGCAAATAGGGGGTTAAAATGCATGTCAGGGAGGCAGAGTGGCATATATGGGTGTATAAGGCATATCTAAGAGGCAGAGTGGAAGATGGGGGGTTAAAAAGCATATCTGGGGCAGAGTGGCAAATAAAAGGAAATAAAAACAAAAACAAATATTTTTTCTCAATCATAGTTTTTATTAAATAGTTTACGTGTGAATTAATATTTGTTAGTTAAAATGTTTTGCTTTATAAATAATAAAATGTACACATTCATGCTCACACACACATCCATGCTAACACACACTTACATTTCCTTGCTGACACATTCACCCATACATACTCATGCTCATACACACATTCATGCTCACATAAATACTTATACATGCTTACACATACATTTATGCTCACACATCCATACTAACACACACTTACATATCCTTGCTGACACATTTACTCATACACATCCAAGCTCCTACACACACTAACACATCCATGCCACCAGGCCCAGACTGGCCATCGAAGCCCGTAAACAGCCTCCGCTGCCGGCACGTCTGCACAATGTGCTTTAACAATCTCCCTTGCCGGGAATTCCCACGGGGGGAGTCCCGGCAAGGGAGATTGTTAAAGCACATCGTGTAGACGTGCCGGCAGCGGAGGTTGTTTATGCGCTTCGCCGCAGCCGGTGAACGTCCGCACAATGCGTTTTACCTCTGCCCCCAAGACTTACCAGAGCAGACTCCCGGGTGTCTTGCGGGGCCGGCGGGGGACATCTACGCAACACGCGTATACAACTTCCGGTGCCAGCACATCCGCTGAGTGCCGGCACCGGAAGTTGTATACGCATATTGCGTAGATGTCCCTGCCGGCCCCGCAAGACACCCGGGAGTCTGCTCTGGTAAGTCGGGGGGGGGGCAGAGTGGCAGCATATCTCGGGGGGGAGGAGGAGGAGGAGGACAGTGGCAGCATATCTCGGGGGGAAGGAGGAGGACAGTGGCAGCATATCTCGGGGGGGACAGTGGCAGCATATCTCGGGGGGGCAGTGGCAGCATATCTCGGGGGGGAGGACAGTGGCAGCATATCTCGGGGGGACAGTGGCAGCATATCTCGGGGGGGACAGTGGCAGCATATCTCGGGGGGGCAGTGGCAGCATATCTCGGGGGGGGACAGAGTGGCAGCATGTCTCTTAAAAAAACCTTTTCTTTTAAAAAGCACCAAACTTTTAGGGTGCGGCCTATATATGGGGGCGGCCTATATCCGAGCCAATACGGTATATATATATATATATATATATATATATATATATATATATATATATATATATATATAGGATCAAGCATCCGAATCAACAACTAATTATTGTGTTAACAATGCAGCACTCACACACCATACAATATGAAGCACTAAAATACATTTATTACACAGATTCATCATTTTCACCAATAAACACAACATATCTTTACTTAGATTATAGCTCTGCTTATAAACACGATTGAAGCAGATAATTCTGGTATAATGCAGTCAACTTATGCCCAGTATAGTACGTTGATGTGCATGATTTCAATTTGAGATGTACTTGTACCAGAATCAGGTTGGAACCCTTTTGCTGCTGCCCTAGAGTTCCCATTGGCAAATGTCACTGTGATCAGGATCTACAGTAAAGGGAAAAATTTGACATGGAAAGAGTGGACAAAGCCAGGGTCATAACGCCAGAATTAGTAGAGATGTGACCAAGGTCAAATCCAAACAAGTGGCAAAGGTTAAATATGCAGCTGGAGCAACAACTGACCACCTAGCAGGAGGCCTCCAGTGTATCAGTACCAGTAATTATGCAAGTCACACTCATAGCAATAGGAGGTAACCACACACATCACTGCCTGTGAAGATGAACACCCCTTGCATATTGTAAGTATTTACAGGGGACCCATTGAGGTGAACATTGAGTCTGTTTGCTGTGGCACCTCTGAAGTGTATGAAATTTTACACTGACAGACATTCAAAATCATGCCAACATATGAACATATGATATATTCATGTGGGCAAATACATCAATTTACACACTTTTGTGTACACAGTTCAATTTCTTATAAATATATATATATATACACTCGCTGGACACTTTATTAGGTATACCTTGCCAATATCAGGTTGGACCCCCTTTTCAGTGGCGTCTCCAGCTTTCATATTTAGGGGGGCACATGGGGGGCCAGGGACCAAAGTAGGGGGGCCGATTATAAAACGGTACATATACACTATATATATATATATATATATATATATATATATTTATATATACAGACACACACGTTAGACGAGCATTTTTAACTACATAATATGTACTTAGTTATTTTTCAATCTGTAATAGTACCCCGTGCTGACAATATATATATATATATATATATATATATATATATATATATTAGACTCTGCTGCCGATATATACAAATATTACACCCTGCTTCCGATATATATTACTATTAACCCCTGCTGCGGATATATATTGATATTATACCCTGCTGCTGATATACATAAAAATTATATCCTGCTTCCGATATATATTAATATTTGACCCTGCTGCCAATATATATTAATATTAGCCCCTACTGCCGATATATATATATATATATATATATTTATATATATATATATATATATATATATATATATATATTAGCCACTACTGCCAATATGAATATAAATACTAGACCCTGCCAATATCTATCTATCTATATATATATATATATATATATATATATATATATATATATTAGCCACTACTGCCAATATGAATATAAATACTAGACCCTGCCAATATCTATCTATATATATATATATATATGTATATATATATATATATATATATATATATATATTAGCCCCTGCTGCCGATATATATCAATATTATCACCTGCTGATATATATTAATATTATCACCTGCTGCCAATATATAAAATATTAGCCCCTGCTGCCAAAACATATATAAATATTTACCCCTGCTGCCAATATATATAAATATTAGACCCTGTTGCCAATATATTTTAGAGTGAAAAAATTGGACCCTATCCAAGCATTTCCTTGGGCCCCGCTCAACGCTCCCTTGCATGCAATCACTCCCTCCGCTACCACACCAAAAAAAAAATATTTGCCACACTGACTGCAGATCAGGGGAAGACTGAGAGTCTGTCCTGCACTGAGAGGTCCTCTCCTCTGTAATCATCCCCAGAGTCCCTTTGTCCCCTCATTCACTAAACCATACCGCTGTTTTACTTACACCCTGTAGTTCAGGTATAGATCAAATAAACAACACATGGAAACAGCACATGCAACTGAATAAGTATGTATTTGCAGGTATACATAAATAATGTATGGAAACATAGCATTGCAGGTATAAACCAACAGAATTGCATTGCAGGTATAGATCAACTGGAAATCACATGTACACTCAGCACTGAAGGTATAGATCAAATAAACAACACATGAAAACAGCACTCCAGGTATTGATCAACTGAATAAGACATACAAATCCTATATTTGGAGGCAAATATAAATAATGTATGGAAACATAGCCGATACAGATCAACAGAATAACACAAAACCCAGCTTTGCAGGTATATATCAATTGGAAATTACATATAAACTCTGCATTAAAAAGGTATAAACCCCCCTAAATTACAGGCATAGATCACTGGTCACACACCCCAAAGCCAACCCTGGCGTCCACATTGCCCACATAGAACCTGACCAGCACCTAAATTACACATACATAGGACGTGCCATCTTTGTCGCCAAACAGCCCAGCATGAGTCAATATTGTCCCCAAACAGCTGAACGTACGCCATGTTTGTCCCATAAACACACTACCTGTGCCATCTTTGTCCCCAGTGCTTAAACACCCTGCTTATACCATCTTTGCTTTTTTGACAAATCAATAATACACCTATGATTCACAAACACTTTTACAGTCACTCACTAATTCACTTTCATTCAATCATTTATTTTTTCACACAAATTATTTACGCATATTCATTAATGCATCCACACATTAATCTATTAATTCTCTCTCTCTCTCTCTCTCTCTCTCATTCTGACTCTTTATTTCAATATTCTTGCCACCCTCCCTTCTCTCCCTCCCTCCCTATCTACCCCATCCCTCCCTCCCTATCTACCCCATCCCTCCCTCCCTATCTACCCCATCCCTCCCTATCTACCCCCTCTCCCTCCCTCCCTCCCTCCCTCCCTCCCTCCCTCCCTCCCATCTAGGGAATTTAGAGTTTACTTCTTAGAATTTAGAGTTTGTATGACCTGCACTAAGGGGCACTAATATTAGCTTCTGCTCTAGTGATACATATATTGTACTTGCTTCAGCAAAAATGGAGTGGAGTAAACCAATATTTAAATGCAGTTGTTGTAATCCAAGAAAGCAACTACACAAACACTAGATAAAGAAGGTCAATAACTAGCACTGGAGGGTCATTACAGCACAGAGGAAAAGTATGACCGACATGTTCAATGTGCACCATCCAACCCTGTACAGAACACATTTACAGAAAATGAATACCGGTACATAGAAAGTCCCCCACAATGGGGCACAGAAAGGATCCAGTCGTGCATGCCTGTCTGGAAACGGCGCAAATGGAAAATGGGTTGGCAACAACCTATCTACCTCTTCTCACTCTCTATCTACCCCCTCCTAACTTTCTACCCTCTCCCCCCTTTGAAGTTCACTTACCTTGTAGAAGTCCAGCGGTGGGATCACGAGGCCTCCGTCTCCCTGTTCTGCCGTGGAGTGCGCGGCTTCACTGCTGAGCGCTGGATATGACATCATATTCTGGCGCCCAGCTTGAAATGCCAGCACCGCGACCAAGGCAGAGGCCTTGCGGGGAACAGTGAGAGGCGCCGAACGGTTGCTGAAAACGTATTCATCAGCGACCTCTCGGCGCCTCTCTCTTCTCCGCGTCCAGGGGAGGGCTGGCAGCCTAAGGCCTGGGGGGCAAGTCTAGTCAACTGGCCCATTGCGCCATCAAAGCGGCTGCGAGCGTCATTGAAAGCGGCTGCCATGCGGCAGTCACTCCACCAGCGCCTAATGAAATTAAAGCGGCCGGCGTGCACTCACCGCGCCGCCCAATGGCTGTGCCTCAGCTCTTCATCCCACCCTTTTTAAATGTGGGACGAAGAGCTGAGGCATGGCCATTGGGTCAGACTGCCGCACGATGCAGGGGCGTACCTAGAGTATTTGGCACTTGTGGTAGATCCTGTATGTGGCACTCCCACACACACTTTAAAACTGCATAATTTCTGGACTGTAACTGAAAATTCAGCATTCACTTGGCCAAAACCGGAAAAAAACTAAAAAAAAAAAGCAAAAAAAACTTTAAAATACTTTATTAAAAGTAACACCAAAATTAGACAAAAAAATCAATAACAATATTAATATATATATATTCATATATATATATGTATATATATATATATATGTATATATATATATATATATATATATATATTGTGACAGAAAGGCCGGTACAATAGTGGATGGGCGGTATATACGCCCTACTCTGGCTAACTTTGTGTGTCCTTATGTGTAAAATTGAAGTCCCAGGGAAAGATGTTGTTTGACTACAAACTGCATTACTGGCAGTTTGCAAAACATGGTAAGGGTCCCTGGGGCGGAGCATCTGGAAGAGCAGGGTGGGCCAGTGCTCCAACAGCACTAATTGCTGTATTGATCCAATCCAGAGTCTGCATTCTGGACAGGAGCTCCACAGGTGTGGACTAAGTAGCAGCTCACCTGTGGTTGATTAATTAGCAGGCAGAGGGTAAAAGGAACTGAGCCTGATTCAGGAAAAAAAGGCCATTGTTATTCCAGCTGGGAGAGCTGAGGAACTGAGGAGTGTGGTTTCTCTCTGAAAAGCCATTTTGATGGAAACTTGTGACTTGTTGGAAGGTGAATGTTTGGAGCTCTTTTATACTAAGGCAGTGCTCAAGCAAAGACTGTTATCCTGTGCTGCTTATAACTGCTGCTGTTTCTTCCTGTAAAATAAACATTGATACTGAGCTGGATGTATCCTGGGCTTCATTTACCCTAGAAGACTGTGGTAACAACCAAGATCCTTGACAAAAATCCCAAGGAAAAGGGAGGCCTGTCGCATATGGTGGAGATTGCGGGCATCCACGTAAGTCTGTGGGTAGAAGCCATTTACAGCTCACCATGGAGGAAGTTATTAAAGCACTGATCCAGTCTACTTCTATATATATACCGTATTTGCTCGATTATAAGACAAGGTTTTTTCAGAGCAAATGCTCTGAAAAATACCCCTCGTCTTCTAATCGGGGTCGTCTTCTAATCAGACCTAAAATAGAGGTCTGATTAGGAAACTAAGATCCAGATCCCCCGCACCGCTGCAGGGGACCTGGATCCTCCTGTCTCACCCCCCCCATCGTACACACACTTACCGGTGCTTCCTGCTATGTTGCCGGGGCAGCGGGTTGACGTCTACGATCCGCGTAGACAACGTCCGCTGCACCCGGAAGGAGGTGTGGCTAGCAGCGGGGGTTGTCTGCGTCCGTCGCGTAGACCTTCCCCGACTGTCCGAGATCAGAGCTCCCCGCACCGGTGCGGGGAACTCTGATCTCTGACAGCCGGGGAAAGTATACGCGACGGACGCATACAAACCCCCGCTGCCAACTCCACCTCCTTCCGGCTGCAGCGGAATGCGACGTCAACCCGCTGCCCTGGCTGGAAGCACCGGTAAGAGAGGGATGAGAGGGGAGAGAGGGGTGAGGGAGGGGTGAGAGAGGGGTGAGAGAGAGTGTGTGTGTGTGTTAGTTAAATGGGGGTATAGGGTGTGTGTGTGTTAAATGGGGGCATAGGGCATTTCTGGAGTGGCGTTAAGGGGGCATTTAATAGAGCACTCTGCCTCCCGAAATGCCTTATACCTCCCTATATGGCACTCTGCCCCATAATATGCCTTTTAACCCCCTAAATGCCAGCGTGGCATATAGGGGTATAAGGCATTTCTGGAGGCAAAGTGGCACATAGGGTGTCAAAAGGCATACCATGGGGCACAGTGGCATATAGAGGGTTAAAAGGCATATCATGGGCCACAGTGCCATATTGGAGTGGCAAGCCTGGGGGCAGATGTGCGTAACTGGGGGACAGGTTGGAAAATACAAGAAATAAAAACAAAAAAAATATTTTTCTCAATCATAGCTTTTATTAAAAAAAATAGTTTACATGAATTAACATTTACTGGTAAAACTTTTTTCCTTTGGGGTCGTCTTATATTCATGCTTTTTCTTTTAAAAAAATAATATTCAGATTTTGGGGGGTCGTCTTATAATCAGGGTCGTCTTATAATCGAGCAAATACGGTATATTCATATACATATATATATATATATATATTCATATACATATATATTCATATACACATATATATATATATATATAACAACAATCACAATCCTATCATACTCAGGTTCTAGCATGTGCTGGCTGACTTAGTATGATAGGAGTGGGATTGCTGTTTGCAGTTATATATATATATATATATATATATATATATATATATATATATTTATACTGTTATTGAATTATTCTGTCCAATAAAAGTGTTAACACACCAAAGTTGGACCAAAAAAATAATCACACTCCTATCATGACTAGGCAGCCACTACATGCTGCGATCTGGGCATGAAAGGAATGTGATTACAGCCTCCCTATGCCATGCTATCCCCCCACACTTACACATCCATGCTATCTGAAACCCTCATTCACAAACATTCAGCATAACACCCATCACTCTCTCACACTCACTAATCCACTCTCCCTGAATCTTGTCCTACCTTTCCTCTGTCACTGTAACTTTTCCTCCTCCTCTTCGTTCTTCCTCTTCTTCTTCTTCTGGGTCCTGTCCTTCCAGTGCACTGGGCACGGAAGACGGTGGGCGTGGCTTCAGTGTTGTGCGCAGGGATTTGACATCAAGTCCCGACGCACAGCCACAGTTGCGGCGCGCATCGTTTCTGGAGGTGTGCCGGCGTGGTGGCACCCCTCTGATTACAAAACGCGTCTATTACAAAACGCGTCTATTACACAAAAAAAAGATGGCGTTTCAACTGGGGGGCACACGGGGGGGCACAACATGGCCCACCCCTGCCGACGCCACTGCCCCTTTTGCCTTCAGAACTGCCTTCATTCTTTGTGGCATACTTTCTACCAGGTGCTGGAAACATTCCTCAGAGATTTTGGTCCATATGGACATGATGGCATTGTGCAGTTGCTGCAGATTTGTCGGTTGCAAATCCATGAAGCGAATCTCCCGTTCCAACACATTGTTGATGCGAGTTGATGCGAGCTTTGTGACATGATACATTATCTAAGGGGCCCAAAGTGTGCCAAGAAAATTTCGCCCACATCATTACACCACCACCACCAGCCTGAACCGTTGATACAAGGCAGGATGGATCCAAATTCTGACCCTACCATCTGAATGTCACAGCTGGAATCGAGACTCATCAGACATTTTTCCACTCTTCCATTGTCCAATTTTGATGAGCCTGTGTGAATTGTAGCCTCAGTTTCCTGTTTTTAGATGACAGGAGCAGCTCCCAGCGTGGTCTTCTGCTGCTGTAGCCCATCTGCTTCAAGGTTTGTTGTGTTGTCTGTTCAGAGATGGTATCCTGACCATTCTCCTCTGATTCAACAAGGCATTTTCATCCAGACAACTGCCGCTCACTGGAGATTTTCTCTTTTTTGGACCATTCTCAATAAACCCCAGAGATGGTTGTGTGTAAAAATCCCAGTAGATCAGCAGTTTCTGAAAAACTCAGACCAGCCCGTCTGGCACCAACAATCATGCCACATTGAAAGTCACTTCAATCCTCTTTCTTCCCCATTTTGATGCTTGGATTAAACTTCAGCAAGTTGTCTTAACTATGTCTACATGCCTAAACGCACCGAGTTGCTTCCATATGATTGCCTGATAAGCTATTTGTGGTGACAAGCAGTTGAACAGGTGTACCTAATAAAGTGGCCAGCGGGTGTATGTGTCATACACAATTTATATGCTTTAAATTCAGAGCCGGCACAGATCTAATGCTCCTGCTACAATGATTTAGTAGTCATAGTGACCATATGGCACTCCTTTATTCATAGATAAAAAGATAAAATTTGACAGCATATAACCATGGGGCCCATCTAGTCTACCTATTTTTGATTTCAAGGACTGAGTCTTGCCTTATCTTAGATTCAGGATAGCTTTAATGCCTATACCATACATGTATTTAATTACCTTACTGTATTAGCCTTGACCACAACCGATGGGAGACAATTCCATTTATCTACCAACTTCTCAGTAAAGTAAAACTTTCTTATATTAGACCTCTGACCTTCTAGTTTTAGACTGTTGCCTCTTGTTCCTACTTTTCTCCTCCTTTGAAATAAACTTCCTGTACTTTGTTAAATCTCTAAGTATTTTAATGTTTCTATCACATCTACTATTTCTCCTTTTTCCTCTAAGCTATACAAATTTTGCTCCCCTAGTCTTTCCTGATATTTTTATCAAAAAATCTAAATTGGCATAAATAGCAAACCAGGAAAACTAACTATAAAAAGAACATAGTCCCACTGAGCAATGTGCCATGGACAGGAGAAAGCAGGAGGACAGACATACATTACATAGTCTAATGAACAATATAATACATTTATTGCATAAAATAAACAGACTTACTCCTAAAAGCAGCAAGAGAGGCCAGCTTACACAGATGGTATTTGCAGAAAAGGGATATATTCCCTGGAACTGGTCCTCCACAGCAAGAAAAAGACAGCAAACTTCCAGTACATTCTCCCAGGCTGATAAGATGTTCTTATCCAGATATACAGCAGCAAGGAAAACCGGGTCCACATTTCACCAATAAATCATAATATAGAGATGGATATAGAGATATAGAAAGGGACCCCTGTAGCCCTTAGCAGGAGGGGTTACATGACCCTGCCTGCATTAATGAAGGTGCTCGTGTCTCACCCCCCCCTTTTGTCAGTATGCGTGGGTTAATGCCCTCTGGGTGACCCCATGTACTGTAAGGGCAATAGGGGTGGGTCCGCTCAATCGCGGGAATATTCCCGCTGGGAAAAAAAGGGGGAATGTTTCTATATAAAGGGGCAGTTTTTTGGCACAGCTTATTCTCTACAGCGAAGACTACAGAGTGTGATTACCTGCTGTGTGAAGACTCCCGCCCACCCCCACCCTGTTGAATATTTTCAAGGATGTCCGTGAGCTGAAGGGTCCCTTATAAGTGCCAGGTGAGAAAACTCATGAGGGTTTAATATCTGGATTTTGGTTAGATGCTAGAGTTAAAGTTGGTTTATGGTGATGACAGTAGGCGTCACGGCTTAAACCTGACCTGCTGTGTTGAAGAATGACCAGCGGTACCTGGCGGGTGGTTGCTGTGGATAACCTTTGTTTACAAAGTTTATAGTAGCATTAGGGGACCCTACAGCAGGGTTAAAATGGTTATGTGGATTTTGACGTTTATCTGCTATTTGTCTGTTTTTCTCAATAAAGTACGTTGTGGCATTTAGGTAAATGAATGCCGCGGCCATGTCAAAATCCAAGCTGGACTGGTGTCATTTATTTGTATGTGTGCTTTCTTTAGTTAGATCAAACTCTGTCACCGCATTGTATAGGCAGTGCAAGGGTCAAGAAAGAGCACTGAAAATATAAAGTATACTCGCAAACCCAACATGTTTCTAATTAAATGCCCTTGATAGATTGATCATGAACAAGTGTGACCACCTTTATAGAAGCCGATGTTTTAGCAGTTTGCTGGGCTGGAGCATTAAGGTCCTGATAGCCCTGACTCTAATTAGCAGACAGGGCGTCATGTGGTTGTGGGGATAAGGGGTCATATAGAGGTCAGGGTTTAGGGTTAGGTCAGGCAGGTTATGTAATTAAAAAAAAAAAGTGTTAAGAACTTTCTGGTTGCGCTCGCGCTGTTTAGTATTGCCGCCTTTTTTAGTGTTTGTGTGCTCGTGGGCGCGCCGCGCCGCTTAGTTACGCCCCCTCTCCTTGCGCGCCTTGCTCTCGCGACTGTCTCGCGCTGCGCTAAGGGCGGGAAGTTGCCCTATAAATAGTGCGTTCCTGAGGTATACCTCACTTACCTGCGGCGAACCGCTAGCTGTTTGCACTGACCTGTTGCATCTAGTGAGCAGCAGCATAACGGGAGAGCCAAGGGCAGAAGATTTTATCTGTATATTTATGTCGTGGCTTTTATTGAGTTAAGGTTGCCCCTTCAAAAAAAAAAAAAAAAAGAGTAATGAAGGGGTGAACCGGTGGTGTATTGTGCTGTCCTGGCTTTAGGGCGGATGGCATTGAAAGAGTTAAATTTTGGTTGCACTCTGGGGCTTGGGCCAGGAGTGCTTTTTATGATTACAATGTTTCAAGGTTATGTGTGTAAGTTGTTGATTACATTGTAAGCTAAATAAAAGACCAAGGCCTGTTTATCCAATCTGAAGTTGTCTGGTGTCTTTATTGGTTACAATCTTTATTTGGTTGTGTGTTTAATATGTATGGTTTACATCCCTTACAATCACATGTTAAAGCAATGCCAAGGAAGAAATACATCAGCAATGTCTTTAGAGAAGCAATTGTTGCTGTCCATCAATCTGGGAAGGGTTATAAGGCCAAACAATTTAAAGTCTAGAACTCTACAGCGCAAAAGATTATTCAAAAGTGGAAAACATTCAACAGCTGCCAATCTTCCCATGAGTGGACATCCCAGCAAATTCACCCCAAGGTCAGACAATGCTAAGAGAAATTGCAAAAAATCACATTAAAGTTACATCTCAGAAAAGCCTCATTTCTCTAAAAAAAAACATGGCAGCATGGCTTGGGTTTGCAAAGTTGCATTTGAACAAACCACAAGACAGGACAGCATTTGAGTACCAACACCTCATACAATCTGTCAAGCATGGTTATGGAGGGGTGAGGATGTAGGCTTCTTTTGCAGCCACAGGACCTGGGAACCTTGCAGTCATTCAGTTGACCATGGACTCCTCTGTATACGAAAGCTTGGCCGAAATTGGGTCATGCAACAAGACAATTATCCCAGGCTGAAAAAAATGAAAGGTGTTGCAATGGCTCAGTCAAAGTCAAGACCTCAACCCGCTGTGGTAGAACCTTACGAAAGTTGTGCATAAGCAAACATCCACAAACCTCAATCAACTGAAGCAACATTGTAAAGAAGAGTGGGTCAAAATTCATCCACAATGATGTGAGAGACTGATACAGACAACGATTACTTCAAGTTATTGTTTCCACAAGCTATTGAATCATACGGTGTACTTCATTTTCCACACATGGCTTCTCAAATTTGGCTTTATTTTTGTTGGATACATTTTTACCTAATTTGTAGACCTGCTAAGGAACAAATGATTGTTATTATGTCATGATATGTAAAACTACAGAGTTCAAAGAGGGTGTATTTTTCATAAGACTATATCTTTTTTGTGATTGCACAATGCTATTTTCTATTATTTAACTTCCTTCCTTTGCACTTACATTACTTAATTCCTAGTTACACTTCAAGTCAGGGACAACTGTTCTTTGCAAACTAGATTTGTAAGTAGAGATACTTCTGTTTTAAAGAATGGTGGAAAAGCCATAACTGCTCTCCTATGTCAGAATTTAGACATAAAATGTAAGGCAAAGGAAAAATAATTCTGATTCCTTTTGATCTTGCTGCCATTATATATATATATATATATATATATATATATATATATATATATATATATAATGAGTGCAGACACAATATGTCCATGCTTGTATTAATGTTATTAATACAATATGTCCCTGCTTGTATTATTGTTATTATTTATTGATTTGTATAGCATCATCATATTCCTGTACAATTATCAAATAGGACATAACATGTAGTGCCTTACAAAGCAAGTTGGACACAAACAAAAGGTGAGGAGGGCACTGCTCAAACAAGCTTACAATCTAGAAGGAGTTAGGGTATTATTATGCTGTCTCTTACCGTGAAAAATGGAGTCTGGTGGCAGGAGAAAGTTCACACACATGTGCAATGGAAACCAAACCTACTCACTGGAGATGGAAACAGTAAGTAGGAAGGTAAACATGTGCACAAGGGCAATAAGGGCAAAAGGGATTTACCCAGTAATACACATCTCCAGGAGATGGTGGATGAGTTATGGACTTTTAATCTTTGTAACAGTGCTGTAGGTGGTTGCGCCTGCTGCTGTGGGATTGGTGAGGTCTGTAAGGGTTGTTGTACAACGGGTAGAAATAGGGGACCTGAGGTATGACAGGTATATTACAAAAGAGGAAAATGTATTTACATAGCAGAGGGCCACCTCTTTTTAAGACGACATAATGCTTTTCTTTTTAGGAAAAAGTGCACTGACTTAGGTTGGAGGGTAAAAAAGGTTCCTCCTCATCTATTTTGAGAGCTGTAAAAGTTAAATGAGTGGGATATATAAAGCCTGCTTGATTTCTTATGACTTTGGAAGCCCAACCATTTTGTCTTGGTTGAGTCATAGTTTATGTCAGTCAGGACTTACTTCTCATGGGTTGCCTTGATGTGGCTACAATACAGTCCTCATCTAAAACCTCATCTTTACTATAAGTATGAAGGGGTAGGTTTGGATTTGAGCGCTGGTACTTTATTCTTCTTTAAATGCTTAAAACTGTACAATTTTGAAATGGTAAGTATGATTTTGGATCCAGTAATGTGCAGTCATTCATGGAAGGTCAACATTTTGGCAAGCGTGTGGGGACTGAATACACCCATAATCACGTGCAAGCATGGAAGTTGCCTTTATCTGCCTCCAGCTATTTGCTGTGCAGGACATGTATTTGTGTCAACTCCATTCATTCTGTCTCATTCTTCCAAAAACTTGATACACTATATGACCAAAAGTATGTGGACACCTGACCATCACACCTATATGAGCTTATTGGACATCCATTCCAAAAATGATGGGCATTTATATGGAGCTGGCCCCTTAGATCTGTTCTGATCTGTCCAGTTTCACCACACCAAACTTGTCAAATGATGTATTTATGGAACTTACTTTGTGCAGAGGTACAGTCATGCTGCCCTAGCCCTAGACCATTATCACTTCACCAAACTTTACTTTACATTCCGGTTGATAGCACTCCAGATTCATCCATCAGACTTCCAGATAGTGAAGCATGATTCATCACTCCAGAGAATCCACTTCCGCTGCTTTACACCACCCTAGCCAATACTTTCCATTGCCCATAGTTCAGCTTGTGCGCAGCTCAGCCATGGAAATCCATTTCACGATGCTCCCGACACACACTGCTTGTGTTGATGTTGCTTCCAGAGGCAGTTTGGAACTTTGTAGTGAAGCCTTAGGACTAGAAGCTAGAGGACAGGCAATTTTGCTCTTCGGTGCTCAGTAGCCCCACTCTACGAGTGTGCATGGTCTCCCGCTTAGTGGCTGCCAATGTTTGTCTAAGAAGACGGCATTCCGTGTGGCTAAAACACCTAAACTCAATAATTAGGAAAGGATGTCCACATTCTTTTGGTCATATAGTGTATTTTAGACACTCTGCTTCTGAAGATGAGTAGAACTCACCAACTTTTGGAACAGTTGATATCCTGTAGCAACAAATTGGCAGTTTCACTCCACAACATCACAGTTTCCTCTTCTAAGATATGTCAACAACTTTATTATAAAACCATAGCTCCTGGAAACCGACCATATATATAGTCCTGAAACATGGCATTAGATATGCCTATGCTCATCTGTAATGACACATTTGTATTGTCCACAACATTGTAACCTCCTTCCTGGGAAGTAGCCAAAACTATGCCTCCTAATATTAAGGCACTTAAACCATCACTTCTTCTGTAACCACATATTTCCACATAATGGTGCCCAGCCAGCTTTGTCTGATTATCATACAATCTAGAGTATGTGACCTTCCCTGGAATCGGTAATATTTTTCAGTGGTCTTTTCATTATTGTATGTTGTTTTGCAATACAATATTCACTACTGCTGTGCTGTGTTACAATTAGTTACACAGAGAAACAGAAACTGGGAAATTATAACACACTGGCAGTACCACAAGCATCCCCATGTATGTAGCTAAAGTGTCTACAGCAGTATTTATTTAAGCTACGTGAGATGCTGTTATGTCTTAAATACTGGTGTCTTATACTACATTGCAGTTCTTTTAAAGACCACTAGCTCTAGGTTGGCAGTGATACTCCATAGATTGTGTTTTCACTTTGGTTTTTAACCTCACTTGGATACATGGAGATTCTAAAATCCTGCCACTCTAGATTATACCTTTTTGATTTAATAGGTGCCTTTTTTCTTAAAATAGATATTTTTTGCTCTTCAACTGTTTATAACTAGATTGTGTAATGTGTATTAACCTCCTCATGTTATTCAGCCATGAATATTTTTATAACTCTATCATTTCATAATCTGGTGGGATAATCATGCTCTGTAAGGGTATGAAAATATTTTTGATTATACTGAGCAAGACAGTAGTATATAAAATCTTTTTGGAGGAAGAGATTCCTAGTGTCAGAGGGAGTATATCTTCCTCGGGTGTTTCGATTTTCCTTCATTGTGTATTTGCATTCTGCCATATTGGATGGTGGAATGCAGGCTTTTGCTTGTGGAACGCATGCATCCTCTGCTATTTTGTGTGGTGGAACGCATGGTGGAACGCACGCGTCAGCCATCTTGGACGGTGTATCACATGTGTCTGATGCTTCAGGATTCAATGTGGAGACTATCTGGGCGGGAGGCATTGAAGAGATGGCTCCTGCGTGGGACCTGGACATGCCAGGTAAGTTCTGACCTCAGGTATATCGGGCTCGAGGTCCACGACACTGTGAAATACTGTTTCAGCCCATATTATTTAACATATACTTAATTAAAATATAATTCTTAAGTGTTAAAAACTTTGAAAACTTTAAAAACTTTGAAACTAACACTTTGAAAAAGCCTTTGTAAAGGCCTTTGTAGACACCTGCTTTTCCAATATCCTTGGTGGGGATACCAACCTTCAAATTGCTCTTAACCACGATTTTAACCAACACCTGCGTACTACATCATTGCTGCTATTTCATCCTTAGGATTGTATTGCCCATAGCTCCACAATATGTGAGTACCACATTTTGATCTCTTTTTATATATATACCTGGAGTACAAACATACTACACCATTTTGCTGCTTTTCTTTTTTCTATTTGATATTGTTGAAGCGCAACCACTACCCCCCTTTTGTGAATTTCTACTATCAATCAAGCCAAGAAGAGGAAACCTTGGCAAGTGGGCTGCTGCTCTATTTTATGAAGTTTTAAGGACTTTCAAGAATATGTTTTATACGTTTTTTAAACAAAGAATTACCTTTAGAAAGTCCTGTCTAGCCCTTTTCCACCCCCCTTGTTTTATACTACACATAAAGCCACCTTCCAAAATGCAGCTACACCACATCTGTGTCCCAACAGACCCGTTGTACCCACCCCCCCCAAGAACAGAACCCCTTCCAAGGCCAGGGCCCATAGTCTGTAGGGGAGGAGGCTGGCCCCTGGCCCCTCCCCTCTAGGAGCGCAGGGCACAGAGAGATTAGGCAGACCAACTTCAGCCCACCCTGAGTACTTTGGCACATGGGATCAGTCTTTAAGTCTTTCATTTTTTTTGTTTTCATTACATGCACGAAAACCTTCAATAGACTAGGGCAATGTTAGGAAAGGAACATGAACAGGAAGAAAGTGAATACTTTTATTTGATGGGTGAGTGTTTAGTTAGGGTTAGTTCTGGTTTAAGCTTTTTGTCTTAAGGTTAGAAATAAAAAAAGTTTAGTGAGGACATATGTTAGTTTGGTACATTTTGTAACTATTGTGAGATTTTTGGGTAGGTGGGAGATTTTATTAATTTTATTTCGTAAGATTATTTGGTGGGTGATAACATGGGTGGATAGTGCTGTCCCAAGGATGAGGAGACCACAGACTGAATTAACGCTTTAAAGCAGCAAAAGCAAGCCAACTAGTTCGGCAAACAGGGATGATCGATCTGTTGGCAGATTCAATGTTTCTATGTTTGGTCAGGCATTTTAAGATATCGCACAGATTTTACTACATAGCATGTATAATAGACTTGATAACCCCTCATTAATTCTGTTCATTTTAAATGTAAACTTTATAAGCCCCCAAAAATGAGTGGAATAGTCTCTGATAAAAATTCCTAGCTTGAAATCTGAAATATGCATGACTCCATAATTTCCCATAAGTATGACAAACCTATGCATGTAGGATGTTGCTGAACTCAGGGAATGTTGCTGAATGCATTTTTTTGTATGGGCACATGTCCAGTCTAAAATAAATGGTGAAATTTCATTTTTTTGTGTGAAAACAGCTCCATAAAACATGGCAATATGCCCCCAGATAAATATCCTAGTTGTCTAGTTTTCAAAAATAGTTAAGTTAAAATGTGGGACCACCACACAGCTTTAAATGGGACATGGCCCGGTAAATTTATTGGTAAAAATTATGTTTGAATAACAGATTTCAATTTAGACCCCAGAAGAAAGCCTAATTGTCCTGAAAAAAACACTATATGGTTTGTGTGCAAAAATAAGAGAGGGGGAAATCCTAATTAAAAAAAAAGTTATAGCAAAAAGGATAATACAATTTGCATCCTCAAGTGTAAAGTAGTGTAAAATACTTGCGGGGTACATTTTGTTTCAATAAAGTTCCTTTATCTGCAGTCCTGAAAGCTGCTATTGTTTTTAGTCAATAAAGATGGATTCACAGAGAAAGAGAACCATTTCTGCACCTCTCTCCTCAAATTGGTCTCCATTAATCTGGCCTATTGGGACACTTCCGTAAAAGGGTGGAGCCACAAGGACAGCTTCTCCCCATTCCTCCAATTGAGAGAGAGGGTGTTCCCATGGTCTCCGTCCTTTTGGGGAGGTGCACCGGGAGGCCTGGATCACTGAGAAGCAGACTGTGACGGGACCGACCCATACCCTGACTGGGTACACCCGCCAGACACTGCTTTCTTCTCCCAATAGCCACCAGGAATACAAGACTTCAACTGGAGCTAGTGTTGAAGACAACAGGAAACACTGTTCCTCAGGAACCACAGTTGCACTGTTGCATAGCAAAACAGTGCTTTTGTCAGGGTCCACCCTGCCTGCCAAGACTATACAATAATTATTTCCAGTCATGTCTACCTGCAGACCTCTAGTGGCCACCCTTCTTTCACTGGAGCACCCATATCCAATTACTTGGGACAGCTGAGCCTTGTTACCTGAGTTTAACCCTGCCTTTATACCCCTGTTCTGCCCTTCAGACTGGGCCTTTGCATTTGTTTGCCTTGGGTCCCCGTTAGTCTGCTTGCAGCTAAAGATCTGTGTTCCTGTTCTGATTTCCTGTGTATGACCTTGGCTACATTCTCGATCCTGATTTGTGTACCAGACCCCGGCGTTTCCCAGACTTACCTATCTTCCAAGCCGTGTGCCCTGCCTGAGGGCTTTCAAGCAGTGTGCCCTGCCTGAGGGCATCCTTGCTACAGTTCCCCTGTCCTTGCTACAGTTCCCCTGCCTGTGGGCTTCCTGCCATCTGCCCTGCCAGTGGGCTTCCTGCTGCCTGCCCTGCCAGTGGGTCTCCAGTTCCAGGCCTGCCCGACAAGACTTTCTAGTCCATGTGTTATGATTAACAGAATCCTGTTTATGCTTTACTCCACTGTATATACCAGTCCTGTTCCTGTTCATCAATACAATCTATTCTTGTATATCAGCCTGGTGTGAGACTGTTATCTCTTGTCTGTACCTACCTGTCTGTCGATATGCATCTCGGAGTACAGACAGAGATTCAGATATCCCCTGCATTTGGGCTCCTACCTGACCAGCTGGCCAGGGTCCTGACAGCTTTACTGTTCTCACAAGGACAGCACCAAGACTTATTCCAATAACAAGACAGAACTTGTATTGCGGTAAAACAGGAACTGACTTTATTGGGAACAGCACAGATATTTATGGACACAACATAATTGGATCAGGAGCATAATCCTATCCTAACTACCAGACCAACTACCAGACCGCCCAGCAAGCAATGCCCACCCGACAAAAAGGTGTCAATCCCAGGGTACCAGTGGAGAGCTCAGGGATGTCCATAGCAACGCAGTTCCAATTGTCGACAGGCATTGCCGCAGGTTCCTAGGCACCATACAGTTCCATGGATTTGCGGCTAGGTCCCGATCAGGCTCATGGAGCGTTTCCGGACATGTAGAGCCCCCATAGCCGGCTAGTCCATGAGAATCTGGTTAAGGCAGACCAGACAGGGTTTTCCGGTCACCCTAAGACATAATGACATTTGTTGTCCGAAAACGAATAGACCAAAAATGAAACAAAAAAAAGGTGTCCAAATTGTCTACTACTATAGGCTGATCCTTTATTGCTGTTTGTACAACAAAATCCTTTTCTCCGTAGACTTAGTCAATGTTATGCTGGGTGATTAAAGTCGTACACTGTCATGGAAATTGAATTTGTGTTCATTTTTATAGATAATTAACTTTCTCCTATATGTTGTGCTGGTAGAATTGCACAACATATTTTAAATATGTGTTTTAAGATATCGTGCTAAATATTTGGTGGTCAGTAATTCCACCACTTCAAGCTCTGTGCCCATTCCTTTCTGCATGAGAAATCCCTCCTGTAGACAGTTCTGTAGTTCTGATTCCCCTCCCACTTTCCCTGACATCAAGCCCAGCATGCACGTAGGAGCAAAGCAATGCAGCTATCCCTGTTTGATTTTGTTATTTGGATGGCTGTAATTGTAATTTTTTTCCAATGTTACTTTCCACATCCTGCAGTGTTACAATTATACAACTACATGGACAATACGCTTTCATAGATACATATAAATATAAACACATTTGTTTGACTGTTTAGAAAAAAACATAAATGCAAACATACAGTTATTCAGTTATATACAGTTTTGAGCTTCCCATTCAGGGTTATGAAGGAGATGTTGAAATGCCAATCAAACACAAGATGGCTGCTTACATCAGCCAAACATGGAATGGTAAGTTTCTTCATAAAATACACTTTTTTCTTTTTAAAAGGAACTGTATGTCTGAGACTGTTGAACTGAATATGGAAATTTTAAAATGTTAATTTGACAAGACAGATTTGCTGTAAAGGGACACTCATATCCACTTGCAGATCATGCATGGAAACATGTTAACAAGTGTGAAAAAACAAGTGCACCAGTTTAATAGTAGAATGTACCGTATTTGCTCGATTATAAGACGAGGTTTTTTTCAGAGCAAATGCTCTGAAAAATACCCCTCGTCTTATAATCGGGGTCGTCTTCTAATCAGACCTCAAATAGAGGTCTGATTAGGAGACTAAGATCCAGATCCCCCGCACCGCTGCAGGGGACCTGGATCCTCCTGTCGTCGCCTCCCCCCTCCCCACACACTTACCGGTGCTTCCGGAGGTGAAGTTGGCAGCGGGGGTTTGTATGCGTCCGTCGCAAATACCTTCCCCGACTGTCAGAGTTCCAGAGTTCCTGATCTCTGACAGCCGGGGAAGGTATTTGCGACGGACGCATACAAACCCCCGCTGCCAACTCCACCTCCTTCCGGCTGCCGCGGAATGAGACGTCAACCCGCTGCCCCGGCAATCCAGCAGGAAATTGGAAGCACCGGTAAGTAAGTAAGTGTGTGTGTGTGTGTGTGTGTGTGTGTGTGTGTCATTTCTTGAATGCCTTACACCCCTATATGCCACTCTGGCACTTAGGGGGTTAAAAGGCATATTATGGGGCAGAGTGGCATATAGGGAGGTATAAGGCATTTCAGGAGGCAGAGTGGCGTTAAGGGGGCATTTAATAGTGCACTCTGCCTCCTGAAATGCCTTATACCTCCCTATATGCCACTCTGCCCCATAATATGCCTTTTAACCCCCTAAATGCCAGAGTGGCATATAGGGGTATAAGGCATTTCTGGAGGCAGAGTGCTCTATATAATGCCTTTTAACTCCCTTAATGCCACTCTGCCTCCTGGAATGCCTTATACCTCCCTATATGCCACTCTGCCCCATAATATGCATTTTAACCCCCTAAATGCCAGAATGGGATATAGGGGTATAAGGCATTTCTGGAGGCAGAGTGGCACATAGGGGGTCAAAAGGCATACCATGGGGCACAGTGGCATATAGAGGGTTAAAAGGCATATCATGGGCCACAGTGCCATATTGGTGTGGCAAGCCTGGGGGCAGATGTGCGTAACTGGGGGACAGGTTGGAAAATACAAGAAATAAAAACAAAAAAAATATTTTTCTCAATCATAGCTTTTATTAAAAAAAATAGTTTACATGAATTAACATTTACTGGTAAAACTTTTTTCCTTTAGGGTCGTCTTATATTCAGGCTTTTTCTTTTTTTCCTAAGTTAATATTCAGATTTTGGGGGGTCGTCTTATAATCAGGGTCGTCTTATAATCGAGCAAATACGGTAACTTTTAATGAAATCACCCCTATCTATCACTGTCAAATATTCATAGGCATGCATAGTATGTTAGCTACACTTATATATTTTTAATTCGAAAGAGTATATTGGATGAATTAGAGATATTGTTACTAGGAATTCTGTTACTATGTTCATTTTTTAAATTATAATCTGATATATTCCGTGAATAGTTGGCAGTGATTTATAAGGATGATTTTGCATGTTTTGCTTATATTTTATTTCCTACTTTTGGCTTTTAAATATATTTTCTTTTTAGTTTTTCCATATACATTTTCAATTTTGTAGCAATAGATTGATTTATTTTATTGAATATTACCCATACAAATTACATTGAGATAAAAAGAAAAGTTGTGTTTTATTTTGTCCTTGACCGGTATACATTTTCCTCACTTTAATAGGTCACAGCACAGAAACAAATAGAAAGCATGGCTAATATATCACCTCCCTCTTATTTGTTCTACATATTGTGCACCACTAGAAAATGTAGCTGCTAGAGGTTTGCTCTAGTAGTAGATTATACTAATTTAAGTGTATTTAAGGATAGTTGGGCTTCATATGCACATAGACAGTAGTGTATTCCACCCCTGGACCAGTTTGGAGCCAACAAGGCCAAATTAAGGCACTTGGGACCCTGGAGCAATTAGACTAAAAAGGCCTCTTTTCATTGCTCCTTTTCACACAAGGTCCTTTCCACATCCACTGCTTACTTCCCAAATGTCCTTCATAGCCAGTCCTTCACACTCCCTCACTGTAAGTACTGCTCCATGTGCTACGTGGTTAATCTGGCACAGGGAGCCAATCACCCTATTGACTGATTTGTAAATAGGTATATGAATACATGAATTAATTAATGAGTGAGTGTTTGGGGTCAAAACTAGATGGCACAGACAGGCTGTTTAAGGAGCAGAGGTGGCACAGGAGGCTGTTAAGATATGGGGCAGCTATGGCCCAGACAGGTTGTTTGGGGCCCAGCCATTCTGTTTGGTGGAAAAGATGGCTCAGACAAGCTTTTGGGGTGCAAAGGTGACACATACAAGCTGTTTGGGGGAAAGTTGGCACTGTGAAACATAATAAATAATATTAATAAATAATAAATTAATATTTATGATCTTCGTGTGACATGTGGCACTAAAATATATGGGGCTGGTGTTCAAATATTTCCAGGGCTGATTTTCATTCCCAGTCTTGCCCTGATGTATTTTGTTATGTATGTATGTATGTAGGTATGTATGTATGTATATATGTATATGTATATATATATATATATATATATATATATATATATATATATATACACATACACAGTATCTCACAAAAGTGAGTACACCTCACATTTTTGTAAATATTTTATTATATCTTTTCATGTGACAACACTGAAGAAATGTACAGCCTGTATTGGTTTTCCCATCAAAATAACTCAACACACAGCCATTAATGTCTAACCCTTGGGAACAAAAGTGAGTACACCCCTAAATTGAAATGTCCAGATTGGGCCCAAAGTGTTAATATGTTGTGTGGCCACCATTATTTTTCAGCTCTGCCTTAATCGTCTTGGGCATGGAGTTCACCAGAGAACTCACTACTTTACATTGAAGCAAAGTGTTATTTCTTCAGTGTTGTGACATGAAAAGATATAATAAGGGTGTACTCACTTTTGTGAGATGCTGTATATATACTGATGCGATGTAGCTTCCTTTTAATGTAGGCATGGAGTTTACTATTTTGGGTGGTGGTAACATTTAGGTGACACATTCATACACAAGTACCACACTGAGCTGATGGTTTATGCCAATGCTAAGTCATGTTCACCTAACAACGTTCTTCACTCTATAGACATTATTCAGATATTTCTTGAAGGTGATTAACCGCTAGAGTGCAAGCTACACAGGTGACACGTAGCTGGCAAAGTGGGCTCTCTCCCACTCACATTACATTTCTATACTATAGTGTTTTCCTACCTCCCATACATAAGTCTAGCATGTTTAAGAGACTTCTCTTGAAGAGAGTTAACCTAAGACAGATGCCAGAGTAAATGCAAGGCTCTGTCTGGAGAGAAGAGACACTACTGATCTGTCTGCAACCTGTAAAATAAGTCTGATCGCTGCCTTTGCACTTGGCTCCATAGAGCTGGCAGCCAATGTAGCTTTTTGCTACCATGATAACCATGGTTACCAAATGATGTAATGTGAAATGTTAAAGAGCATTCTGCAAGTTGATACAAAAGACCCCCTCCTTAACAAAATGATATAAACATTTCATTGAAACATTTAATAAAATACAAATTAAATAACAGAGAACTGTATTTTCAGGTAAACAAAAAAATGGGCTGTGCGCTCAGACCAGAATACACAAGAATGATGAGAGTTATACCCAACAAAAGCTGGTGAAAAACATGTTTATTCAATGGTGTTTCCTTGGTATGATTTGTTATTTACCCCAACATGATTATGGGCTTCACCCCACTTCCTATGTATGCCTACTCTGCGGTATTGTATTTACTGTGACCTACACGGCTGTATGTACAACCATTGGGGTCCTGGAAGACTTTTAAGAAAATTACTGAAAGAAAAAACTGCCAAACCTGTCCCAGCCTCCCAGAAGAAAAAATGTGTACCAATCTCTTGCACTCTAAGGATTCTTAGTTATTGTCCTGTGATTGTTAGTTATATGTATATATTATGCAAAAAAGTATAAATTGTAACTATCATTAATTTTTGTTTAACACAAACACATGATCCTCGGGTATTTGAAAAGGAAGCTCTTGTGACATGGAATCCTCTTGAAAAACACAACTAATTGTATCATCAGATGCAATTTAATTATCTAAATATGCTCCAAATCATCAAACTTTGTTATGCAGGCTGCGTATTGTACAAACAAAATGCGAAATGGATTCTGTACAGTGCTTTAGACAGCTTAGGCTAATACCACCGCTTAGTGTCCAGCTAGCAAAGGTGACACACAACTTTAGCAAACACTGGATGTACTGTATGTAAATCATGCTGTGGAAAAGAGGAACCAAAGAAATCCCCTTAATGGCAATTAAAGGGGCCTGGCACAACATGGGGTTAAACGGGCTTTGATCAAAGATCGCTTTCTTCTATCACACAGTGCTGCTGTAATGCCCCAATATCGAGGAATTCAGCAAGACAAAAAAATGCTCCAGTGGACAACGACATGTACTATATATAATATGGTGGCAGTCGTCTGCTTTAAAAGCTCGAAAGGTGCTCTTAAAATGCTTTCATACTGAGGCATTTAGTGACACGAAAAACCCACACCATGACGCACTGTGACCGCTCTGGAGAGTGACCACAAGAGAGGTAGATTTTGCCTCTTGCAAGATTGGTGATTCCCAAGAGGGTTTGTCAACCCCTGCAGGTTGAATACAGGTACTGCATTCAACCATGCAAGTCAATGGAGCACAGTTTACTAATCACAATTAATAAAATAATAGATAAATAAAAATAGTTAAAATAAAAATGGGTTAACATGTAAAAATAATTCTCCAGTGATATCACTATCAAGAGAACCATCCACCAAACGTGGACCTCACAAACAACCTAACAAACCTATGGTGGTTTCACTGTACCCAGGAGATGTCACTGAATATATATTGGGGTGTTATTTGGCTGTGACATACCAGGAGCTGTAAATTCATACCTGAGGTACAATGTGTGTGGAGAAAAAACGCAAATAAAAATACTTCCCCAAACTGTGATAAAGGCTGGTAGTAGAATTAATGCACTCTAGTGCCCATGTCAAAATATTTTTTTGGTGGAGTCGCTAATTGTGATTGTAATTATGTTGAGATATCACACTAGCTGAATAATATACAGTATATCCTTACAAGTTATTTTTGTGCCTGTAAATGGCTAAAGGTAATGGCAGTTGTAGTCAAGGACCTGTATGCCTTCCATACCTAATGTAATTTAAAAGGACATTTTTAACCACCTTTTGTAAAAGGGAAACAGTAACAATAATTCTTAAAAACGGTAATTAACAATGCAAAAATATAAGATATAGAAGAATATAGAAGAATATGTGGGTATATAGATATTGAAATAACATATAATATTAATATGTCAGTATGGGCATAAACTAAAAGATTTCTGCTCTGCATTCATAACATCCGGAGTGACCAATGCACTTGAATGAAATGAAGACACAAAGTATGCTGCTTTTTGATTCCTAACCCACTGGGCTGCCTCAGTTGCATAGGCCATCTGCTTTATACTTAGCTTTCAGCATAGCACAGGATAACAATTAAGAATGCACAGAATTAAATGCAACAAAAGGACCAGAGCAGGTGTGCACAAAAAGAACTGGCACTTGCCCCATTATTGAAAGACAGTGGTATTAATTTGTTGAAAAATAATATTATAAAAGTGCTCGTTTCCCCTGGTGCAATGTGGCGTTACATAATACAAACTAATTCAAACAAATACATATTCATACTTTAATAAGGAAATCTGTATATTATATACATATATACATGTTCCCTCTCTAAGGGCTGAACAATTATTTTATATGACCTATCAATATAAGGCTCTTTACTTCTAGCACATCTCTGCTTTTTATCCTATCTCTAAAAAATGAGAAAGTACACTGTCTCCAAATTATCTGGACATATGCTGAGCGTGCTGAACACATCTTGCCAGAGAAATTGCTGACAGGCTGAATTTGTGCTCATCTTTAGGCTCCCCTAAAGGTGTTCCAGTAATGGATTAGTGTCTTAATGCATCTATGCAGCACTTCCCCTTCCCCCTACTTTCCAAGGAGGAAGCCTGGCAGTGAAATCCATTAGCTGCACCTTTGGGACCAAGAACACAATATTGGTAAATTCCTCTCCTCCTGCACTTGCACAAATACTAACTGCCAAAGCTCCATTAAATTTTAGCACTCCGTCCTTTTTTTCTGTTTACTGAGCTATACGTCTTTGTTAGTTTAAAATATAATAATCATTTTTTTATGTAGTTGATTAACACTACTTTCAAATGCTGCATAAAATTAAATTATCTGCATACCTGGGGGTTGGTACTGTAAAATGCATTTTCTAAATATATTTGGATTTGACTGTATTGAATGTGTTTACTAGACTTGGGCGTCGGCCAACTCTTCGTGTTCGTCTTCGAGGGGGAAAAATCCTTGTATTCCACAAATATTCGTATACATTCTTCATGTTCATTTTTTTCTTTGTTTTTTGTAGAAGGGGTTAATACAGGGTTAACGTGGTACGCACTACGCACAGCTTTGGAGGCAGGATTTTAAACTCTTACAGCGGGGAGACAGGCCAAATTTCCTGTTAGAAGTTAAAGGGCCGTACAAGCAACTCTATTGGTCGCCGACAGGGGCCTCCTCTGCCATCAACCAATGAAGTGCACCTGTACTTTATTGGTTGATGCCAGAGGAGGCCCCTGCAGACGACCAATAGAGTTGCCTGTCTCCCCGGTGTAAGAGTTAAAGGTCTTTTACTCCTGAAGGCAAACCTACGGATTTCTGCTCCGTTATCTACGCAGCACCGCAGGGGAGCGGAAATCCGTAGGTTTGCCATCAGGAGTTAAAGGGCCATAAGAATGAATCTGCCTCCTCTGCCATCAACCAATGAAGTGCACCTGTACTTCATTGGTTGATGCCAGAGGAGGCCCCTGCAGGCGACCAATAGAGTTGGTTGCATGGCCCTTTAACTCCTGACCCAGAACTTGACCATTGGTCTCAAGAGTAATGGTCTGTACGAGCGACTTTATTGGTCGCTGGCAGGGAGCAATGCTGCACTGCTGCGATGCTACGTAGATAAGGTAGGCTAGATGGAGAAGGGACCAAGGAGATTAGTAAACAAAGATGAACACTAAGATTCTTTGTGTTGTGTGTGTTCGTCTTCGTATACGTTTTGCCGCCACCATGTTCGTATGTTCGGTATTCGGGCTGAACAACGGAAACGCACCATTCGTGTTCATTTGCATGTTTGCCCGAATACAAATCTAGTGTTTACACTATATTTTCATTGGCTATAACAAATGATTTATCCTATGGATTAGTTGGGTTTTTTTTTTTTTTACATCTATTAACTAATCAAGTTTCATACTGTTTGTGCAACAAAGATCTCCACTGAAACTGGCCCATTTTGCAGAAGGACACTGGGGAGGGGGCTTGATCACTCAAGAGGGTGATCCCTCCACCAGTTTTTTTTAATAGTGGGACTAGACCTAGACCTGCTGCCCTAGTTCTGGTCCTAGTCTACCTAGGCCAGGAAACATCACTGACAGGTGAAGTGAATAACACTGATAATCTTGTTATCATGGCGCCTGTCAGTGGGTGAGATATATATATATATATATTTGGCAGCATGAACATTTAATCCTCAGAGTTTATGTGTTAGAAGCAGGAAAAATGGGCAAGCGTAAGAATCTGAGTAACTTTAACAAGGGCCAAATTGTGACGGCTAGATGACTGGGTCAGAGCATTTCCAAAACTGCAGGTCTTGTGGGGTGTTCCAGGTCTGCAGTGGTCAGCACCTGTCGAAAGTGATCCAAGGAAGGAGAAGAGATGAACTGGTGACAGGGTCATGGGTGGCCAAGTCTGACTGATGCATGTGGGGGGGGAGGCAGGCCCGTGTGGTCAAATCCAGCAGGCGAGCTACTGTAGCTCGTCTGCTGTTAATGCTGGTTCTGATAGAAAGGTCCAGTCAGGATCCCCCATGCTGACTCCTGCCCATTGTCCAAAGTGCCTACAAAAGGCACTTGAACATAAGAACTGGACCAATGGAACAAGGTGGCCTGGTCTGATGAATCGCATTTTTTTTACATCACGTGGATGGCCGTGCATGCACCACTTACATGGAGAACACATAGCACCAGGAGGCACTCATGGAGGCCCCACCTCGAAACTTTAAGGACTTTAAGGATCACAGCACACCTTCAGAGGTCTAACCTGTCGATGCCTCGACAGGTCAGCTACACAATATTCGGCAGAGGGTCATAATGTTGTCCCATTAATGACCAATGATGTGCCATGTGCCATGTCACTGGTCGCTAAGTGACTGGTTTTCAGTGACGTGCCTGGCAAGCTTACAACCGATTTCTTCACTTTAACAGTGTTGCTGTATTCAGTGGCATTCAATGGCCATGTGTGGCCCCTCGCCAGGGCTTCAACATCCGCCTTGCTAAAGAAGCTGAGGGTAAAGGTGATGGACTGGCCAAGCATGTCTCCAGACCTAAACCCTATTGAGAATCTGTGGGGCATCCTCAAACAAGGTCTCTAACATCCACCAGCTCCGTGATGTCGTCATGGAGTAGTGGAAGAGGACTCCAGTGGCAACCTGTGAAGCTCTGGTGAACTCCATGCCCAAGAGGGTTGACCCCTTAAAGACAAAGCCCGTAAATGTATGGGCTTGCAGTACAACGTGATAACGACAAAGCCCATAAATGTACGGGCTGCTGTTAAACAGCTGCATCGCTGCGATCGGCAGCTTTGCGGCGCCCAGCTTAAACAGCTTAGGAAGCGATCAGAATCGCTTACTACCCAATTTTGGTTCATCAGTTGACAAATACCTCATGACTGCAGGTTTCGTACTATGTAGCTCCATATTGTCTATGCTAACCCCACCCCTGCTCTCACCAACCAGTAGCATAAGAAAAATAAATCCCTAAAACTCTAACCCACCGCTCGTTTCACCAAGATGCACCTCGGCTTCATCAGGGCGAGGAATCACTAAGGAGAAAACCCAGCTTTGGGGCCAGGATTTAACCCGGACAGGGAGAGGTTCCCGCCATGTTATGTCTGCAGAGATGGGGATGAAATTAGAAGATTGAAGAGAGAACCGAAGAGAGAAGATAAATGAGTGAGTGAGTGAATGTGGGTACTGGGCAACAAATTCCCTTCCCAAATTAAAAATGCTGCCGAATTTTCAGCCAAACCGAATGGGCAGGGAACATAATTTGTTTCCTGAAAATGAACCAAAAAATTAATCCAAATAATTTTTGGCTCACTTGCACATGTCTAAAATATTTCCTGGTATTAAAGAAATGTTTCTATGATCTAAAGAAAATACATTTAGAGACTTTGAGTAAAAGCTGAATCACCTTGATTCCTTTTCATTTATCCGTTACATTGTACCTGTTGTGCTGAAATAGAATGGCAAATGAGAGGGAATGTCTTGAGGGAATATAATTATTGAAGGGAATTTTGTTTTGCTCAATTTTCTTCAGCAGCATATAAAGTATGTTGTGCCCAATAAAGTTTTTGAGGGGTTTCTTCCTGTCATATAGGTATTTGTTTTTACATTAGAGAAAGAAATTACAAATGTTAAATGTTTATGCAATTCTTGCCCTCAGGTAAGCAGATTTTAGAAATTTTAGATTTTAGTCTAGACTGCCTCTGAGTGACAAACAGGTTACAGAATCCCTATTTAAGAATGTATGATTGGACCCTCATTTAAAATAAGGTTTTCACTAGTATCATTACTAATTTTTCAAAGTTACACATTGTTGTGTATTATATTTGTTTACAATAACCTTACTGAAGTAAAAAAGACTACTAATTGAGTGTGTAATGACACTGAGTGAAGGGTAGACAGAAAACAACCACCTATCATCTAAAAACTAACCCAGTATGCAGTTAAATGGATTAAGTCCTAATCTGCTGTGCACTAATTGGATCAAGTACTAATCCAGTTAGTATGGATCCAGTAGACACCAGTATTTGGTCCTGTATACACATAGGGCGGATGCAAGGATTTTTGCCACCTTATGCAAAACCACATTTTGATGCCACCTTGGGGCCACCTGCTCCTTGTATCCTGCCCCCTCTGTTTAATGCCCACTTATACCCCACTTCTATTACACTTGGAGCTGAGTCAGGGGACAGCATCATACACATGACCCCCTTGTGTTGACAAGGCCTAAATTTACAGTCTGCCACAAAATGGATGAGCTGGAGCCAGGTGGATTTATATATAAATATATATTAAAAAAGCAGACTCCTGACACACTTGGGCAGCAGGATGTTTTCTAGATGCTCAATCATTTAAAGTAGCTCCTCGCTTTCCTCCTTGTCGGGACACAGCAGCTAGGTGCTAGGGTGACCACATTTCCTAACTGCTATTCAGCAATACTCACTTTCTTACTTACTCTCACAAGTGCATTACCACAGACAGTGACACAGCATGACTCATTTCAATATAACATTAGTCTGACACAGATGGTGGTACAGCATGACTCCTATCATTATATAGTGATCCAAACACAGAGGCTGGTACAGCATAACTTCCATCACTTTATACTGAGTCAGGCACTGATGGAGGTACAGCATGACTCCCATCAGCCATACATTGACGGTGGTATAACATTACTCCCATCGCTATATACTGAGCCAGACATTAGGATGTTAAACATCCAGGTCTTGAAGGGGTTAAAATTATCACATGACACAGACATTTGATATAATGTATCTGCGCACCACTGATATAATCTGATATAATGTATAATGCATCTGCGCACCACTTCCGCTGGGGCCTCTATGACGGAGAGCCAGCATGACATGACCATCCGGTGCTCAGTCACAGACGCCCTAGCGAAAGTGGCCGGCAGCAGCACAGGTTGTCTACACCAAACACACAGATGTCCATCAGCTTTCCCCACTAGACACCAGGGAGTCTGGAGCATGAGGGACAAGTCTGGGGATGTATTGGCAAGTCTGGGGGGCAGAGTGGCATATCTGAGGGGAATAAGGCATATCTGGGGGGTAAAAGGCATATTTGGGGGGCAGAGTGGCATATCAGGGAGGCAGAGTGGCATATAGGCGAGTATAAGCCATATCTGGGGGCAGAGTGGCATATAGGGGTATATCGGGGGGCAGTGGCAAGCCTGGGGCAGAAATGCATAACTGGGGGTCAGGTTGGCAAATAAAAGGAAATAAAGACAAGAAATGCATAGAACTATAGACTGGTCCATTTGAAACTTTGTTTGAAGTGAAAGCTTAAACACACAATGAAGTATGTATTGACATTACCATCAAAATTCCTTTGATGTTTTTTGTTTGTTTGGTCAGAGTATTTCAGAAACTGCTGATCTACTGTAATTTGCACGCACAACCATCTCAAGTGTTTACAGAGAATAGTCTGAAAAAGAGAAAGTATCCAGTGAGCAGCAGTTGTATGGACGAAAATCTCTTGTTGATGTCAGAGGTAAGAGGAGAATGGGCAGACTGGTTTGAGATGACAGAAAGGCAGCAGTAACTCAAATAACCACTTGTTACAACCAAGGTATGCATGATACCATCTCTGAATGCACAACACGTTGATCCTTGAAGCATATGGGCTACAGCAGTAGAAGACCAGTGCCACTCCTGTAAGCTAAGAACAGGAAACTGAGGCTACAATTTAGACAGGCTGGCCAAAATTGGACAATGGAAGACTGGAAGAACGTTGTCTGGTCTGATGAGGCTCGATTCCAGCTACGACATTCAGGGTCAGACTTTGGCGTAAAAAACATGAAAGCATGGAACCATCCTGCCTTGTATCAACGGTTGATGGTGGTGATGTAATGGTGTGGGGGACATTTTCTTGGCACACTTTGGGCCCATTTGTACCAATTGAGCATTGTTTAAGTGTCATAGCCTACCTGAGTATTGTTGCTGACCATGTCCATCCCTTTATGACCACAGTGCACCCATCTTCTGATTGCTACTTCCAGCAGGACAATGCACCTTGTCACAAAGCTCACATAATCTCAAACTGGTTTCTTGAACATGACAATGAGTCCACTGTATTCCAATGGCCTCCACAGTTACCAGATCTGAATCCAATAGAGCACCTTTGGGATCTGGTGGAACGGGAGATTTGCATCGTGGATGTGCAGCTGACAAATCTGCAGCAACTACGTGATGCCATCATATCCATATGGACCAAAATCTCTGAGGAATGTTTCTTGTAGAAATGTTGCCATGAAGAATGAAGGCAGTTCTGAAGGCAAAAGGGGGTCCAACACGATACCAGCAAGGTGTACCTAATAAAGTGGCCAGTGAGTGTAAACCTGCCTTTTCTTGTGATTTAATGTTTTGTTTACTGTTTTACATAATTATCTTAATTTGTGAAATTTGTTTATAACTAATATTTCTTCTACTTTCCTGTATTTGTCTGAAAAACATTGGAGAAAAAATGTGTATAGTTTTTGTTGACAGTTATTCAACATTTGAATTGGCTCTATGTGCAAATTGTGAATTATAATGAATTGTAATATATAATAATATAATTATAATGTATTAATAATAATAATAACATAGACAGCATCTCCCCTCTATGAACTCAGGCGGTAGTAGAACCTGTTCATTTACTTGGTCTGCTTTATACTGATAGCAGACTTTATAGAAGTCTTTATAGAAGAAGAGTATAAGAGTATGTATCATATCCCTTAAGGGGAGAGGAGAGCGTTAAGAGAGGGGCTTATACCTGTGTAAAGCTCTATATTTATTCTGTATAACTACACACTACAGATTATGTTTCAGTTCAGTTGTCAGATCATGTCCATATTCAGATTGAAGTTGGAAGCTTAGAATATGTTTGGTAAAGATTTACATATTTCTGTTGAAACGGTCTTCTCTATCTGTTGCTGGGCTACATCCCACATAGTCCCTATCACTCTGTGTGAGGAGTGTTTCAGTCCTTTACATGGAGGACTGCAAGGGCAAGAAAAGAAGTGGAGTTGCAGGGAAGAAGGTGACCTTGAGAGAGAGAGAATTTCCAGAAGAATTGGAACTTTTGTGTGCTTGTGGGGGTGGAACCATTACCACCCCCCCTTTTAGGACACCATTGCGTTTGATGTATTTATATGGTTACAAAAGAAGGCACTACTTGTCCTGACAAAATAATATGTAAAAGCTGGCTGGGCAACCTGCTTATCATTGTGTCCAATGAAACAGCATATTAAGCACAATTCAGTTTATTTAGCAAACAACCTGACAAACCCATGGATGTATGCTATCACTGTACTCAGGAGATGTTGCTGAACACAAATTGAGGTGATGTGTGAAAGTGACATATACAGGTATTCATACTAAAGTACTATTTGAGTGAAAAAATACTATTGCTAGAATTTGTGCATGGAAAGGGTTAAAATACCAGCACTTGAAATACCTTGAGGTGTCTAGGGGGTAAGATGAATTGGCCAGCTTCAAAGATGTCCCAAATAGCACATGGGAGCACAATGACCAGGTTTGGAAAAATTATTTTGAAATAGCAAACCGCTACTTATACTTGTTGCCTTATAACTTGCAAAAAAAGAAAAAAAATCTAAATATTGGGTTCTTGTTTTGAAAAAAAAAATATAGCTTCTGTGGGTGCACTAAATGAGAGAGAAGAAAGTTACAGCAAAAACAAGCACCGCAAATGTGTTAAAACATCCTTGGTCAGGAAGGGTACAAAAAGAAAAAAAAGCAGCCTGGTCCTTAAGGGGTCAACAAACTATTGCATGCTTTTGTGTCACGCAAAGTGTTCCTGGCAAAAATTCTGAACGAGACAAAAATCTTGTTTTATGAGTTATTTCTGGGCAGGGTGTGTCTACTCAAGAGCAGCAATAATGATGTTTCCATTTAGTTTCAAAAGTGTCAATTCAGCATAACAGATGAAACAGCACCATTGACCCTTTCAATGTTAATGTACAGACATAGTGTACTGGGGCTCCTGAAGAGAAGTGGATGCTGCAAACTGGCCAAAAACTATTTGACAGTTTACATGACCCCATTAATGTAAAAAAATACACGCATTTATTTATGTATACATAGATATATACAGTGTATATATTGCATTGCATTTTTGTAAATATTTTACACTCTTATTACACTCTGCTACAATGTAAAGTAGTGAGTAAAGTAGTGAGTGTACAGCCTGTATAACAGTGTAAATTTGCTGTCCCCTCACAATAACTCAACACACAGCCATTAATCGAAGGGAGTCCAACCTGCGGCCCTCCAGCTGCTGCAGGACTACATCTCCCATACTCCTCTGCCAGCCTCTTAGCTGAAAGAGCATTGTGGGAGATGTAGTACTGCAGCAGCTGGAAGGCCGCAGGTTGGACACCCCTGCATTAATGTCTAAACATTGGCAACAAAAGTGAGTACACCCCTAAGTGGAAATGTCCAAATTGGGCCCAATTAGCCATTTCCCCTCGCCGGTGTCATGTGACTCGTTAGTGTTACAAGGTCTCAGGTGTGAATGGGGAGCAGGTGTGTTAAATTTGGTGTTAAAGCTCTCACACTCTCTCATACTGGTCACTGGAAATTCAACATGGCATCTCATGGCATCACAGGCCTCACCATGGTCGACCAAAGAAGTTGAGTGCACATGCTCAGTGTCATATCCAGAGGTTGTCTTTGGGAAATAGACATATGAGTGATGCCATCATTACTGCAGAGGTTTAAGGGGTGGGGGGTCAGCCTGTCAGTGCTCAGACCATACGCCGCACACTGCATCAAATTGGTCATCCCAGAAGGAAGCCCCGTCTAAAGATGATGCACAAGAAAGACCGCAGTTTGCTGAAGACAAGCAGACTAAGCACATGGATTACTGGACCCATGTCCTGTGGTCCGATGAGACCAAGATAAACTTATTTGGTTCAGATGGTGTCAAGCGTGTGTGGCTGCTACCAGGTGCAGAGTACAAAGACAAGAGTATCTTGCCTACAGTCAAGCATGGTTATGGGAGTGTCATGGTCTGGGCCTGCATGAGTGCTGCCGGCACTGGGGAGCTACAGTTCATTGAGGGAACCATGAATGCCAACATGTACTGTGACATACTGACGCAGAGCATGATCCCCTCCCTTTCGGAGACTGGGCTGCAGGGCAGTATTCCAACATCATAACGACCCCAAACACACCTCCAAGACGATGACTGCCTTGTTAAAGAAGCGGAGGATAAAGGTGATGGACTGAACAAGCATGTCTCCAGACCTAAACCCTATTAAGCATCTGTGGGGCATCCTCAAACGGAAGGTGGGGGAGCGCAATGTCTCTAACATCCACCAGCTCCATGATGTCAACATGGAGGAGTGGAAGAGGACTCCAGTGGCAACCTGTGAAGCTCTGGTGAACTCCATGCCCAAGAGGGTTAAGGCAGTGCTGGAAAATAATGGTGGCCACATTAAATATTGACACTTTGGGCCTTATTTGGACATTTCCACTTAGGTGTGTACTCACCTTTGTTGCCAAGTTTTAGACATTAATGGCTGTGTGTTGAGTTAATTTGAGGGGACAGCACATTTACACTGTTATACAGGCTGTACACTCACTGCTTTACATTGTAGCAGAGTGTCATTTCTTAAGTGTTGTCACATGAAAAAATATAATAAAGTATTCACAAAAATGTGAGGGGTGTACTCACTCTTGTGAGATACTGTATATATATAAACACACACTTCCATAATGTAGTATTTTAAAGTAAAGTGTGGGTTGGTGAGTGATTGTGGACTAACCCTGTCACCATACCTGGAAACTCTCCAGGTTTCGCTCAGAGACACCAGAGTGGTAAGGGTGATGGAAGTTGAAGTCCTCAAAAGAGGTGCACCATGTATAGCAAAAAATATATACTTGTGGAAATATGCATTTTCTTCTTACATCTTGTTTCTTTCACTTAATTAATGAATTTAACCCCTTCTTTTATGTGCCTATGCTGTTATATTCCTATTAGGTACTATTAACCATATGGGCTTTGTTGCAGCCTACAGGCATGTATCACTAAGTAAATTTATAAAATGGTGTAATCAGATGTACAGTTTGCTTTAAACTAGGTGTCTCTGAATATCGTAACTTGTCCTGAAAAAACTATAGTTTTCCTTGGTAAAGTGTAAATTGCTTATATGGTTGTCACCTAAATCTAATTATAGAAAAACGAAAAAATGATCCCACAAGGAGACAATGAATGTTTATTTATTCAGCCGGTTGTGAGAACCATTTGGTTGACATGATTAGGGAGTCACTAAAATGTGCACCTCCTCCTTTGTTGTCTTATTTGTGCACAGGCTGCAGCTGCTTAAAGTAGCCAATCACTGACAGGGTGATTTCTGTGCATGGGTACAGGGGGGGGGGTTGCTGAACCCCTTGGAACTCTCATGCAAGTCAGCACAGGCAAGTAGGACATGTGTTTGGCTGAAAACGTCTCCTGCAAACCAAAGAACTGGGGGGATCTGGGTAAAGACTTTCTTGTGTTAGATTAGTTAACATAAAACTCTGTATTAGGATTTACATAGTTCTAGTACAATGCAATACAACTTCTGCTATAACTCATATGTCCTTTAGAATAATGTAATTTTAGCACAATGTAAGGCTTAATAATATTTTTACACGTCCAGTAGACTCAAACATCTTTTACTCTTAGGTAAGTATACAAAAGCTCAATCTGGGTATTTTGTCTCCCCACACAAATGTAATAAATATTTTGGCTTAAAAAGAAAAGAATATGAATTGGAAGGGTCTGTGACAAATAAAACACTTTGTATGTCCACCTCCCTACCCAAGAAATAATAGGTGTTTTCCAATCTACCAGTTCTTATGTACCTTCATTAACAGTGGCCTAAAATTCAAGGAATAATGTTGTTACATCAGAGTAAAACTGTACCCCTAAATATTTCAGCGATATTAAAATGGCATAGCCATCTGCAATGACCAGAGCAGCTCTGTGAGTTTTAGACTTTCTAAAATTAATTTTAAAATAAGAGATTCCTTCATATAACTAGGTAATGAAAGTTGTAGATTAGTCACAAAAAAGTCATATGCATAGGCAGCAATGTTGTGGTTCCAACATTGAGTTGAAATGTTGTGATTTGCTGTTCTTTTGTATATATTGAATATTCTAGTCTTTTTTTACATGTATTATATGTATGTTGCCAAAAAAACCCTTTCCTGTTTTCCCTCCCCTTTTCTTTTGATTTATTCAGACTATTCTGTTCAAGTATGCTTTTGTATTTACTATGTATAATTTTGTATTTGTTATGTTACAATTTTTTTTTCCCTATTTCCTAATGGATCCTATCAATGGTTAAAAGACAGTACAAAAAACAAGGGAGTAAGGGGCGCCCATGTCTTGTCCCTTTCAATTTTGTCAATGAAACAGAGAGAAAGCCATTCACCCTAACACTACAGTATAGGGTGGAAATCCAAGTTGTCATTTGGGGACCAAACCTATACCAGGCTATCCTCAAAAGTCTTTTTTCATCAGTGAGCAGCAAAACAACCTGGCACGACCTAGAGCCCCTAGTCCTAGTGGTATTATCCCATGCATTTCTACCACACACACAAAGCCCACTTGGTGTCCTTGCCAATATTTGGACCTTAGTCAATTACCACTACATGGTACATCAGCCCCATCCTCCTTCAAGCATGCTACTATAACTCCTATCCTCAAAAAGACCTTCCTGGACCTGACTGATCAAATTACCATCCTATCTCTCTCTCTCTTGATTCCACCTCCTTACTTGACCCTGTTCAATCTGGTCTTTGCCCTGGATATTCTACTGAGACCCCCCCTTACTAAAGTTACTAATGACCTACTCACTGCTAAATCAAAGGGCCACTACTCCATTAAACTCTTCATGATCTTGGTCTCTGTGACACTGCTCTCTTCTGCTGCACATCCTACCTTTCTGATCATACCTTAAGCATCTCTGTCTCTAGTAACACTTCCCCTCCTCCTCTCAGTCGGGGTACCCCAAGGCTCAGTTCTAGGACCCCTTCTGTTCTCCTTTTACATTACCTCAGTTGGCAAACTAATCTCAACTTTTTGCTTTCAATACCATATCTACCTATCCTCTCCTGATCTCTTTCCCTCTGTCTTAGACTGTGTAACTAACTGCTTTGCATCTGTCTTTAACTGGATGTCCGCATGCTTCCTAAAACTCAATCTCACCAAAACCGAACTCCGGATATTTCCTCACTCCAATGCAAGCATTCCCTCATCCTTGATGTCACATTCAGTCTCTCAAAAAACAGCTGTTTCCATTTTAAAAACATTGCCAGCATTAATCCCTTCCTAACACAAGATGCCACCAAGGCTTTTTTCCATGCCGCTTGCGAGCAGGGCTCTCTCCACCTAATGTACCAGTTTGTCTTAGTCTGTCAATCCTAGTCTTGTCATACCCCTTGAATATATGAATTGTATTAATTGCTGCGTAATTTGTTGGCGCTATATGAATATCTTCATTATCTTCCACCTTGGCTGTTGTAATCCTGTCTCCCTCTTACAAGTCTCGCTCCTCTACAATCCACCATCAACCATCAAGGTTGAAAAGACTCCTACTTTAAACATGCTGCTAGAACAGTAGGATCTCGTTTGGTAGGGTGGAGGCCAATGGGTCTGTATCTAAATCCACCCTACAAGAACTGAAAAGCCATCTTGCAATAGTGTGCCAATCTTCAGTACAAAACACCATTTCACTGTTCTCAGGGCTGGTGTTTTTGACCCACGAGAGGGTCCTGGGGTCACTGCACATCTCTTGGAGGGTAGCCCATAGTGGAAGTAACATCCCATGTTGAGTATAGGGCGTAGAGTGGGAGCATGGCCTTTGTAACCAATAAAAAAAATCAGGTGCAATTCTGTTTGATGATGAAAGTTGTATGGGGATCGCATGGGCAGGGCACAGCTCTATACAATTTTTTTTTTTTTCATTTCAGACTTATCCTCTAATTCAGGATTTCGGTCCTTGCAAGTATCAGTATGTTTGTAAGGGAGTCTCCACCGGCCAGCTTATCCCTCTGTAATTTGGGAGGGCACAAAGAAAGTGAATAGATTCTATCCTCACTCAGAGGTTCAGAAATCTTACTTAATAATCAATATTGTGGTCATACACCTACAATGATCTGCTATAAGAGTAGTCTGCTATAGACTAGGTAGAATCGGGGCCGGACTGGGAATGAAAAGCAGCCCTGGAAACATTGTGAGACCAGCCCCATATAGTTTATCTCGCGGTCAAGCTCTTATACCCACACGCACCCCTTATACATAACCGAGTCACACTATTTGCCATACAAATAAGTATAAAAAATTATTTTTATCTCATTATTTGTATTAAAATGCCAGAAAGCGAAAGTGTTAAAAGGCCCTAATAAATTAAATACATTAGACATAATGGAATCAAAACATTTGCTACTGCTAAAATTTTTAGATTTTATTCAGTGTAACAAAACAGTGATCACATTATTCTTCACGGTATTCTTGCAAGAAACTTGTATTTCTTTATTAATTCATGTAAACTATTATTTCATGTTTAATAAAAGCTATGATTGAAGTTAATATTTTTTTGTTTTTATTTCCTTTTATTTGCCATCCTGCCCCCCCCCCAGTTATGCACATCTGCCCCCAGGCTTGCCACTCTGCCCCCTTTTTTGAATGTTGATGTGCCAGCCGCCCCCACCCCACCAGGAAATTTCCCGGTATCCCGGTGGGCCAGTCCGGCCCTGGGTAGAATGCTAGATAGCATTTAATAAATATATATGGTCTTGAGTACTCTTTCTTTTGAATACTATTGGACATACATAAAAATAGTATTGATTCTGATGTCTGTATTTATTACACTCTCATTGCAGTACACTCTTAGCAGAACACAATGGTCAAGATTTATAACCTGTTATGATATAATTTTCTTTATTCTTTGCTGGAAGGATCATGCAAAACTACTTCATTTTCCCACTATCATGAAATAATCTTTTGTTGTATATTCTATGAATTCTTTAAATCATGGTAATATTTGAATGTACTAGATTTTATTTATTATTAATTTAATTCTCTCCTAAATCTGGATTTTCTTTTTATAGCATGTGTAACTTCAGGGTTGCTTCAGACACACAGACGTTTGTTCACTAAAGTCTTGAGACTTTGCAAGAAAGTTGAGGTTTCATTGACTTGACTATACATCATGAAGTGCCAATCTCACTGTATTATGCATGGTTAAATCAGTGAAGTTTTACACATTATGCAGAGACACGCAAGTTATTCTTTAGTGGTGTATTTTGGCTGATCTAAACATAACCCTGGGCAGCATACCAGCCACTCGAAGCACTTATCTCGGTATATGACGCTTCAGTGCCGAGTAAGGTTGTATGGAGGTTATGGATATCTGATATCCCCAACTGTAATGCACCAGGGGAGGCTAGTCGCCCAATAGGGTGATCTTCCCTCAGTTATGTGGCAGAGGGTCTGCTCTCCTGTTAGCCAAGGCATGATTATGCCAGTGCCCTTCTTGCTGGAGAAACCTGCCATTGTTGGTCCTTCATAATGAAAAGTGAAGTAAGGGAGTTGAAATAACAAATCACATTGTGATCTTGAGGTTTGAGTTTATAATGTGACTCGTCACAATGGTTTGCATCTTTATAGGCAAGGTATTCCACTTTTAAAACATAATTTTTAGAGCAGGAAAATTAACCAGGGGTGGACAAATCTATGCAGAAGCTCGGAGGCAGACACACAATTTTAGGAATATACCTATGGAATATACCTAAGGCCGGTCTTAGTGGTTTGCAACCTGTGTGGCCACACTTCAGAGGGCGACACTCCAGAGGGCTCCTTGGGGAGATCATCAAAAGATCTCCCCTCACCAGACCTTTCTCTGTGGGGCAGCCAGGCAGATGCACGCAGGTGTCCGCCACCCTGCCAGCACTGGAGTTAGAGAGCCGCTTGGGGATTTAATGAATCTCCCTCTAACCGGTATAAAATAAAGGGAGAGATAGCATAGAATATGTAGTAAAAATGGAGTGATAAAGAGAAAGATATAGGGGAGAGATAATGAGAAGAAGAGAGAAAGGGGAGAGAAAGAAGGAGAAGATAATGAGAGAGGAAAGTTAGGGAAAGGGGAGGACATTTAAATAATGAGGAGGAGAAAAGGGGACAAATGGGAGATAAATAGAAAGAAGAGAGATAGAAATAAAAAGGAGGAGAGATAGAAAATTTTAATGGAGAGATGATATATAGAGAAAGGAGAAATATGGGGAGAGATAACGAGAGGGGGGAGATGAGGAGAAAATTAAGAGCTAAAATGGAAAGAGGAGAAGCAAGAAAGAGACAGAGGAGGACATAAACAGAAATGGTAATTGGTGAGGTATAGAGAAAGAGGAGGGGAGATAAAGGGAAATGTGGGGAGATAATGAGAATAAAGTGAAACAAGAAAAGGGGAGAGACATAAAGGAGAGATAATGAGTACACGCATTGGCGTGCACTTTAAACAATAGGCTAAACACAACTTTATTAAAGTAAAGGAATGGTTATATATAAAATTATATGTAATATTATGTTATAAGAATTTTGGATCAATAAGCTGCTATTTAAGCTAGGAAAACAATGTAACCACTATCAAGATTAAGGAGGAAACAAAGGGGCAAATGCGGATTAAATAATAATGTATTGTCCTGCTTTATGTATTTATATATTATGTAGTGTATGTATTTATATATTTTATAAAATAAATAAAAAATAAATAAAATAAAAACAAAAAGAAGAGAGGGGTAGGAAGAAATGGGAGAGATAATGGGCAGTAAAGAGAAAGGGTAGAAATGGACAGAAAGGCAGAGATAATGAGAAAGAAGAGAGAGTGTGTTTGTATGCAAGTAGATATAAGGGCAAGATATAAGGGCAAGCAAGTGTGTATGCAATCTGGGTGCTGGGCCAAGCCATGTGGATGCAATACTGGTACTGAGCAAGCCCTATGGACGCAATCCAGGTGCTTGGGCAAGTTCTAAGTGAGCAATGTAGATGCTGTTCATATGCTAACCTTTTGGGTGTGCAAACCTGGATCTATGCCTGCAATTTATGGTTTCCATGCATTATTTATTCAATCTATACATTCAATGCATGTTTGCATGTGATTTTTTAATTGATCTATACATGCAACATAATGTTTTCATGTAATTTAATTTAATTAATTTAATTAAATTCCATTTTATTACTCTTTACTCGCAACACTGTCTTTCCTTGTGTTGTGAGAGAGGCGTGGTACAGTGAAGGAGGGGACAAATATTCTCTGGGTGTGATGATGAAGGGACGTCACAGGGTACCCGAAAACCTAAGGCTGGCCCTGGATACACCAATGCAGAGTAATAAAAAATAGCTAGCTCTAAAACTGTAGGAGCTATGGCTACTTGGCACCTGTGTTCACTCAGCATTTTGGAATATAAGCTATAGAATTTACCTAATGAACCCATATATAAAGCTAGGTTGGGTGCTTTTGGTACACTTGTTGGGTCTAGGCCAACCAACCTGAATTTTAGATTTGACATTATTACCTTCTGCACCAAGGCACTGCATTTTTTGCCATATAATTGATTGTGTTTTCACTAAAATGAACAATGTGCATACTAATACAAGCAAATGTGGCGCTGATCCACATAAAACAAAATAAATCATGCACATCAAAATGTTCAAACGGTCATTGGTGTTCTTAGTGTCCCAAAATGTTATAACTGCAGTTGTCACTTGAATTCTGCTGGTGTCTGAATTGGACCCTTTTATTGCTGGAACGACTTAAACAGTCTTTGCTTCAGTGTTCGTTCGTAAAGTCGCTGACTTATTTACTTTTCTTGTGACAAGCAAGCATCTCACCTGTTCCTGTCCATCATCCAGATTCCTTCCACCCCTACCTCCCCCCACCTCGTATAACGTCCGGTCATGCTTAATTCTAGGGAGTATGACTAGAACAGCTGATGGGGGAGGGGGAGGAATCAGTTCTGTTCCTTTTGTCACCCCAATGCCCCTAACAGCTGTCAAAGGGGGGGTTGGGGTATGGAGCAGGAGGCAAGGAGTTGAAGCTGTGATTGAATGTAAGAGTTGTAAGCCCTACAGAAGGTATCACACTGCAAATAGCAGAGCTCCTGTTCTCCTCCACCCCCTATCCTCCCTCCCTTCATGTCCCTCTCAGGCACACGCATGGCCAAAGGGGCTTCTCTTCTCTGATCAAGCCACCTGTCTCCCTTACCACCCCCATCCCACACCCATCCTGGACCCCCTCCTCTCTCCTAGCCCAGCTGTCCCGTATAGACTCACAGATCCAGGCTGCCCCGGTGTCTTCATATCTCTCTGCTACTCCTCTTGGCAGACGCTGCTACTAAAGAGCACTCCCTGCCCCATATTTATATCTATTCCCCATTCATGTCCCAGCTTCCCCTGTGATTAGTGAGATACCTTCTGATATCCTTCCTCCCTTCCCCTACAAAAGTGGACCCCACAACAAGGGTTGCTGCTCACAGGGTGAGCTCTGACAGGAGCATGTTTGGTGTATACTGCATGGAATATCCTTATCCAGTTGTACAGGTAAGGCCTCTTTATTATACTCATTACCTCTAACTTCGTATACTATTTTAGATATTTCCTCTGATTGTTTTCTTCTTCTTCTAAATAAATCCAGTTATATTAAAGTTCCCTCAACCTCCAGTACAATTTCCTATCATTAGACATTCATGACCTATATGAGGATATTATTTTCCAAATTTCTTCCCCTTACATGTAAACAGAAAAAGGTTCAACGTTTTCTTTATTCTACACTAATGTTAATTCTTGATCCAACTACCATGTCTCTGACACCTCAGTCGTGTATAAAGGGAATCCCCTCCTCTACTAAAGCTCACATGGCTAAATCTGGATTCTACTCTGGGATGCATGGATTCTCCTTGAAGACCAACTTATAGTACAGCCTTGAGCATTACTACTCATTTTTGTAAATCTCAGTTCATCTTATTTTAGGTACACTTCATAAAACATAATATTTATGAGTGAAAATGTGCTTTCGACAACTGAAAGAAAACTTGTCAAAGTAAACTGTTCATCTGAAAGTCCTCACACTTGTCCTGTATGTGTCCCTAAGGTTTTGAGATTCTTGCTGATCTTATTTCATCGCTGAGCTTTTTTAAGCATGATTATATAAGGCAAACTGAATATTTGTTTACAATCTTGTTGCATTTCTTTAGATGTGCAAACCATTAATTTCTTTTCATATTAATGGATACTATACTTTTTAGTCTGCATTAATATAAACTATATTAAGTTAGACAAATATATATTTGTATATATTTGTGTGTGGATGTTGAGTGATTGTAGCACCTGTGAAAGCGTACTAGTGACCTCTCTTTCATTGGCCTAATGGTAACCTAACTCTGGAGAATGTCCTGTGGCATGAGATTTGACGCTATAGAACTGCACCATGAGTAACTTGTCCTTGAAAAACATTGCCCTTGGATATTTGAAGAAGCACCAGTAAAAAGTTATAGGGAGATCCCTTCTTCAGATCTTCTTCAGTTATTTGAACAGGCCGCTTCACAAAAATGTGAAAAATCCCTATTCTTTTATATATATGAATTTAGGATTACCTTAAATGTGTGATTTTGGCTATAAAAAAAAACACTATCTTAAATGTATTTGTTTAAAAAAAAAAGAAAAAAAAATTGTGGCCTACGAGTAGCAGTTACATAATCTCAAATTCAATAACTAATTAATAATTTATGGGATCAGTTGAGGGATGGCAACATTCAACCAAGGTGGCAAATCCAGCCAGGTGGCTCAGTAATAAAAACAATGAAAAACACAAGCTCTCTCCAGTACTGTTAAAAAAATGTATTTTCAGATTGAATAGAAAAACCTATAAATGGAACTTAAAATTATCCATTCGTCAGTATCTAAAATCTTAATTAATCTTGGCACCCTGGTGGATATTTGTAGAATTTAAAAAAAAAACCACAATGTTTCATGTAGTGGCACACATTCTTTACAACAGAGCAGTCAATGGAGGCAACTGTCCACTGGCCAGCCCTGCCTCATATTATGTGTTCTGCATGAAGACAATAAGTAAAGAATAGTGAATAACAAACACTGTGGATGGGTACTTATACCTAATGGGGTTTCAAAGTAGGATTGAATTTGAGGAGCTCACTCCAGAAAACAGATGCAGGCAGTGCGCTGTGATCAAAACAGCAGTGGGCTAGACAGAGACTGGTTCTCTGCATTAATGTACAGACTGATCTACTTTGATTGCAGACCTTTTTTCCTATACCAAAGCATGGAAAGTTTCTCATTCCATGGCTTGAATATAGAGATAATGGGGGACCCCTGTCTACAGCTAGTGGAAACTCCACCCTGGTAAACAACCTTTCATCTTGGATCTGGGGTAAGCAGGAAACACTGAACTTAGACTTGGGGTCTATTAACTAAGGGGAGACAGTTTCATCACCTTGACTTCACTATACATTATTAAGGCCCATGCCCAATAAGCTTCTGCTGTAGTAAGAACTTGACTGGCCCTGTATAATCCACAGTCGAATCAGTGAGATTTCTCCAAAGTCTCCTCACCCATTATTGTATTCGTCATGCAGGGCCAGCTTAGCTATTGTAGCTTCAGGAACCGACCAATGTTGATGCTTTCTAATTAATAGTGAAACGCATTATACCAGACCAGCCAAGCTCTTCATACAGCAGGAGCTTTTGAGGACCTTCATAATATACACCGATCAGCCACATTATGACCACTGACAAGTGAAGTTAATAACACTGATAATCTTGTTATCATGGCACCTGTCAGTGGGTGGGATATATTAGGCAGCAAGTGAACATTTCATCTTCAAAGTTGATGTGTTAGAAGTAGGAAAAATGGCCAAGCAAAAGGATCTGAGACTGACAAGGGCCAAATTGTGATGGCTAAACGACCGGGTCAGAACATCTACAAAACTGCAGGTCATGTGGGGTGTTCCATGTCTGCAGTGGTCAGTACCTATCAAAAATAGTCCAAGGAAGGAAAAGCAGTTAACTGGCGACAGGATCATGGGTGGACATGACTCATTGATACACGTGGGGGGAAGGCTGGCCCGTCTGGTCAAATCCAACAGACGAGTCACTCTAGCTCAAATTGCTTAAAAATGTAATGCTGGTTCTGATAGAAAGGTGTCTGATGCCCATGTTGACCCCTGTCCACTGCCAAAAGTACCTACAATGGACACATGAGCATATGAACTGGACCACAGAGCAAAGGTGGCTTGGTCTGATGAATCACATTTTCTTTTACATCACGTGAATGGGCGGGTGCGTGCGTCGCTTACCTGGAGAACACATGGCACCAGGAAGCATTCATGGAGGCCCACCTCATAGCTTACAGTACTTAAAGGATCTGCTGCTAATGTTTCAATGCCAGACACCACAGCACACCTTCAGAGGTCTAGTGGGGTCCATGCCTTGATGGAGCAGGGCTGTTTTGGTGGCAAAAGTGTGATCTACATAATACATGGCTGGTAGTCATAATGTTATGGTTGACCGATGTATAATGAAGTCAAGGAGCTTTAACCACACCTATTTTAATGAATAGACCTCATTGTGTTTAAAGGAAAAAAGTTTAAATATTCTATGACCCTATAAATGACGATTAGCTGATCTTACAAGACTGAAATAACTATTAAGGTGGAACTATCTGCCCTATTCAAATCTGCCCTCTGCTACGCTCAAAGTAGCATACATTTGAAATCAAGGGGCCCTGTGCAAAATTGAGATAGAAATCAAAATGGGGTATACCTTGAACCTTTATTTGTATGTCTTCTCCAGTAATCCTAAAATTGCATTGGAAACTTTGCATGTTCTGGATTCACAGGAAGGAATGTTTTTAGACATGTCCGTATTGATATAGGTTTAGTTGGTATCTGACTGTCTGATAATTGCAGTGCTCATTGACAGTGTACTTTAAATGCCACAGAACACAACGTTTATCATGTTCAATCTAAGCATAATGGAATCAGAGGAGCTGAAGTGTCCTCAGACACAATCGTGAAGTTAATTACTGTTATGCAAGCTGCTAGGACCATTTCACATGTCCATGGTGATTGCAGTGTGGCCTCTAAAACAGCTCCTGTAAGAACACACCAGGTTTCATAAATCTTAATATGTACAAGTTTACAAATTGGCAAATCCACAAATGGAGGTAGCCACTACTTTACTAAAAGAAGAGAAGTCTTAAAATAAAGATACATAAAGAAATACTTAAAATTAAGTAAAATAAGCGTGGCATTAGCAACTGTCACATTCTGCATTATTAAGCACTTATAAAATGTTTCTCCTGTGGTTCTTTATAGAACTGCCAAGTGAACATATTTTAAAATAATAATATTAACACTACAAGCTTTGCAGGTAAATCTCACAGTAAATTGCAAATTGTGTTTTTATTACACTAAACATACAATGTGCTTTGAAATGTGTTAATTACAAATTCAGTTGTACATTGGTATCAAACTGTTATCTTGTTGGTCACAAAAATATATATTCATGTTTGCTATCAATGTAATCTGTATATAAGGCACAATTTTATATTGTTACTTTTCTTTATACTGATTTTGCTTGTTTACGGCATTATACAAACATTGTTATGTTCCACACTGGGATAATGATGCGATGTCACGTGTGGGCAAGGGTGCTTCACCTACATAAAGTGCCATTTCTCCTTTCCTTTTGCAACATTCCGTTCCTGATGCAGGCACTGTACCTGCTAAGCTGTCATGGCCATTATACCGTATTTGCTTGATTATAAGACGACCCCCCAAATCTGAATATTAATTTAGGAAAAAAAGAAAAAGCCTGAATATAAGACGACCCTATAGGGAAAAAGTTTTACCAGTAAATGTTAATTCATCTAAACTATTTTTTTTTAATAAAAACTATGACTGAGAAAAATATTTTGGTTTTATTTCCTTCTATTTTCCAACCTGCCCCCAGTTATGCACATCTGCCCCAGAAATGCCTTATACCCCCTATATGCCACTGTGCCCCATGATATGCCTTTTAACCCTCTAAATGCCACTGTGCCCCATGATATGCCTTTTAACCCTATATGCCACTGTGCCCCATCATATGCCTTTTGACCCCCTATGTGCCACTCTGCCTCCAGAAATGCCTTATACCCCTATATGCCACTCTGGCATTTAGAGGGTTAAAAGGCATATTATGGGGAAGAATGGCATATAGGGAGGTTTAAGGCATTCAGGAGGCAGAGTGGCATATAGAGGGTTAAAAAGGCATTTCTGGAGGCAGAGTGGCATTAAGGGGGTTAAAAGGCATTTCACAGAGCACTCTGCCTCCAGAAATGCCTTATGACCCCATTTGACACTCCCCCGGCCCCTCCCCAACTTACTGGTGCTTCTGACTTCCCTGTCATGTAGCCGGGGCAGCGTGTAGATCCCACGCACTTACGCTGCAGCCGGAAGGAGGCGTGGCTAGCAGCGGGGGTTGTCTGCGTCCATCGCGCAGACCTTCCCCGACTGTCAGAGATCAGAGTTCCCCGCACCGGTGCGGCACCGGCACCAGTGCGGGGAACTCTGATCTCTGACAGCCGGGGAAGGTCTGCGCGATGGACGCAGACAACACCCGCTGCTAGCCACACCTCCTTCATGCTGCAGCGGAAGTTGTCTACGCGAATCGCGTAGACATCTACACGCTGCCCCAGCTACACACCGGGGACTCAGAAGTACCGGTAAGTGGGGCGGGGGGGGGGATTAGACAGGAGGATCCAGGTCCCCTGCAGCTGCGGGGGATCTGGATCTTAGTAGTCTCATAGTCAGACCTGTTTGAGGTCTGATTATAGGACGACCCCGATTATAAGACGAGGGGTATTTTTCAGAGCATTTGCTCTGAAAAAAACCTCGTCTTATAATCGAGCAAATACGGTAAATGGCTGCAACATTTTGCCTAGCTTAATTTGGGACTGTTGTGAAATGGGTCAAACCCACTCATTTATATGAGGACATCAGCCAGTGAAATTAAGTATAAAGTATAAAATATAACACCTTATATTTTGAACTATATGCTTATTGGTATTTTCCTGATGCATTAATGGCTTTTTGCCGTCTCTATAAAGCAAGCTAGCCATGTGCAAAATAGTTTTTGAGGGTGCTACAGGAGACAAATGGAGGAGCAGCATTACCCAAAGCTTCCTTTTTCTTATTTCTACCTTTTCATATTCATGTTTAATACATTTTAAGCATGCCTCGCCAAGGTGTGTGTACTGTGTGCGTGGCAGCAAAGTCTACTAATACTTTTGGCTGCTACTGCCAATAGTCATATAAGTTATTTTGCAAAATAATAATGTAGATTACCCTTTTCTGTTTGTCTTGACACAAAAAGGTGTCAGTGCTGACAAACTAGGAGTAGCTTGTGGCAAGGCATGGGACACTTCAAGTGTTTATTTTTGCCTGATGTCATTGCCCTGATTCTGCACCAGTGTCCCTATGCAGCCGAATGCTGCTGATGTCATGCAAGGGCTCTAGACAGTGGATGTGCCAGCTCTAGCACCACGCACATGTTCCTTTGCACCTCTTTAGGAGAAGCCATGTGCCTCACCATAGTTTAAGCTCCACCTTCCAAGCATTTTTATGTTTTTCCCTTAAGTGTGTGGGGGACCAGTACTACTTATTAAATATGGTGCAAACAGGGTCTCTGTGTAGGTCATGCATGTGTATTCAATTATATATTTCATGTCAATGCTTATGGAGGTTTTTTTTGCATCAATTAAGACATAATTCATTCTTTAAAATATGTGTTTATTATGTACAGCTATTTGGGTCCGGCGTTCTGGAAAATTACCAGTGGTCATTGATTCAATTTTGTTATTTCTCCTTCGAAATGTGCAACATGGGCTTACACATTGTGTATTTTCACAAGTACAGTCACGGATCATCCATCTCACAAAAACCATCTATATATTTGAACTATGAGCAGAGATCGGTGCATACAGTCCCCTTTGTTTGTGCTCATAATGCTTATTATAAATATAGCACTGGATGTTTCATTGCTGAGTTTTCATAGTGTCTTTTGGCCTGCTAATGGAACTCCTCCTCCTTCTATGCTGTGAAACAGCTTCCAGTCAAACTGAATGCAGCTCATATCTGTCTCAGCTCTGCTGCATTATCCTCTGTTGGAGGCTTGGCTAAGACATAAAAACTGCTGCTCCATGAATAATTTACCTCTGCGTCTAAATTAAAATTGTGTATTCCTGGCCCTCAAGGCAGATCTTTATCAGCAGCACATTGTAGTGCTGAACATCTGTGACCTGGCCCTCCCCTTGAAAAAGTGATATTTCTGGAAAAAATGGATACTGCAGGGCTGCATTAAAATTTCTGATACAAGACTTGAGAGCTGATTGTATAAAATAAAATGTACCAGATTTCCCACGTGTTCACTAATCTCCCATGCTCACTTAAGTCTTATGCGTGCTTGCTGTGATCCTTGCTATGTCATCCATAAAAGAAACCGCTTTAGCAGGCCAGTTACCCTTCTAATCAGCACTGATGTCTAAACATCTTTAAGGTATGTGAAAACTAGGTATCATTTTAAGATTTAATAGCTTTTCTGTGTACTTAGGAAGAGGTTAATGCAAATAAAATGTTACTGTTCATCTTCTTGCCAGGGCTGTTGCTTTGGAACAGTTTTGTGCTGGAGGTCCTTGAACTGTTTGTATTTTGTGTGTGAAGCACCTGTATAAAACTATTGAGGAAAGAGTGCCCGTCGGGTATTTCTATTTTTAGTCTTTGAGGCCTGCATCATAAATTATAGAATTACTGGCTTCACCACAGATCTATCGTATTAATACTCAGTATTGCATAATTAGTTCTTAAAAGCAGCTTGTGTTTGTTTTTAGTGAGGTATACAGGCCTAGGGCAGCAGGTCCAGGAGGCAGTAGTCCCCCCCAGAGCAAAACTTGGGAACAGATTGCCTTATAGTGAGATCACACCCCAGCTGCTGCAGCTGCTGAACGGGCTGCAGTGTTGGTCATTCCATTTTTCAGTAAGGATAAGGCAAGCACATTGTTCTGCAGTGAGAATTGGTGAGAATAATCAGCCCGCCTCACCTTTGGATGGAACCGGCTCTTGTGCCAGATGGCCAGTCCGGCCCAGCTCTTGGCCCAACATAACAGAAAGCTTACCTGTTTTATCTACACAGGTGGCCGGAATATGCAAAAAAAACAAAAAACAAAAACAGTACCTCTCACTTTACCAAAACTTACATTTTACAGTTCAATAGACTTGTACACATGTAATACTAATACTATATATATATATATATATATATATATATATATATATATATATATATATATTTTCACACAAATGTAAATATTTTTATTTGATGCTACATTGGTGAAATTAACATGAGATGTTGCAAAATAAAAACAGAAAACTTGATTAGTAAATGCCCCCCCCCGTTTTTTTTTGTTAATCTTGTGGAAGTGGTCTAAATCTTGTTAAAAGATCTAAAGATCTTAGTTAAACTGCTTTAATGCAAACTCATGTCCTTACATTACAATCGCCCTACTATAAAGACAGACTAGAGCACACCTAGTTGTCTTTTCCGCAACCAATGCAACACCTGTCCTATGAAATAATTTAACTCTGACACTTTACCGTATTTGCTCAAATATAAAACAAGTTTTTTTCAGAGCAAATGCTTTAAAAAAATAAAAATAGCCCTTGTCTTATATTCGAGGTCATCTTATAATCGGACCTCAAATATAGATCTGACTGTAAGAATAAGATCCAGACCTGGATCCTTCTCTCTGGCAGACGTCCGCTGGCTGCCCCCAATAGACACCAGGGAGTATGAAGCATGGGGGACAAGGCTGGGGATGCATTGGTAAATCAGGAGTGGGGGCAGAGTGGTGTATAAGACATATCAGGGGGGCAAAGTGGCAAGCCTGGGGGCAGATGTGCATAAGTAGGGGGCAAGTTGGCAAAGGAAATAAAAACCAAAAAAATTCTCTTTTCGCAATCAGTTTTTATTAAATATAAAAGAGTTAACATGTGAATTAATATTTACAAGTAAAACTTTTTCCTATAGGGTAGTCTTATATTCAGGCTTTTTCTTTATTTTCTCAATATTCAAATTTTGGGGGGGTGGTCGAGCAAATACGCTAGAGGTGCGGTCTCGGATTATTCCTTCTTTAGCTAGTCCAACATAATATCACAAAAGCAATGCTTATTCTATTTTCTGTGTGATCAGAGTGTGAAAAGGGTCGTAGGGTATGAGAGCATCTGTCCCTTTAATTGACTTTGCATGTGTGGTATTGGTGTACTCTGAGAAGTTACTAAACAGATATAGCTCTTTCAATTATGTTTAACAGTCACATCTAAAGAAATCCAAGGGTTGTTAGAAAAATGCACATTTTCATGTTTGCACACACTTTAGAATATATTTGTGAGGAATGAGGTAGTGAGCTAAAGTTTGAGACTCTCCCAAGCAGGGAGTTAACATTAGACAAGCTATTAAAGCATTGTGTGCTCTACACTTAGATGGTATTTTATTATTATTATTATTTATTGGTCAGGAAATGGCTGCATATTATTTATTGTTTTATAGTGCGCCGTCATATACCACATAGCTGTACGATGGACGTAATGAGTAGTATAACAAAACATAACAATTTCACTTATGTAAACAACAATTGATGAGGGACCTCTAGCGAAATGTCCATTGTTACCCCATGAAGAGCCAATACCCTCACCAAGGGTTCAAGAATTGAACAAGTCTGTGCGACCCAACCTACAGATCCAATTGATGTAGTGCCAGATAGGAACATCCCTGACCCTACAGGTAAATCTGAGCATGATGGTCAGATTTACTCCTCTTATAGGGAGGAGGGATAAGGCCTTCACTACGCAGCAAGCAAAGTAAAATACTAAAAGTCCACGTGTGTGTATATTTAAGACCTGTTCTGTTGGATGCCCGTCACCGCATGCATCATTGCATGGAGCTATGGCCAAATTTAACGTAACAGCACAGCAGAAACCTTTCATATAAATTATTTTATTACATTCAATACAGACTTTGTTGTTTACCTTATGCAATGCCCATGCGTATTCGATGAACATGTCGACCCCTAAAATATAGAATACTGGAACATCAAGCAAATATAAAAAGAAGATATACTAATCATACCGTTCACTATAATAGCTGTCCACTGTTCAGTGAAAGATGTTTGTTTCAAAAGAATATTATTCATGTTAAAATGCATCAGTTATATAAACAAATCAAATGAATCATGATCTTTTTCAATATTAACCCTTTCAAATCAGAACATTAAAAAAAATATTTGTTTACTATAGCACCATATTATATTGTGCAGCACCGTACAATGGTAAACAGGACTTGACAAGTAGTATATAACATAACAATTAGGATTGCAGAAACGGGCGAGGAAGGCCCTGCTCAATGAAGCTTACATTTAACTATGTCAAAGCAATAATCATGTATATAAAAATACAGTATTCTAATTTGATAATACAACAAATTAAATTGTAAAACTTTTATCAATCACATTTTTCATGATCAAGCAACATTTGACTTAAATAGGACATAACACTCTTTACTGGCTATTGTATAATTTATATCTCTACGACTGGATACTTTTTTGTGCAAGTTAGATAGGGTGGTAGTTACATTGTAATGAGTTTTATCTTATTGGTCTGAACAATGTGACCATTACTTAAACATTATTAGCCCCTGCAGTTGGTTTGCAAAGAAACATAAAGGGCTATTTTTTCTTCTACTGATACTTTGCATATTCTGGCATCAACAGAATAACGCGTCCTCACTCCACGTCTGGGCTGCCTCCATTACATCTACGAACATATTCCATCTGTCCACTTGGCTTGAATGGCATTGCTCCCACATTAGGATCCCCTGTAGGCACTTCATTACTACATCTTACCAGTCCACATAAGGAGAAACCTGGCTAGGAATAACTTGTTTTACAAGTGTTGATGCTGTAGATTAAGTATTTTGTGTGGTTTTTCTTTTTATAATTTATTATATATAAGAACCATTTCCACTTTCTGTGAGTTTTCTATACATGCTGATATCGTGGTACCTTTCAAACAGAAATATTGCATGCAGAAGCCAGTGGACTATGGCAGTCTACCACCATTTTTTACACTTGCACTTAACTTGAATAAAAAAATGCTACGCAAAACCAAAGCGCTTTTGAGAAAACAAAACAAAAGCAGTCGACTCTTGCTGGTGCTTTGTTGTTTTAATATGTTAAGGGATAGAAACGCCTCTTTGTGCACCATCATGTGCATATGAAAGCAGAGTATTTCCTTTAGTTTTTCTTTCCTCCTTACAAATGCATAGAAGGATTCATCAGAATCCTCCCTGCGCTTGTGCTCTCTCTCTCTCTCTCCCTACCTTCTTCCCTGCTCCTTGGCTTGCAGGAGACAGTTCAGCCAAACGCATATCTTGCTTCCCAGTGTGCACATGGCCTATGCTCAGAGACTGTTTTCCAGAGGGCTTTAAACAACCAAAGATGACAGAAGGTTGCAACTTCTTCTTAAAGTGCTTTTATTCTTTCAGTTAAAGAATGCATAGTAAGCCATTTTAAAGGCATCCTCACCCACAAAGAATGCAGGTACTTAGAATGCGGAAGAAGAAAGAGTGACCTGCCTTTAGGGTGCATTGCTTGAAGGAGCCAATTAATGACAGGGCCACTAGTGATTAAACCAAATGGTAGGGGAGCGAAAAAGAAAAGAAAGATGAGAGCGGAAAAGGAAAGAGAATATGTTTGCATAAGGAATAAAATAACAACATTAGGACATCTGTGTGCATCTTGATAGTTTGTCCATTGCTCTTTTGTTGTGGGCCTTTGTGAAGGGAATAGAATGATTAATTCCAACACATTTTAACCATGGGGAACTATTTAGTATTAATTAAAAGTTTTTAAAAAAAATAAATTCAAGCGGCTTTAAAACAGGTGTAGGTACCGACATGGTTAATGGCCGACATGTTTTAAAGTGGAAACAGCTATCACATGCAGTGAAGTGTATCGGTTAGTGGAGTGCCCGTTTAACGCTTTGGACATCTTTAGGTCATACACTAACAGACTCCGAGTTGGTAATACGTACAATATATCCTTACAGCCTTTACACAAGTGTCTTCCGTTTCTTGCTTCCTGGGGTTTTCTGCTTTCGTGGACTCTCTGTTCTCGTGGATTTGTAGAAGTAATACATTTACTACGATTTATGTATTTCGATGTCTTACGCCGACCTGTTCTCTTTCTATCTCCTCTTCTAATACGTGCGTTACGTAGTTAAACTTTGTCCAGTTCATCACTCGCTGCCATGTGAATTTAGACACATACCTTTTTCCAGTCGCTCAGCCAGCTAAGCAAACGATAAGGGGGAGGGGAAAGGAAAAGACGCGAGAGGGAGAGCTGGGAGGGGAGGAAGGAGTGGTAAAGCAGTGATAAATTACCCCTGGTGTCAGAAGGAGGAGCTTGATCCAGAGAGGGAGAGAGAAGGGTGCAAAAAAAAAAAAAAAAAAAAAAGATAGGAAGAAAGAAAGGAAAAAGACGTACACAAGGACAAAGCATTGTCCGGGATCATAAGCAGTACCCCGTCTATAGCACAGCGAGAGGTGATCAGATTGCCAGCGCGGCCCATCAAGGTCTTTTTGCCCCTCTCCACTTCTGCTGGTTTATGGAGAAGAATAAAATGGTTTCGCAGGTAAGGGTGATGTATGTTTTTTTTTTCCTGTGTCTGTATTCCTCTCTTCTTGGTTTGCGGGTTTCCCACCCCCTTCTTCCTCTCCATTTCTCACCATCCTTTGTTTTTTATGTCTTTGTTTCTCCTGGTAATTAGTACCATGCGGATGTTTTCTGGCGATGTGTCCCAATTTTAGATCTTAATGTTAATAGGGAAAGTAATATGAGCTCATTACCCTATGTCTTCTAACCCATTTTTGCATTCAGTAATTTCCAGTGGGGCTTTTCACTCCATTCTGTCAGCGCTCTCCGTGACCAATGTTAAAATGAACAATATGGTAATGGGCTGCATAGATAGACGGTACCAAATATGAATCCGAACGAGCGGTGATGCATTGTAAAATGCACACTTCCCAGCTTTGAATTATTGCGTGTGTTCACTGCAGTCGGATGCAGTTCGATAAATAACACAGATGGCTGTATAGAGGGTATATGTGTGTGTGTGTTGTTTGTTTCTTTCTTTACCATATAAATTACAACGGCAAGCGATCGATTTAGATATCAAAAGATATGCTTTCCATTATTCTAGATAGTGCTAAATATTTAAGGATGTCCTGTTTGCGGCGGCTAAGATGGTACATTATAGCAGTCCTAGTAATAACATGGCTTTGCATATTCAAGGCTCCATATAAGGTGCCTCGCGCATAGGTTTGCTTACACTGGGGCATTCCCAGGATATTGCAGAACATGCAGGGAATCCTGCAGAGGGCCCCATAGCAGGCTAATTCGGTTTGAGAATGCTTTTATATATACCTTACAGGGACGGAAGCGGGAGGAGTAAATCAGGGGTGACTTCTGTGATCGAGCAGCAGACCAAATGAATGCCTTGTTTGATTTGGAGGCAACAGACATATTTTACTTTTCGGGTTTTCCTCCTGCTGCATGACTCGTTTAAATGAGAATGAGGGCTGTGTGTCTGTTCATTTGCAGATTAGCCTCTCACAGAACTGTTACTAATTCTGATTGAGTCAGTGAAATGTATCTATACCTGGGCACAACGTGGGTTTGTTGTCCATGGCCGTTAGTATCTGTATTCGGTTCAGTGTTTTGTGGACATTTTTGTGTTTTGGTAAAATGTATTCAATCAGCGATTTAAAATCAAATAATATATACTAAATCTGAATGTAAATGTTGTGTTTAGCGCACGATGCAGAATTGCTTTTTTATGTGTAAATTGATGCATGTATCTAGACTAATTCTTCACGATAATGCTAGTCTGGCATCTACCTTTTGTGTTAGTATATGTGTCCAAAAAGTGTAGCTATTTATTAATAATAATATTATTATTATTATGTGCAGGAAGAGGTTGGTATTTCAGTCTGTAGCCCAGATTTACCAAACTATGCATATATCTTCTGTGTACTTATACATAGTATTTTCCTTTCAGTCATCAGGTATACCTGTAGACCCCCTGCTTGAATAACCACTCATATCTTGCAAGGCGGAGATGCTTACAGACTGCAGATTTTTCAGCTTAAAGTCCCTTTGACCTTACCTTGCTTGTTCTCTTAATGCAGCCACCAAAAAAAGAGATGATGTATGCTTTACATAGGGGCTTACTGAACTAAAACAAAAGAGCATTGAAAAACAAGAGAATGATTTTAAATGTGCCAGGGAAGAGGCGAGCAATATTAAGATTTGGGTCCTAGATACATTAAGAAAAAATTCCAATAATTTTTTTTTCTTTCTTTCTTGTAACGCTTCATATTTATCTTTGTATGCGTTCTGGGCCTGTGGGTAGATTATCTTTCACCTTTAGTTTACCATACAGAGTAGCCTTTGTAATGTTAAGGCATAGGTGGAGTTATGTATATGTGCATCTAATACAATTTTGTTAAAAAAATAAATATCCTAACAACATAGTAATTTAATGAGGATACAACTGTGTTCTTTTCAGACGAGCGTTCCTATTTTGAACGGCTTGCTTGCACATGTATTCAAAATCCTTGTACATTAGTATATCATGATTAGCCCTCTTCGTGGGTTTTTGAGGTAGAGAAGTTGATTTTTATTACATTTATTTGTATTGCAGCAGATTCTCTAGCGTTGTTGCAATAGGGGGCAGTGACAATTTAGAAATGTTTGAAAATAAAAAATGTTAACTGTTTTCAGGCCTACATTTTTTTTCAAAATTATGTAGCCACATTTCATTATTTAGAACTATATGATGGTAACTTGTGAAGAGCATCTGGACTCCTGTATAAGGGGTTTCTCTTGAGCTAAAGGACTGCAAGATTAATCTGCCTTGCCATATAAGTGAAATGGAGTGAAAAATAATTTTTAAGCTACACATGAACACTTTGTCAGTCTTGCATTGGACAATTTAAACAAACCAAAATCTTATATATGCTAAATTGAGCAAAGACTGGAAAATCAGAGTTCCTTGTCAGTTTGTGCACTTGAGGCATAGAGGTCGACAAGCCTGCCCTAGCAAGATCATTTACATGTCTATGTATGTATGTTCAAAATCAATAAAACCTAGATTGTGTTTATACATGATGAACTGATGTGGCCTAATATATATATATATATATATATATATATATATATATATATATATATATATATATATATATGCTATATAAATATAGCATATTTTATAAGGAGATTGAGACATATTAAGCTGTATTATCAAAGTAAATAATGTAATTATTCAAGTACAAACATTCCAGTGGTTGGCATGTTTATTGCTCCAAATTCATTACTTTTGGGTTTATTCACTTAAAAGAGAGTTGGCAGGAGAGATGTAGTTTAACTCTCTCCATTATTCATTATGAAGAGGCAAAACCTGACAAGTTTCTCTGGTGTGAAGGGCTGAGCTGGCCCTGCATAGTGCACAATTCAACATGTAAGGAGACTTCACACATTTAACTGTATATTATATAGTTATTTCTGTAGCAGAAGCTCACTGGGGTATTTTAACTAAACAGCTGAAACACAACTCTACCTCACTCTCGTGTGAGCTCCCCCTTTAGTGAATAAGAATAGCTTTTTAATAGTTTTTCTCACCTTCCATTTTTTATTAGTAGCTGGTCAATAGTTCTTTCTAGTAATGAAGGCAAGCTTGTCTATGTACAAATACAGACTGAATCAGCTACATTTTGGTCTTTTATTTCTTTGAAAGTGTCAATCACTATAAGTGGTTACATTTTTCAAAATTGTAGGATGTGACCATAGTGCTTTAAATCATTGTGAATAAGTAGAAATTCAGTTTCAATTTTAATTTAGTTCCCATGTAGTTTTCGGACGAGAGTTCTAAAAGTACTAATGTGCTTGGGGTGGAAAAATAAATCTTGCTTGGCTCTATACTTGCATCTTTCCCTTTTCACTCTGTTTTATCTGCTCTTCCAGGCAGGCCTGTTTCCAATCTCAAACCGGAAAGGGAGGGGGTAGGTGGAGAGAGGAGAGCTGTGGAGGAGGGGTGATGAGGTGAAGAAAGACAGAGCTGTAGGGGGAAGGGAGAACTGGATCAAATTAGCTGTTGTCACTTTAAGGACATATTGGCTAGGAGGGGGATCCTTTTCTAAAAGGGTCAGATACTTTGTTTTTCAGTGACCCTCCTTTTGTCCCTAATGTAGAGGGGAAACGCTGTGGGCACACGTCTTCATCTGCGGTGGCTTTTTATGTCTGCCTGGAGTCTTACACGTGGGTTGCAATGTGTGTGGAAACCACAGGAATTCCAATCAAAGTTTCATACATTGGCAGACTGTTTCAGGTTATATTAAATTTGAAAATCCATTTATATAGTGATATACTGAAAGACTATGCGGCACACATCAATTAAGTTTGGTTGTCCAATAAAAGTTACATTACTCCAATATTATTAGGGGAGAAATGTGAAAGACAGTCTGTTTCGGCTGTTACTAAATGTTGCTTAGATTTTTTGGCCGTTTTGTGAGTCACCGGAGTTGGTTTATGAAGCTTGTCGCAGAAATTAAAGAAATGTAAAAAGCGAGAGACTGTGATTCCACCAATGTATGAATGTTTATCGTTTTGTTATTAAACTATTACTGGAGCCGCTGATCATCATCATCATCATAATGATAATAACAATGAAAAGACATATAATCACGCCATAAGCAGTTGCCCATACCATCCGTAAATATTTGTCTGGTTTGTGTTACAAAAATGATATTAACCTTCATATCTGAGCATGCCATGAACAACAAATGTTATGGCACAACCAGAATTCTTACATTTTTATTCCTATAATATTACGCGTCTTGCCCTTGATGTGTCTTGAGAAATAATGTGTATATATATATATATATATATATATATATATATATATATATATATATATATATACCTCCTAAACACCAAAATAATTGGCTACAGAAGTTTTCACCAGTTCAGATTATTTTACAACCCTACCTGCTCGTCAATTAAAAACTTGTAACATACTGTAGTGTCACTTTAATAACGTGGACATCTAATGTAGAAAGCAGACATTTGCTTTATGACAAATTTGTCCCTCTGAGCAAGGGTGGGTTCCAATTGAAAGTTGTTGGGGTTTTTTTTGGGGGGGGGGTTGTACTGCTCCAAGACCAGCATTAGCTGTGTACTTGCACAGAAGGATTGGAGGAGGATGAGGGGGGAGACTGGGAACACACAGTGCATCACACAGACTCGTGGCAAGAAGAGAGATGTGGGGGAGGGGTCTGTCTTAGAAGAGAAAATATAGCTGATTGGAATGCAGAGGTGCAGTTGAATCAGAAAATGAAAAAACAAAGCGGTCAGACGTATAACTACTCAGGCATATATTCACTCCTTTTGTTAGGTTACGTTCAGTTTCTTCCATATAAATGTAAAAGGGGATCTGTCTAACTTCACGTCATTTAGTACAAGAAAATTAATTTGTGTATACTTAACCATGGCTTACACTTAAAAATAGCATCAAATGGATCAGAAATACAGTTTTTTGTTTTAAATGACTATTGTGGCTGGAAACGGCTGATTTTTTAATGGAATATATTTATAGGCGTACAGAGACCCTTTACCAGCAACCATCACTATTCCAATGGCATGTTGTGTTCACTAATCCAGTTTAAGTTTAAAAGGCTTATTGATCGTTAGAAAACCCTCTGGCAATTATGTTGGCACAGCTACAAATTTCACCGTTTTCCACAAAAACGGCTAAGTGACCCCAGACTTTTTTGCTATATATATATATTGCTTTTGCAACACCATTTGGCACAGAAGGCACATGGTATATGTAATTTTATTGAAGGTTTTGACTAAACATATTCATTGCTCTCTCTTAATTTAGTCAAATAAACCTTAACGCAGAGGTGCACAGACCCAGGGCTGCATGTCAGAATGGACATAACACCTCTGTCTCCTGCCCTGATCGGTTTTTTGGTGTCTGATGGAATAAAGGTTCTTCAGATTTTACCCCGCTCTTTAGTTCTATGTAGTTTTATACAAAGAATTCCAGACCTGTTTGCTGGCCAAAGACTGGAGCTGTTGCATCACATGACTAGGTCATGTGTGTGTTGAATTCACATATTTCAATAGTTCTAAAAGTGGTTATAGTGATAATTCCCATTGAACCTCTAGCAACCTTGGATGAACATAGCCATCGCAGTGGGTTGAGAAGGCCAGTTATGTATCTCTTATGGGATTTTCAGTTTGAGGGCATCCATGGATCAGAGTCTGTAATGTCACAAGCGTAGCCCCAATGTAAAATTATGCTTTATATAAATATATTAAATGTTTTTAATAACTAAAATCTGACAAGCTTTTAGGACCAAAACTCCCAGTGCTGTTCTTGTGAACATATCTATGTTGTTATATTTTGATCGACACAGTTTATCAAATTGAACCTCTTATGTGTTCCTAAACTGTATTTCTGTCACCAATGTGGGCTGCATATGCAACTAATCTACATATATGTATAAGCATAGATAAGTTTAACGAGAGTTTGCGCTTTTAAGAAAATTATTTAATTTCCATCGCTGTTACAATTGGTTTTGGAATTTGTCACATTTTTCTTATTTTTAACTAATATATAAAATGTGATGTACGGTTTTCAATAGCCTTACTTGACTATTTTCTATTGTAACCTTAATGTAAGGATAGTAAAAATACGAAAATTGGCCTGGCCTCTCATGGAAAAAATGTCAACCGCACTCAAAGGGTCAATCTGCTTAGTATGTAATAGAGTTTTATATGTTACCGCTACACTACAATTTATTGCATTTTCATTGTTGCGGTGGTGAAGTAATGGCAATATAGTACACCAGTAAATCCTTTTTTCTCTACTGTTATATCAATTAAAAATGGGTGTGTAAACTCGCCAATCTTCGTATAATAAAGCATTTAGATTATGTCCCAGTGAGAAAAATTGTCTGTTAATTACTTTTCCCCCTATAAATTAGTGTCCATTCTTATTAGACCTATCATGTGATAATCCATATTTTGATTGTAACATTAGTTGTTCTGCTAAGAAATAGAAACTGCAGTACATAATTTGTATACAAGAAAGAACCTCTGGGATTAGGAAACGCAAAGCGATTCTTTCTTACCCAATCTCGATCCACTAAATTTATTTGGAATATCATCTGTGGGCAAGATCTATTAACTGCAATGCAGATGAAAACATTGTTTGTTTTATGTAGGACCCATTTCATTTTTTTTCTGCTTTCCCTTTGCTTTTTTTTCTTGATTTAGTTCTCAATTCATTTATTCTTTTTCCAAAATGAAATCTATATTTTGTCTCAATAAAGGAACGGATAAATGTCCCAAACAGTCTCAGCAATAATATATTAAAGTGCTTTATAATATGCATTATTTATCCAATAACACCCTCTGTGCTCTGCTATTAATGTCAGTTTTAACTGCTGCAGCCAGTCAAGGGTGGGAAGTACTCTAGTTGAATTGCTTTCTGTCCATGTGCACAAGTGGTCTCATTAGACCGCTGGGAAATCACATGCAAACCCTTGCTGGAGCATCCACGTATGCACTCTATGGCACCAGGTATGAGGTTCACCGAATACAAATCCCACAAAGCATATAACTGAGGTGCAGGAAAACTAAATCCATGGGGGTAGTTCTGATAAATCCCTCCATACATTTGTAAGGGGGGAAAAAACATTAACTTAAAGATGACACTTGGCCATAGCTAACTTTCTCCTTTACTCCCAAGTAGTCCTTTGCTTTGTTACCCTATTATCAGAAGACATTTAGTTTTTTTATTCTTTCTGTCAGGCCTAGCTGACTAGTTCTGATAGACAAAAATAAAATGTTTTCTCTTTGCTGTTGGAAGCTAATAATATAAACTATTCAGAACCAATTTGACACTAGATCATCCATAGTGATATCACTTGGTTGTGGAAAATGTAGTGGCCTTGTTTACATCATGATTATATCATATCTTACATGTTCTTCCTTTGTGTCTTTCAGGTGACTTATTTTGCATGTTGCTTTTCCACATTTTTTTTTAATCTCTTTATTTTCATACACTTTTTGTTGAAAGCTAGATTCTGCCTTTTGCCAGCTGGTCTCACTTCTGCCCTTTTTCATTCACCTGTCAAAAATCAGAGATGTGTTTTTTATTATTTTTGCTCAAGGTCAAGTGCTCCAGATGAAGCAAATTAAGATTTGAAATGTTTGTATATATCGGTCTGTGTCCTATATTTAGATAACGCTCATACACATTCATTGAAAACTTTCCATAACCCTTTAGTTCCTAACAGGTATAATTACCCTTTCTTTCATGAAGTGATGAAGCAGCTTATGATTACATTCACTTTCTAATACCCAATACTATTGCATTATCTTCCACAGTGACCTTATTTATTTTCAGTGATGTGATTTCTATGTGTGTTTATATATATATATATATATATATATATATATATATATATATATATATATATATATATATAACAACACATACGCCTGTCTACTTCTATCCATTGCACATATCTGTGGAAGTCGCACACATACAGCCGTGTGAAAAAAAACATAGAATTCAATCATCTGCTCCTTAGCAGGTCAAAAAATTAGGTAACTACAACTTCAGATGAACACGACAACATGATATATTACACATGATTTATTCAACAAAAATAAAGCTAAAATGGAGAAGCCATATGTGAAACCTAAGTACACCCATACTCCTTCCATTAAGACAGGTTCTGCTGATAAAATGCCCTTGATTAATTAATCATGAGCAAGTGTGGCCACCTTAATATAAACCTAAGATTTAGCAGTTTACTGGTCTGGACCATTCAGATGTGTGTAAATGCAAAGCCAAGGAGGAAGGACATCAGCAATGATCTTAGAGGAGCAATCGTTGTTCCCCATGAATCTGGGAATGGTTATAAGTCCATCATTCTACAGTGAGAAAGATTGTTCAAAAGTGGGTAACACTCAACACAATTGCCAATCCAGGGGTGGACGTCCCAGCAAATTCACCCTACGGTCAGAGCGTGCTACGCTCAGAGAAATTGCAAAAAACCCAAGTGTTAGATCTCCGACTACAGGCCTCAGTTAGCATGTTAAGTATGGTTTGTTTTGGAAGGGTTGCCATGAGAAAGCGCCTTTTTTCTAAAACCGCTCACGTTTGCAAAGTTGCATCTAAACAAACCACAAGACTTCTGGAACAATGCCCTTTGGACAGACTAGCACAAACACCTCATAACAACTGTTACGCAAGGTGGAAGGAGCCACAGGACCTGGGAACCTTGCAGTCATTGAGTCGACCATGAACTCCTCTGTATACCAAAGTAGTTTAGAGTCTAATGTGAGGCCACCTCTCTGACTGCTTGACCAAAATTGGATGAAGAAACAGGATAATGATCCCAAGCACACCAACAAATCTACAACAGAATGGCTGAAAAAGAATGAAGGTGTTGCAATGGCCCAATCACACTCCAGACCTCAACCCGATTAAAGTGCTGTGGTGGGACCTTATGAGAGTTGTGCATAAACAAATGCCCACAAATCTCACTGAATTCAAGCAATGTTGTAAAGAAGAATGGGCCAAAAGTCCCCCACAATGACTTTCATACAGAAAACTATTACTTCAAGTTATTGCTGCTAAAGTTGGCGCTACAAGCTATCGAATCATGGGGTGTAGTTTATCACGCATGGCTTCTCTACTTTGGCTTTATTTTTGTTCAATAAATCATGATACAGTATATTATGTCATGTGTTGTTGTTCATCTGAAGTTGTATTTGCCTGCTTTTTAGACCTGCTAAGGAACAGGTAATTGTCCTGATATGTAAAACCATAGAATTCAAAGAATTCTTCACAAAAAAATAAAAAATTATATAATGCCTTTAAAAAATTGAAATTTCCCAGAAAGGGTATCTTTTCTGAGAAGGGAATATTGCTTTATCATTATGTTGGTGCCTGATGTCTGTTTATCTGACAGATCATTGCAGAGAGATGGTCACTTGATACTGGGGGTGAAGTACAATATGCTCAGAATATTCTTTCTTTGTGCTTGCATTTTTTAAAAAGAAATTGATCATAGCAATTGGATGAGTTCGCTGCACTGACAAAACATATCCAGACTAAAATGCTTTTTATAACTGATAACTAGACAGTGTAAGTAGTGCCTGCACAGTATCTGATCTTTCATCACATTTTGCTTTTATTTGCAGACCATACATGCATTATTTGTCTTAATATATTTTGCAGCCTGTTACATTAAATAAACAAAATAACTATTCTCTAAGTAATGGTGTTCTAAGGTTAAAAATAACTATATCTACATATTTAAAGGTGGCAGTCTAATGTTCCTGGCATCCCTACTATAGAAATATTTTTTATATGCGTTCTTCCAAAATAGAGAAAGAAAACACTTACTTGATACAGAATTTGCACCCCTGGTACAAAATCTGAATTTCCCTTCTCCTCAATCAATGACAGTGAAGTACTTCCAATAAAATCAGTGGGCGGTTTCCTGTTGCTGATTGACAGTATGAGAAGCCAGTCAGTGGCAGGAAAGTGCTTCATTGAAATCCATAGCACTGCTTTAGACCTTTGCACTGGGCTCTGCATGTAGCGTTCAGCAGAGCCAGCACTGGTTCTGACAGGGGGTGAGTACATCATGTGCAGGGAGATGCATTCAGCTTAATGTGTCTACTGCAGAGAAATTAGCTTGGGGGGAGGGGCAAATGTGTTTGGGTGGGATTCTGAAATTTTTGGTTGTTGCAAAGGCTCAGAAACTTAATGGACCATTTGAATTGCCTTAGGTTTAAGATGCACCTATTCTATTCCTTTCCAAGTTTCTCTTTTTCATAAAAGTTGATCTGTACATTTTCATAAGCACCTATAAATACATTTATATTCTCTTAACCCCTTCCCACATTTATGAGGAATTATGTGAATGTGAAAGGGTTAATGGAAAAACCAACCCACCAGCTCATTTGCTACGCTCCCCACAGGGCCCAGAGCCACTTTGCCTTAACACCAAACCTGTTCACCCCACGACTCAAAAACCTTTATCGCTGCCGCTATTATTATTCTTTTATATAGCGCCATCAAACTCCGTAGCTCTGTACAATGGGTTGACAGGACATAACAAGTAGTATGTAACATAACAATTTGATTTACAGAGACAACAGGTGAGGAGGGCCCTGCTCAAACGAGCTTACAGTCTACCTAGTTCTACCTCTATAAAACCACAATTTGTTAAAGATAAGCATTTTTACTTCTAAGCAGTAAAGTGTTAACTCCAAAAGCTGAGTTCAAAATTAGAGCACAAATACAAAACTGGTTAATTTTATATTGAATCTGAACAGAATATCACAGTGCTTATACAAAAATAATGGTAGTAGAGAACATACAAAATGAATACAAAACAGTTAAAATAGGGATAAAACACAAAGTTCCCAAACTTAAAGTAAAATAATGTGGGGGAATCTCTCAGTGTTACTGTTGCTTATACAAATATAAAGGAATCTCTCCCTTTGCCTCCAGGAGATGCCCATTTGTCATCATGTGGGGAGGGGTATGTGTTGCCCAGGAACTTTATGACACTCCTAATGTGCTGGGTCATAAACCCTTGTAACAAACTTGTGCTTGATATTTGAATACATATATTGTTGTGATGGTATCTTGTACTCTAATAACATTGGGTTGATCACATTCCCCATGTTATTGCCAGTGTATACACCCACTATCTATCTGTCAGCTATTCACTCATTGCTATTTCTTAACCCCCTCCTGCCATGTTTCCTATTATTCTGGAGGTCACACAGAACTTCTCAATTTTATTAAACATATCCATATTTCTCAAATCACAACTCTGAAGATGCCAGTTGCGACATCTCCTGTGTGGCCCCAGTGTCTGATTCCCTGTAAGATTTTATGGGACCCAGGACAGGTCGTCTGTCGTCTTTGAAGATGCCCTGCTTGGATGTCGTATATATATGTGTGTGTATATGTATGTGTGTATATATATATATAATGTCATGAGCTCCATGTCTTAAAGACGCGCAGCACCATGTAATCCAGGCTATGGAGCTCTGCTGAGTCGGCATAGCCTCCATAGCATAAACCCACATGGCTTGCCTTCCCCTGGACCTTTTAAATCCAAAGGATTTAGGGAACAATATGTATAACACAAAATCCAAGTAGATCCTTAAAACAGAAGCATAGGCTCAGCCATAGAAGAATTAGTCTGCCTTCAGCCAGTCCAAGTTATGTGTTATTCTACTGCAGTATACAACATAAAGGGTTATGGTTATAGAAATATAGAATTTGACCTAACCTTAATTGATCCTTGGGCTTAGTATTAGGAATAGCCAAACGCCTATCCCATGCATGTTTAACCCATTCAGCACTGGGGGGGGGTTATACCCTAATGCAGGCATGTCCAACCTTTTTTCGAAGAGTGCCAGATTTGATGAAGTGAACATGTGCGAGGGCCGTCCATTTTGCCTGACATTCTTTGAACCATTAAAATTAAATGCAAATTAACTATTTTATGCAAAGTTTATTGAAAACGGCATACTTTTAATTTTGTGACTTGGATGACAAATCTAAACAGGTGTTAAATCACTCTGCCTTTAATATCAAAAAACAGATCTATATTTGGGCAACTTATCTGTGGGGCCTTATCATGTCCGGAATTTGGACATGCCTGCCCTAATGACTAGACTTGCATACATATTTTTTTGTTCTAAAGGGCCACATGCTTTCTTTACTGATTACCCTATATTTTTATTGTTAATTATACTGTGTTTGGTGGAATTTTTTTTCCCACCATTCCTAGGGCAAAATGGAATAGACACTTCTTTGGGATCACCACTATACTTGATCTATAGGCAGTAAAATGGTTATGATGGCTTCTGCTGACTGGGGAGAGTCAGCAGCTGCAGGCAGATTTACCTGTGCATCAACAGAGGTGTTAAGCGGTTACTGTATTAACCTTTTCTCCTCGGACACTTTTCCTCATACTTTACTGAGAGAAGGGTAGATAAAACTTTCTTACATGTAAGCCTTTGACCCTCTTTTCGTAATATTTATCTTCCTTTTCAATATACTTCTCTCCTGTGCTTTTTAAATCCCTATATGTCGTAAATAACATGACAGTGGAACCATCTGATACCCTCCAAAATGAATGTATATTGTATATTGATCAATTTCACAGAGACAAAGCATTTTACTTCATGCAAATTGGAACATGCACCCATTAGTTATGTGAGTTACGTGTAAGTTCTTGCACATGCTTATTATTGCTCACATTGAAGTCATTGATTCCTCTTCCAGCTGCCTCTACTGAAAGCAGGGGGCTTTGGAAATAATGGCAGCAACAGCAGCCAGCCGAATGTATGTTATCAGAACACTGATGTTTTGCTAATATACATGTGGTGATTTCAGTGGAAGGTTAGCCCTTATCTGCATCCCTCTAGCCTGTGAAAGACACCCAAAATATCACTGACAAACACTACGCTGAGGTGATTCGTTATTGCTGCGCTAATGAAGTGTGTTCCACCATAGACTTTAGTGAGTGTCCATTTCAATGTTTATCACAGGCAATCTCGTAGGGGGTCAATGTGTTTGCCTAGAAGATTAGGCTAAAATAACAGCTAGAATTTCTACACAATAACTTGTATGCAGTAGTCAGGCAATAATATTAGAGCGGTTTTAAAAGAAAATTGCACATGGCATTTTTGAAAACATATTTTGAATCTGATACTCCTAAAACAAAAGCACTGACTTGTTGTTAAACCACTTTATTCATTTTGGCTTTATACCCTTTTTTTTTTTTTTTTTAATTTATTTGATTTTTCCGAAGAAAAAATGTTTCACCTTCTGACTCTGCAGCTCATCGTTCTAGGACTCCGTGTGTGTGATAAGGTAGGGTCTCCCACTACTTAGTGTTTCCAGAGGTAAATTCTTTTTCTGGCTCTGACTCATGCAGAGGAGAATGCCTGACTGGGAGTTTGGCCATTCTGGTAGTAAAGTGCGCTATCATTGAGTTCTATTATACTCGATAAGCCAGCACAGAGCATTCAAATACGGTATGTTAAAGAAAACATATGAATTGATTTTGAAAAAAGTTGGATTAAAACTAAATACAACCACACACAATTATTAACCAGCTAGTGAAAATGGGAAAAGATACCAAAATATTTTTGATTTGGAAACCACCCAAGTCTGTATATGATTTTCATTTTTTTTTTCTACTATGGAATTGTAGAATATGGGATTTGGGAAAAGTGAAAACTGCTGCTTGGCGTTGGTGCATAGACTGATTAGACAACAAATCCCGCATAAGCTTTTTCGTTTTTACAATAATCTGATCAAGTTAATCATGATCTGCTGTAATCTTTTACACCATGATTAAACTCTGAGCCGGGTAACACGGGCAATACAGCACATATAAATTGGATTTTTTCAATACAAGCTTTCCTTTTGTCTTCTGCTCTTTAAAAGTGTATATTTTTATTTTGTAGAACATGCACAGCGTTGATATTCTTTAATGCTCTGGTAATGGGAGATTTATCTGTTAGATATTTAGAGCCAAGGCACGCAAGTTCACCTCTCACTAGTAATACAAACAGTTTGATCGGGTGAGGGGTAAAGAGAGACTGGAATAAAATACCTTTGAGTGTATCCTCTTGACACTCTTCTCTATTTACCTAGTGTTCACCCTGTAAATGAAGAACATGCTACGCATCCACTTTTCCAGCATCATAACATCATTAGTGACATTCATCATCTATATAGAGCTATTTATTTCTTTTAATTATATTACATGTTGGCTGCTTAGATTTTACTCATAGGGAAATGCCCAAAGAGATAATAAACTCCAAATGAAACATCAAGGTTCAAGGACGTATCTAGAGTATTTGGCACCCAGGGCGGATCCTGTATGTGCCCCCCCCACACACACACACACAAAATTAACGTTGGCAAGAATATTTATTTCACAAATTGTCAAACTGTTTGTCAACTGAAAAAAATTAAATCTGGAAAAATAAATTAGTTTAAACAAAATTTACTGAACACCACTATATACTAAGGTGACGTGGTAGGCCTCTGCCCCATAAACAGCCTGCCTGTGCCACTGCTGCCCTTGAAGCAGCCTAACTGTGCCACCACTTACCCTAAAGCAGCCTGCCTGGGCCAAGTCTGTCCCCCAAATCAGCCTGCTTGTGTTGGGAAAAGGTGCTATCATACCTGGGAATTTCCAGGCTCTCACATTGTGATCAGATTGGCCATATTATAATTGTAGACACTAGATATGTAGTGCTGTTTCCAAAGTGAAAATAAACAATATGTTATATTCTCCCTTTCTTTCCCTCTTCATGTCGCCCCCCCCCCCAATATTTTATCTCTGGCCTCTTTGCTTCTGTTTGCTGTAAAGTTCTGCTCACCTTACAGGAAATTGTAAAATAATGCTTGCTTTGTTACCCAGAGACTCGGATATCAGGAGGTGACTTTTTAAAGGTACACTCTGCTATTAGCACTTTAATGCTTGAAGCAGCGAATCCGCGCCACATAGACATTAGTGATTATTCAAGTACTCAGAAAGTAGTTTAATGTTCCAGGCATCTCTAAAGAAGAATGTGTATTAAACTATCCTTTTAAAGGATGATATATGAAATACTTTGCTGTGCAGTTAAAGGTTAAAGAGCTGGCTTATCTCCTTCACAACCAGAGATATAGTATCTTCATAGGACCAGTGACGTACTTGGTACATCAAGAGTACAAGAATGCTCCCATGTTGCCACAATCTTGGCATTCTCAGGGCAATGCTGCTTTTTGACGAAGGCCAAGCGGAGCAGCAACAGAGCCCCTCGACCATTTGATCACTTCTACAGGAGTAATCATGCAGACTCAGCGATTGTGTAAACCGGCAATCTGGTCCCAGCTGCCACAGGACCTTCAGTTCAGGCTTGACACTCCCCTGCTGTCTGATTGCTTAATGAGAGTGATAGTACAGCATTAAACCCTTCAATGCTTGGCAGACCGGCTATAGCAAGAAAGAGCCCCCTTGAGCCTTGATTGTTTTCACGGGATTGATCATGCAGGCTCAATGCTGAAAATGTTTTTTTTTTTTATTTTAACATATATAATTTTTAACATTTTCAACCTTATAAAATGCTCGGTGACCGCTGATTGCATAATAGCAACTACATCACATATTTAGAACTCAGGCTCTGTGCATTCACTCAATTCTCCGGCCGCACAAAAAGAAAATACATACAAACCTATGGCCACACCTTGTTGTGTTTCTTGGATTTCTATTTTGTTTTAATGATAACATTAACTGCCATGAACAAGGGTGGTCCTGCAGCGCAGTGATCAATTACAGAGACCTGCTTGTCTTAATTGCATTTTTAATTTTATGTGAGTATATTAGTATATGTTATTTTGACCTGTAAACAGAACACTCATACTGCCTGCAGACAAGAAGCTCTTCTTACCCTTTTTAATCTAACTGCTTTTATCACCAGCCTGCAATATTTATGCCTCTGCTGAATGATTTATAGTGTGTCCAGGAAGGGGAGATGGGGGTGTCATTCTGTCACCTGGAATCAGATGGGACTGAAAGAGAAAGTAAGGGGAGAGGTCAATAGAGACAAGAGAGCAAAATGTAACCATCTACACAGTGTACAACAAATTAGCATTTTTTTAAGTGGGAAAACATTTGCAAGAAATAAGTCTATGAGCATTATGTACCTTGATCAAACTGTATGACATATGTCCAACTTTTTTAATAACACTGACTTTTATGTGCAGCAATAACTGTAAAAAGAGAGTGATACTTAATTTTCTAGGTAAAACAATGACTTACCACCTATAAAGTTTAAGTATTTTTTATTTTTTATTTATTTTTTTTATTTTTTATTTTATTTAAATACAATCCTTGATAGACTTGATTCCATCTATGGTAAATATGTATACACACGATAAAATTAGTTAATTTAGTTCAATAATATGTAATCTCTAGAGAGAACACACAGGGCTGGGGATTTTCATACCCAAATGGCCATCCTAAAACAAAGCTTTTGTGTGAAATTTATTGACTTAAATGATAAATTGCAATTAATTGTGCTATGTATGTTTTGATTGAATTTATTATGAAAAAAGCACTTTTGCTGCCTTGTACGATTGGCATGTGGTTGTGGGGATAAATAGGTCAGTGAACGGTCATTATGTAAGGGAATATAAAGGTCACAAGGCAATAGTTTTTAATATTAATATATATATATATATATATATATATAATATATATATATATATATATAATTAGTAGGTAACTTCTAGTTTACATTCATGCTGCCCCCAAAGTGGCAGGGATATATGCTGTAAACATATTTACATGTGTTATGTGGTGGCAATGCAGTGCCCAAGGCAAATTGCTAGCTGTCTGTACTGACCTTAAGTGTCTGGTGAACGGCATTGAGGCACGAGAGCGCCGAGTGGCAGCACGGAAGAGCTGCTGAACAGGTGTCCGTCCTCCCAGCCCTTTTATTAATCAATATATAACATTAAAAAAGGGAGAGTTAAAATAATATGTTGTGGCTTTTATCGGGGTTAAAGTTACCTCCCTAATATGAAGGTGTGAACTGGTTAATAGATAAATTATGCCAGCTGGCTTCTTTGGGTAGTTGTCTGGGTTTACATTTTGAAGTTGTTTATTAAGCGTTATTGGTGTGTTGACGTTTTTATGTGTTTGTCATTTGGGTTGCTATTGGTGAGGGCAAGCCCGGTTGGTTTTTGCATCCACTTCAATTTAGTTCATCCTAGAACATCATTGCACACTGCTGTGGACACCTGTCTATTGTAGGACATTTCAGTCATTGTGTGGAACAGGATATTATCAAATGCAGCAACAAGGGCTGGGGCTTCTTCAGAAGTAGATACTGGAATATCCTGACTCAATCTGTTAGAGAATTGTAACCCTAATTATGCTTGAATAACTGTGTATTTTAAAGCATTGTGGACCAGTGTGATGGGAGTCAGACTACTAGACAGTGACCTCAAGTGGTATGATGATGGGGAACAAATCTCCAGGATTTAACATTCCACTCTTCACCTGATGATGTGTCCAGCTGGGGAGAGTTGTTGATGGGTGTGTTGGGCCCATTTATTGTCCCCTGTCCAATAATACATTTAAAAGGCAACTCCCACCATTTATTTACTAGTAAGAGACTGAACAAAAAGTAGTCTTTTGAAATGTTATCTTTGAGTTCATTTTTGCATAATGTTTTCAGGCAGCTGCATATTAGCCATTTGTTGTGCTGTGTTATCGGCCAATCTACTAAATAAACACCTCTAATCCCATCGCATTGCCCGTGGTAAACAATACAATGGCTCAACCAACCAGACACAGACTAATTAAAGTCTGTAGAGGGACTGACTTCATTAGCAATGCAATAAAGAAGCTGCTCAGTGGGGTGTTTTTAGAAGGAAAAGTCACTCAAAATATCGCATCACCAACACCAATGGCCTCCAGGTCTGCAAATAAGATATTTTGCAAGATATTGGAACACAATGAGATAAAATCATTTTTTGTCAATGCTAACCTAAATTACTGTAAACACTATTTTATGCTCAAGTACAAAAAAATTTCCATGGCACTGTAAGCAAACATGCAACTAAAATCCTTGCGTTTGTATATTCCAGGAATTTAAATACATCTGAAAATGGAAGGGGTATGAAATGTAAACAAGCAAATCTAACGTACAGTTAAGATAATGGAATTTGACTCTATGTAGAAATATTAAAAATATGCATTTACTAAATATGCACAAAAAGAAATTACAAAAAAATACGCAAAAACCCTAAATATCCCTTTTTTCAGCCATTCTGATGTAGATTGCCTGGTGTGCTTGGGATCAGTGTCTTGTTGTATGACCCAATATCTGCCAAGTTTTTACTGTCAAACAGGTGGCCTCACTCTACAATACTTTTGGTATACAGAGGAGTTACATATAGTTCATAAGGTTGAAAAAAGACCTAAGTCCATCAAGTTCAACCCTTCTACCTAACCTTCCTATTCCTCATCCAAAAGAAGGCAAAAAAAACCCCTAATTAAGCTCATTTGAATTCTGCCATCAGGGGAAAAAATTCCATCTTGACTCATGATCATTATCAAGGTTCTCAAATCCTGTGGCTGAAAAACAAGGCCAAATCATGACCCCTCCAACAGATTGCTGTAAAAATCTCACTATCGCGAAACTCAGCAGAACTCTCAGAATGCAGTTTACGTTCTGTGTGGACTGTAGATTGCTCATAGATTTTTTCCATGTGTTAGCATACATGCTCCTATTGACTTCAATTATAACGCTACAGCTCATTTGCAGGAAGTATGCTTCCTGTTTACCAGGGCCGGACTGGTGATCATAGATGGATATGTGCGGCCACACACTGCATTATTATGCTCGTGTAGTGTGCAGACTGGCCTCCCCAGTCACTGGATCTGGAGTAACAGGCTGATCGCCAGTCCAGGCTTACTGTTTACCCTTCCGGATTTCAGTAGGGAGCCTACCAGAAAAGTTAAATTAGACAAGAAATGCCTGAACCAATTTGCATGCAGTATTATGCAATTACGTCCATGGAAACTTCAATATATTATGCATTATTTATTTACAGGTTTTAGACTGTTCCTTAACCCTTAGAGGACAGAGTGTAGAAAGTGATCTAAGGCAGTTCTTTCGGCAACACTGAAAGCTGCAGTAGGGGCCCCAGAGCGTCAATGTGCAGCATATTAACTATGGTGCCGTCCACTTTAAAAGAAGTTAGGAGGTATTCAGCGACACCAAAAACCCACCCCAGGACGCACTGAAACCCCTCCGGAGAGTGGTCACAAGCACCATAGCAAGAGACTTTGCCTCTCACAAGATGGTGATGGCCATTAAAAAAAAAAAAAAAAAAAAGTTCCCAAGACCTTTCCAAGAACTTTGCATGCTGAGTACAGGTACTACATACCTACATTAAATTAAAAAAAAATAATTCCCACTAATGTCAAAGTACCACCAAAATGTAACAACCCCCCCCCGTCAAAAAAAAAACATAGTCCTGAATTTACCGCTTAATACAAAAATCCTGGCATTTGAAATGCTCATGAAGTGTCTTGTTTTCAAAAATGTATGGTTTGACAAAGATGTCCAGATAACACAGGAGGCAGGATGACCACATCTCAAAATTAAAAACAAAATGCACCTCCTAACTGTGGCCCTGTAGCCCCCAAGCAATCTGACAAACCTATGCATCAGGAGATGTTGCTGAACATATTGGGGTTTTGTTGGACAGCGACACATTAGGAGCTGTAAATTCATACCTGCATTCTGTTTACTGAATATTTTGCTTATTCCGTTACCCAAATATACAGCAATTTCTTTTTTTTTCAATAATTACTTGCTCATGTTTTCTGTTAACATCTTTAGCCATGGATCGTTGTTCCAATCATCTCCACATGCTGCAGTTCTCTTGGCTCTGCACCTCTTCCCACTCCTCTCCCTTGTCTTGGTTCTCCCCCAATCATTCTCAATTGTGTTGATGATATTTTGCTCTCTACTTCCTATCCACACAAGGGAGCATAGTACATATCTCCATATTCAAATGCTAGTCTTCATTCTTCATCATAACATTGTTCTTCTCATTTTACAGGGTAACCAGGAGCCAACTGCTACTCCTGACACAATGGTTCAGCCTTTTGCTGCTATCCCTTTCCCCCCTCCACCACCCCAAAATGGTCTAGCCACAGATTATGGGAGCCAGCATGCAGAATATGCTGCCACATCCACTGACCATGGGCTTCCTCTGTATGGAGGTGGGCAAAGCCACACAGAGCACAATGCTCCTGCAACCAGCACAGCCAACGCTTCCAGTACGGTATGTGACCTACTTGCACGTGTGTACTTTTTTTCCCCCTTGGGTTCCGTTCTGTTTGTTCCCCACTCTTCCGTGATCATCTCAGTTTTCACTTTTACTGTAATATCACAAGTGTTGCATTGTTTTGTCCCTGTTGTAGTATATTGTCTCTTCGGCAGAATCACTTCACCCAGGCAAGCCCCTGTGTACATCTTAAAGGTAGTCTGAAAAGAATGGTTGAGCTGATCCTGAATAATGCATTGTGTAATTGAAGAAACTAAACTCCGTAAATTCAGCACCCTTAAGCCAGGAAGTCTTCCCTATGACAGTTAGTATTATCCCCAATGTCAGGGGTGTATTTGTCAGAGCTAGGTTACTCATCTGAGGGTTCAGTCTCAATCATAGCATGCTGTGTTACCTATATTTGCTTTCAAAGGGTACTGAATTTGCTACTCTTACATATCTTCCCATAGCAGACAGATGGAGCTCAAGCAGAAGGACAGCAACCTCAAACACAAAACAGTGATAATGCTGAATCCAAACCAACTCCAAAAAGGCTTCACGTCTCAAACATCCCCTTTCGTTTCCGGGACCCCGACCTTCGTCAAATGTTTGGGGTGAGTATGCCTATCTGTATATTAGTCTTCCAGGCATTGCAGTTGGCTTTCCAGATGACTAAATATGTACTTAACGATTGATTGGAAAGTTTGCTAAATACTTGGTCGAATATAAGACAAGTCTTTTTCAGAGGTCGTCTTATAATCCGACCTCAAATAGAGGTCTCACTATAAGACGAAGATCCAGATCCCCCGTGGCGCTGCAGGGGACCTCCTTCCTGGCAGCCGCTGAACGCCTGCGCAGATAACCTTTGCTTCTGCCCAGCATTTCTGCTGGGGCTTCAATGACGGAGCACCGCTGTGACATGACCTTCCGGTCATAGAAGCCCAGCCAAAGTGCCGGGTAGCAGCAGAGGTTGTCTCTGTGCATCATGCAGATGTTCACCGGCTGCCCCCACTAGACACCAGGGAGTCGGGGGGTAGTCTTATATTAAGGCTTTTTCTTTTTTTCCCTAAATTAATATTCAAATTTTGGAGGGTCGTCTTATAATCAGGGTCATCTTAAAATCGAGCAAACATGGTAATACTTTACAAATCCATGAAAATGTACTTGTGTGAAGATAACTGTTTTTTTGCATGCTTGAATATGTTCTGTTTTCTTAGCTACATATAGATACTTTGGGCAGTTTCATCTTGGCAATATTCCAAAAGCACAAGTGCTTCCTTGCAACTACTGTAAATGCAGGACTTTATACACACACACAAAACGTTTGAGCATTTTTTCCGTACACTGTTTACATGTTTAAAAATATAAGTGGGGTGTTTTTCTTTTGGGTTGATAATAATTGTTTTAATGTTTACCTTCCTCTTATAGCAATTTGGCAAGATACTCGATGTGGAAATTATATTTAATGAACGTGGATCCAAGGTAAGCGTATATTGGTTTTATTTTAATTTTATCACAAGCATACAAGTAAAACTAATAGTTCAGGATTTTCTTGCTCAAATACTGGATACAGGCATCCTATGAAAGTTTGACAGGATGGTTCTTTACTCATGAAATAACTTCACTCTAGAATCATCATTACCTGTTTTTTTTGTGTGGTAATCTTGTACAACATTTGTACATGTTATTTTCTTTAATTTTAACCCAAACATTTCATGGTTAATGCTATAATCAACCTTTCATAAGATGCTGTTTCATAAATTTAAAGAAATCTTGAAGCTGAGTGTTTGGGGAGGTCAGAACAAACCATATTTTAAACTGGCTGAGGTCAGTGGTTCACAGGTCTCAGTTATTGTGTTGATGTTTGTGAATACGTGTCTTGGTAAATGCATCTATATTTTCCATATATGAGATTAAGTGCACCTTAATTATTTTATCCATCTCACCTCGAGATTTGTGTTTGTAGGAACCTTGATACAATAGTTGCCTTGAGAACACCACTGAATAGATGATCTGCATAGAAGTACCAGCAGATTCAGAAATGAAATCTTAAACGTAACATTGTTTAGTTATAAATGAAAATGTTTTTAGTCAAAACACTGCTAAAAAAAACCCAAGTAAATTTAATTCTTCTATTTAACTCTAATTTTATTCATATTGTTTTGTTTTAAATTTAATTTCCTGCAATAATTCACAAACAAAATTAGAATATTTTTTATATATGTGTTTTACAATACCAGTATGTACATACTTTGTATTGTCTGGTAATCTTTAATAAAACATAATAATCATCACTGTCAATGTTTGAATATTGAGTTCCCTGGGGCTATTCAATGAAAGATTCCCATTTTACAAGTGAGTTTCAGCTCCTTCACTCCATACATCAGAAAAGGAGAACCTCATATAGCCTCTGCTCCAGCAACAGCTCCACAGGGCCGGTCTAATGCAAAGTAAAGCAGTGTAATTTCTTCAGTCTCCTCGCACATTTTATAATGCCTTATTCATGGCCAGCTCAGTCTTGGTAGCTGGTGGAACCTCATGGTGTTGGCCACAACTCCTCTGCAAACTCTCAAGGACTGGGCAAAGAAATAGTTGTGATATATTTTTCTAATAGAACACTGGAGGTTTTTTTTGTTTGTGTTTTTTTTTAAGAAAAAAAATACATTTAATGTTGAATATTTTTTCACATTTGATCTTAATATTTTTCTCATCTGCATTCATCTTGTTTGAGACATTTTCTCTTGACCCCACACTGTAGAGATTTTTTTTTAGCATTATAGAGTCTGGTTTCCATTTCCCCACAGAATATAGAAACCAAAGGAAATTGTGGCTTCCCATGCATTTTCAGCAGTGTTAGATAGCTGCGGACCACATCATTAACCAAAAAAAACAACCAATAATAAAGAACTAGTGATCAGATATGAAGCCATATTATATTTGGCATCTATTTTGAAGACAAATTGCACTAGCTTGTTTTACAACTAAACAACTATTTTAATTGTAGTTTTGTTGTTTTAGCATCTGTTCAGCAGTTTAATGCATATGATAGCTGTGTGGTCCCTTTAACCTTTTGATGTGTTCCTTATGCATATATATATTGGGGATTCTGTAGAATCCTGCCATATGCATCTGTGCTTTCCCCCACCCCAGCTATTTTCCATGCATGAGGAATGTCCAGCTAGTCCTCTTCTGCACTAAATTGTTGAATGCTGTGGGTGGAAAAAGCACATAGAAGGTGCTGCCATTGATTTCAATGTGAGCCCCTTCTTGCCACTCCTTAAGCAGCCAATCAGTGGCAAGAATTGTTGGACCATGCAGGAGGAGGGCAGCTGCAAAGCTGCGGCTACTACACCTGGTAAGCGATTTCCTGTTTCTTCTTCATTTTTGAAGAATACGTACACCCACAGAGTACTTTAGTATTAATTCTTCTTTAGCGAGGCTGAAGAGGACAGTAAATTGTCCATTTAACAATATTATAACCTGTGATGCTTAAAACATAATCTGCAAAGGAAAAGTGAGCCACAAAGGATAGAAACTTCATGTGTAAGATCTGACAATGTTGAATTCACTTGTGAAGTGAAAAACACAACAGGCAGTTGAAAAGGGGTGCCAAGGAGGCTGTAGGAATGGAGAAACCTAAGTTCTAACAAGGATAAAATATTTATTCTCATGTGACCAGCTTTATTTTTTTATTTATTTTACTCTCCTTTTGTAATTTTAAACTACATCCAATGATAGTGGGCTGCACATTTCTAAAGCATGGCAACTTTAAAGACACTGGAAAAAATGATTCATGCTTTTTATTATTTTCCTTGTGTTGTGTTTTATTAATGATGCAAACATATTGGGATAGTTTAGTAACTGTCCTGGCACTTCCCCATAATACCGGTATATACTTGATAGAAATTATGTATGCGGTGTGTGTATAATATTAGCCACCTTCAGGTAAGATCCAGGGACTTTGTTTTACTTTTAGATTCTGAAAGCATTGATATTTATATGTACCTTCTTTTAGCTCCTGGCTTCTGACCTCCTCAGACCTTCTTCAGCTTTCTATTCCTAACTAAGTTGAGGGGCACTTAAAAATACATGTAAAGACTTGGAATAATTTAAAGCATAGCTTTAGCCCTAATGTAAAAGGCAATGTGTTCTGTGGTTAACAAAAAAAAATAAATAAATCTTTTTTTCCATCCACATCTGTTTTAATTTAACAGGTTTAATACTGAGCTTTCCCTACTTTTTTTTTTTAACCCTTTTGGATTTGTGAAAAAGAATGTGATACGTGGCAGTTTGATACTTTTAACATTCTTTTCCGTTTAAGCATTCAGCACTTTTTAGACTCTGGAACTAATCAAATTGTTTCATAAAGTAATACTCTAACCCAAGGGATCACATTACTCCAAAGAGGAACCACACATTGTAATAACTTAATGCTGTCTACGGTGTATTTTCCTTTCTGAACAGACGGCTAGGCAAAGTCATTTGTCTGTATAACTTAAGTTTGGAAGATATAGAAAAAACACAAAAAAAAGTTCAATACATAGATTTTAGCATTATTAAATTAATAAGTTAAACATACTGACTGAAGGTTTCTTGTATACACTTTTATTCTACCAGCCTGGAATTATTAGAAATTGATTTGTATAGTTCCACCATATTCCACTGCACTGTGGGAATAAACCTCCAATTTCTGTGGTTAACTTCTACTAAATGGAAGCAAAAGTCACTTAAATATCAACAACAAATTACCTTTTAAACCGCATAGTAGTATAGGCATAAGGTGGATTTCTGTTATAACACATTGTTTGTTTGCATATAAGTTTACTGTAAAATGAAGCGTTTGGGAAAGTGATATCTGCTTTTTCAAACTACATCAGCATTGCTATCCTATTTAGATACTGGCTGTTTTTTATGTTTCCTTATATGTTTTCAGAATATTAAGAAATGTGGTAAATGCCACACTTGACCTATAATTTATGCACAGGAAACCTTTTTTTCAATTCCCAAAAGGGTTAAAAAAAAAATACCTATTTGAATCAAATTGAAAAACATTTTTTTTGGTGTTGTAACCCAATGCATTTTGACTCTTACAGTGTTCATTTTCCCTACTTTAATTGGTGCTTGGATTAGTTCCCAATCCGCACTGACTTGACTATAAAAGGTTATTACATTCAACTCTGCTGCTTATTATTTTGTTCTGTTGTGAAAGAGATTGGGTGCTTTTCCAAGGCATAAGGGATTCATATTTTTTTCTTCTTCAAAGATTGGAACATTGATTTAAAAATGTTTTTAGTTTCGCATTTTTGGGGAAAATGCAATACAGGAATGAAAATCTAAAATACTTGTCTGAAATTAAACCTATTATTACAACCTGTGAAAATGTGCCAAGAGCAAATGCCCTATAAACGGTTGCTGATTTTTTAACTATTTGTTTATTATATCTTTGAGTATGCTATGGTAACAAAACATTTATAGACGTGTGTATTTATATATATATATATATATATATATATATATATGTATGTTAAATGTAGGCCAAGTTACATGGCTGCTTACTGGTATCAGATTATTTTTTCTTATTGTTTTTGCTGTATTTTTTAGAAGTGAAAAAAGTGTTAACTGTTAACTCTTGTTGTTTCTTTATGTTCTTATGTTTTTTGATAACATTTTGTGTTCTGAACAGTCCATAGGAGGCGGCAAACCCTTGTCGGTTATAAATTAACATGTACAGTTTCATGGTAAATTTTTACTTTCTCGGACAGGGAACGTACACACCCCTCATTTGTTTTGTTTTGTTTTGTTTTTTTTTTTTGTTTCCTTTCACATTTATATTTTAATTTTTATATAAGATTTCATTATTATTCATGAAACCTATCCATAAAACCCTAATTTGCAGCTGTAATTTGATAACTAAGGCTGCACTCAATAAGATTAATGCTGGTGATGGGTATTTCAACTGGCAAAGAGAGCGTGGTCTTGTGTATTGGCATGTGGTTTCAGCATTTACATAGCAGGTGATGTAAATAGTAAACTGCTGGTGGAAGGTAGGGGATCTGAATGCTAACTACTGTTCTCTAAGGGAATACCTGCTTAACAGTAAAAAATCAACAGCCGTTAATTAGTACATCACTTGACACCTTGTCATAAAAGTGTCCATTTGGATAGTTGCTTTGCCTTTAACTGTAGGTGGTGGAAAGTGGTATATCCTGCAAATGTTATATTTCTCTTTTGCTGCCACAGCGTCTTTGCATCAGAGGTTAGAATGCTCAATTGATCAGCGCTTTACAACTAAAATGCCAAATCCTGCTTAAACGCTGGCATTTAAGTCTTTCATTTAATAGTAATCTGTACCAGGGTTTCTTTTTCACTTCTATCTGCAATTTAGAAGTTGCAAACTTGATGGCAAATACCAGTATTTGGCTTTACTATGTACAGTATCTGTTAAAATAACTAATTTTGCAACATTTAACTATCATTTTGAATGTAAATTTTTTATAATATATTCCATTGCTCATTTGCATAGGGGGAGTTGTATCATCATGTCACCTAGTTATATGAAGTATCTTAAGTTGTGTGATATGTTTATTTAAGTAGTAAGACTTCAATTTAAATAGATTCAGAGACGGACATAAAATGTGGCAGTTTGGATTTAATAATTATGTATGGTTCTAATCCAGAATTGGAGATACCTGTCACCACCATCAATCTTGCTACGCCCATGTCATTGCACATGGATCCTCACATGTCTTGAGGAAGTTTTGATAAAATATGTATATATATATATTTATTTATTTATTACCCCCTACCTCTCCCTCCTTTTTATTTATCCTCCTGCAGAGGTCTCCTCACTTTCACTACTCCTTCACACTGCATGTGTCTGAGCAGCATCAATATGACAAATTAGTGCTCTGTGTTTTTCTGATCTTTACTGTTGCCAAGTTTTAAAAAACATAAATAATAAATCTTTGACATTATTTTTTTTTCTTTTAAGTTTCGATTCTGGCTCTCTGGCGGCTGATGTTTTCTCGTGCCCCCTTCACCCTCTCCTGGCCCCCCTCTCTCTTTCCCCCTTCCCTTCTCTAATGATTTGCATGTATGTCTCCCCTTTGCACGCAGGGTTTTGGTTTTGTAACTTTTGAAACTAGCGCGGATGCTGACCGGGCCCGGGAGAAATTGCACAGCACGGTGATTGAGGGGCGAAAAATCGAGGTGCATGTCTTTACCTGAAACTGAAAGATTGCTAAATGGCAAAAGCTGCACTCCCCCACTCCTTCTTTCCTCTGACTCTACCTATCTTCTCCCAGACTATTGTTTAATATATATGTTTGTGTGTATACATACGTGTTGTGTGTGATTGAAATTTACACACATACACACACATATATGTGTATGTGTGTATGTGTATGTGTGTCACTCATTTAACATACACTTTATTCAGATCTCTGTAAATGCATGTCAACTCTTTTTTTTTTTTTTTTTTTTTCCTTTCCACTTTTTAATACTCTAGTTCTACATCTTTGTACACTTCTATTTTTCATTTGTTATGAATTATTCCTGTGTTATGTCTATAACCTTTATGTTTCATGTTCATTTTAAACATAATTACCTCCTCCCACATTTACTCCATATCCTTTTCCACATACTTCTGGTTATTTTACCTAATTCCTCCTTTCACTGTTCTCCACTTGCATGAATTTGTAACACACCTTCAGTTCCCTTGTAATTCCACTGACATTGCCTCTTTAGTACTATAGCAGACTACTTTCAATGAACTTTCTGTTGTGCTGTCCTACACTATGCTTGTGTGAAACTCTGCTTTGCTTCTTTTTTATTTATTGCTATTTCTTTCATTGTATGTTTTTTTTTGTCATTGTAACTACTTTTCCCTCCCCTTGTGCATATGATCATAAACTTTTCTGTATCCTGCTTATCTTTCTGCTTACACGTTATCTACGCTTTTTCTCCGTTTCGTATTCCTCATTTTTATTTTCTCATTTTCCCCTTTCTCTCTTCTGCATATGCACACGTTTTTTTTGTTTTTGTTTGTTTCTTACAGTTTATGCACATAGTCCTTGGCTCATGTATCAGTCTAAAACCACTCCATTCTTACCCCAGGTTTCCTACACATACCATTCTCTAAACTGACCAGTTTTTTATGATGCCTTGCTATTTGGGTTTTTCATTAATACCCCAAATTAACAAAGAAATTGGTTCACCATACCCTGGAGGCATAGTAAAACTAGCTCTCCATCGTCCAGCGAACATATGAAAGGTACACGTTCAGTTATGCTTAGGGACATTCTTACAAAAGTCTTAGATTTGCGAATGCAAGCATAATCAGCATAAATGCATTTTACAATTTGCATTCCTTAATTATGGAGTAAGGTAATTTTATATGCAATTTCAAAAGAGCATTTAGTCAAGCTAAACTCTAATAAGTTATCATTAGAAAATGTAGCTTTGGCTCTGTTAACCCATTTAAAATGAGATTTCCCAGCAATATATGTATTCAAACTATTTTGCGCTTAAAGGGGTTAAAACCATATTGCACTATTTTCATTCAACATCCATTCCCTATGTTTTATCTTTCCCTCTCACTTTTGTCTCTGGCCCTAATGTTTCCTGCTTTCTATCGCTTTGTACCGTAACATTTTATTTAATATTCTTAAGGGTCTTGTTATCTGCATGCAATCCTTACTTACAACTTGTACCTGTAGTACTTATCCTTTTCTTATATTTTGTTCATCTGAAGATATTTGTTTCCCTTATGTTTTGTTGGGGGTCATGGGGTGGGTGGGATGGTGGGTTGGTTATGCAACCGAGTAGAGAATGTGTCTGTATGAGTGGTTAGCTCTTATTCATTTTCCTTTTCTGTTTTACTTTTATGTTTTAAGAATAATAATTTGCTTATCCAGTAGAACAGCCACCCCTCTGTATTCTCCTTGTGTCTTTGATGTGTGTGGTGGGTTGTTTTTAATCCTGCTTGCTGTGCATATTGGCTTATGTTACTCCTATTGTCTTATTCTGTATGCACAGATGTGCTATTGATGGCTGTTTCATCTTGTTGGATGTGTGCGTTTGTCCTGTTGCTGAACATTCCCATGGGTCAACTCTGCCCCCTTTAGGATAGAACTAGGGTCCTATTGCTTCATGTCCATTGTGTGGGTGCACTTTATTGCTTCCTACTACGTACCATAATGGGATTCGAAGGGATCTGTTAGTGGGCTCCTGTGCTCTCCTATTTGCCTCCTACTGGGGGTGTTATTGGGCTCCCAATATTATCCTGTTTGGGTGCAGCCTTCCTTCTATTTTGCCTGACTTCTTTTTGTGTTTTACTTTTTTCTGCTTATGACATTAATTCTCACTTTCCTTTACTTTCTGTTGACATTACACAATACATTATTTTATTAATAGAAAATGAGCTCAACCTCTTACCATTATACCTTTTACCAAAATCTTCATTCTGATTACATAACATTGGAGTATATGTGAAGAGCAATCTGGCTCGTGTTGCTAGTTGTACAAGCTCAAGAGAGGCAAACAATGGCCAGAAGCAGAATTTTTTAGACATTAAACCTGGACCCATTCAGATTTGTGTAGACACATTAAAAAAATGTACCTAATAGCTTACTAAAACTCACAGCATGACCCTCTATTACTGCTCAACCCTGTGGCTCATGTATTCTCTGTTGTGTTGCCCACTTTACTTTCCTTAAACCTAGTAATAGACTTCGATATGACCCAAAAAATAAGAATAAGCCACACCACTGGTCTTTTCCAGTTGTCCATAGAATTATATACTTATCAAGTTGTTTCTAGACCGGTACATATTTTAGATTTGTAACCTAGACAAGATAAAACACACACACATTTGTTTGTATTAGAATGCCATTAAATATCATCTGAAGGAAAGATGCACACTTTATTTAGTATTTAAAAATCCTTTTCAAACTTAATATATGTCCCCAAGAGCATTTCATTCACTGCATGCCCTTACTCCTTTCATTGTCCTTGTGTGAATGTGGTGTGTGAAAGAATTAGAAGTGACAATATGATACCACGATTCTGCAAAGTTTTGCAGTTTACTCTGGCATCACAACGGTCACTTGGGCTGCTGCATATGTATTTTGGATGTTTCACAGTTTGCTAACTAGATCTCTCTTCCCTCCTGGCAAATGGGGAACTTTGTTAGGTGAACAATGCAACAGCTCGTGTGATGACAAATAAGAAAACTGTGACTCCTTATGGAAATGGTGAGAGTCTCATTATTCTGAAATTAAATAATCACAGATTACCATATATTATTATTACTATTATTTGCAAATATTGTACATATAGCAGTTCTCTTTTCCTTTCATCAAAATGAGAGCATATTTAATTACATTACTAACATTAGTCGTAAATGCAATCCATGCACCCTAATAATTTCTTGGAGTATCTTGTAGTCATCTATGTCAAATCAATCACAATACTAATACATTAATTTTCCTTCAAAATACTGCTCACCCTAGTGAATTTTGGTGATATTTTTGCACAATATACTTTTTTCAGGTTGGAAGCTCAGTCCAGTTGTAGGAGCTGTGTATGGACCAGAGCTTTATGCAGGTAAATATCCAACAGAATAGTAAAAAGTAGAGGGCAAAACCAAGTCAGATTATGGTTGTCTCTAAACAAACTGGAGTAGCATTTTACTAGAAGGAAAGATCTTTTGAAGATCTATGGGGACACCTAGTGGTAATTTGATTGAAATACAGTGGTGATGTGGCACTTCCATATAAGACAATCGGGATACTCAGGGGCTACCTCAGAGGGAGAGGTCACTACATGTGTGATTACATATTTGTATATATAATAAATGTGTGATTTCGCAAACTAGCATGATGTGCTTCTAGCTGTCTGCTTTATACAGTTAATTGTTCCCTATTCTGTTGACTTAATGCTGTTCCCACCTTTAATGCATGTAGACATCTTTTCATGAGAATTTCATGGACAGTACTTTGTTTCACTTGCAAATATCAAAAAAAAAAAAAAAATAGCCTGGATGTAGCACCCAATTTACAATAATAGATACAAACTATTAATTTGCTATTAGTCCACTTGCGGTCTGAAGACCTTAAAACAACTTTTATTTTCTTACGAACAATATTGTAGCATTAGTACAGTCAAGCAAATGGAAATTATAGTAGAGTATAAACAGGCACATCTGTTTAGGCCTTAACAGGTTTTTCCTTTTTGTTAAATAATTTTCCATCTATGTGAACGTAAGCTCTGCTGTTTCCCCAGACTCCAAATTATATACGCACTACATAATCAGGGGGCAATGCAATTTATGTTTTAATCTAGGTATATGTTGCATTGTTGACCATTGACTTTGTTTTGCCCTCATCCAGTATGTACTGTTTGTCTAAATGTCTGCTTTTTTGCATGATACTGGGGGTGACCTTTTAAGGTAAAGATTTTCTTTCCTTTTCATTATATTTCTTTTTTCAAACTTTTTTTTATTTCTTTATGTATTTTTTTTCTTTTAAATTTCCAAACAATCACCCCAAAGCTGCACCAGGGCTCCAAGCTGACGTCTCTCTGGCCACTGAGGCTGGTGTCCCCCTACCTGGACCACGGGGGGTTAACACGTACATTCCGTTGATCAGTAAGTAGGGAGTGGAATGGGCCCTTTAACTTTCCAGAATCCCTGTGGCAACTGTCCTGTCTTTCTGCTCGTTCTTGCACGTGCGGGTGATGTTATTTGCACTGGGGTTTGGGGGTGGAAGGGAAAAACTCATACCTGTTCCATAAAGACACGATCCTTACTTAAAACATACAAGTTTTTTTTGTCATCGAAGAGAAAAATCAAGGTCTTATTATCAACGGCAGATTCTTCTTGGAAGAACTTTTTTGTGGGGGGGCAGGTATTTTGTACTTGATATGATTGTCTCGTATGGATGCAAAACATGGTCTATTGCATTTGTTTCAGTGATAACTATATATGGGGAATTTCTGGAAATTGATTTTTTTGTCTGTAAAATGTCACATAATATTTTATTTGATAAGAAACAAAAGCCATTGCCAGAGTTATTGTTTGTTGGTATTTTGTTTGATGTAGTTGTTAATACAATATACACACATATAATTTCTCAAAGTTCCATTTAGCATGCAATCTCCTGAAGCTTGTTCAATGTAAATGCTTTAATTACTTTATCGTGCAACCAACTTGCAGTGCGTGACCACATTTTGTCATAATACAGTTTCAAAAATGAAGCACAAAGCGTTTTGAGGAATGTAGTACATAAGTGGAGTAGCATTTTAGCAGAAGTGGTAGAGGTTAAAACAGTGAATGAAAGAGAGGATCACGGTCCAAATGAGGTTTGAGCTTTTTACAGCAGATGACAATTTGACTAAATGGTTCTTAACTGCTGACAAGTTTTATGTCTCTGCAAATATGCAATGTTAAATTATGTCAGATCTCTCTGCTTGGCCAAAACAATAGCTTCTCTTACATTGGTTATTGCTGTTCCCGACTGCACATCCAGATAAATACTCTTATGACGAGAAAAGGATTGTGTTTTAGCTGCTGGCACCACTGAGTTCTTCCCAGTGAATTTGTCCATATGTACTATATCCATTTTCTGAAGTGAGTGTTTACTCATTTGTGTGTGTGATAAAGAAACTTTGATATTCTTAGTGCTGCACTGGCCGCAGGAGAAAATATTTTGAGAGGATTTAAAGAGTTATAATATTGATCAAACCCAATATGTTTTGCATATTTATCAGTTTTGAAAACAAATGGCTGCTTCAAAACTTTTCCCTGTTGTGATACTTTGTTAAACCATCGTCAGTTGGTTGCAGCCGCATGACAGTCCCATTATGCCCAAGCATGGCATGAAAGGAACCAGAGTTGTTTTGAAAACTTCTAATTTAACTTTTTCGTGCAATTTTCATATTTCACCTCTTGTCGTCCCCCCTCCACCGCCAATTTCTTTTCTCAATGCTCTGTCCCCTCCATTTGTCTACTATTTCTCTTCTCAACAGTTCCTGGCTTCCCCTACCCCACTGCAGCAGCCACTACAGCAGCTGCCTTCAGGGGGGCACACCTGAGAGGCCGAGGGAGGACGGTGTATGGTGCAGTGAGGGCAGTGCCTCCTACAGCAATCCCCACGTATCCTGGGTAAGTGAATGGGTCGTCTGCTAAGGAATTTAGAGACGGGGGATTTCCTATTGGCAGGAGATGGGGAAATTGTTGCTAGAAGAAGCAGAGTTTAACTGTAGAAATGATTATATATACCTTTTAAATATATATATATATATGTATATATATATATATGTATGTGATGTAATATTCATATACAGTGCCACTGACAGATTACTTTTCACTTAAGCTCACAGACAGAGCAGGATTTTCTATAAGAAATGTAGCATGCTTACACGCAGTTATACATGTAGGCAAGAAATATATATACGGTATATACATATACACACAGAGGAATTATCTTACATTACTGGTCACTTGGCACTTGAATAAACAGAATGCATCAATGTAGTAATATAGTTTTAAGTGAAATAATATCAGTGCAAGGCACATGCATACACTTTATAAAATACACTGTCTATCATGTGCTGTATTTGCCTGTAGCTCTCCCCCCCCCAACACAATTAGAAGTGAAAGAATGAGAAAGGATGGATCCAATTTATGCTCTGTGCCTTTCTGGGTAGAACAGATCCAGCATTATTAGAGGAAGGAAGAGAAAGGGATAATTCACTTTACACGGGGACATGCGATAATGTGCTAGGTTGTGGGGAGCGGGGAGGAGGCTGATTTTGGAGCTTGTTAATAACTGCACCTGTGGGTGTGGGCGTGTGTGTGTGTGTGACCAGTCATAGCTGACACGCATGAATCTTGGCCTCATACATAACTGGGTGAGCATACTTAGGTGATGTATGAATAACCATAACTAGAAATATTAACATCCACTCCTGGCCAAACCTATACATTCACAGTAAATGTTTACAACAGATGTGGATTAAATGAATTCCATTACAGGAAGGCTCATTGCAAATAAAGCTGTACTAGCAGTGTTTACCTGTGCAAAAATTCTTCCACGTGTTTACAATGTTGACATTAATTGGGGTATAATGTATATCAGTATCATTGAACGTAAAGGTTCTGTTACACTTAGACAAAACATTGAGCTCTCTAGCTCTGGATAGATATTTTACAATACATCGCACTTAGAATCATGTTAAGTAAAAGACTAGAATACAAATGCAGCGACTCATTTAAACCCCACCATTTTCTTGAAAGGGGGCAGTAATACATCCATTTTTATAGGAATCGTAACGCAAACTATTTGCTTTACTGATTGTGGTCATAGCATTAAATGATACTGTTTAACAACTTTTCCTTTAACTGACAAATTAGAATAGATTACACAGACCGTGGGTGGTACTTATGTTTTTATTTTTCATGTAGCATTGCTATATTGTATAATGCCTCAGACTTTATGGCAAGTGGGGCTTGTTTTTTAGTAAACAAACTTGTAATATATAACTTAGTTTTAGGTAGCCATTTTAAATGCTAGAGTGTTTTTTATTAAATGCAATTAAAATTGTTACTAGATTTAAGCAGTTATGTTTATACAGTAAGCTAATAATCTTTTTTAAGTTAGATGCCAGAGCGGGTGTTTCTTTTTTCTGAAGACATTGCAGCTTTGCAAACCTAGGACAATGTCATAACTGCAGATACAAGGGGGTGGGAGTAAAAAAGGTTGGTTATTCATACATCTCTCTTGCCTGCGTATGATTTATATGGCATGGTGCATGCAGCTGCTGTTAATAACCGGAATGTGTTTTGTTTTTTTTGTTTGTTTGTTTTTTTTATTATCATTTTATCCCCCCCTTTCCTGGTGTGATTCTATAGTGTGCTATATCAGGATGGATTTTATGGCACTGAATTATATGTAAGTATGCAATGATAAACCACAAAAAAATACAATTTATTTAAAAAAAAAAAAAAAAAAAAGCCAATCAGTTCTAATCCTGCCCTGCTTTCTGCTTCCCGTTTCCTCTTTGCCCGTGCAAGCCAGCCTTAATTCCCATCCATATCACATCTTTTGTCCTTTTTTTTATTATTATTTCTCATTTCCGCGCCTTATTACTTCCGTATCTTTTTAATTTTCATTGTAGTATTTTGTTATCATTTGTAACATCAGTGAAGTGTTGTGTCTGGGAATGCAGGCATGCTGATTTAAACACTGCTCTGGCCGTTGGAATGGTAGATTTTGAGATTAAGGTGTTGTGGTGGCAGTGTGGTAGATCTTAATGTTTTGGGGGTTTTCAGATAATGCATGCAATGGTGTTGGTCGCCTCCCCGCTACCGTCAGACTCTTTGGCTCCAACCTGACTTGACTTTTAATAAATAAAAATAATTTATTATTAATTCTTGTGACTGGTTTCCTCCTTCAGACCAGAATTTGTGTGCAAGAAACAGGAGACTGGAAATTTTTCTTTTATTTGGCTCATGATGTAGGGCAGTTTTTACATTTTTTTTTTATATTTTTTTAATTTTTTATATTTTCTTTAAGGGTTTGCCTGGGATTTGCCTTGTTTCCCCTTCCTTACTACCCTTTTACCTTTCTGTCTCACTTTTTGTCTTCTGTCTCCTCTTGTCTTGGCCTTCTTTTTATTCACCTGTTTCTCTTTTCTCCTCTGAACATCTTTACTTTCAGAAGCTGTGGTTTGATCCCACTGATTCATAAGTTCTGAATTGAGGCTTAGGGGAAAACTGGGGTATATTTCAAATGTCATGTCATACTATTGATTTGGTACACAGGCTGGCTTGCCCCCACCCAATCTTTGGATCCTGAGGTGGGCAATGAGTGGATGGGAAGAGAGGGCACGGTCCCTCTTTTGTCTAATCTCCTTCTCTCTACAGGCTTGTTGTGTTATTCATAAGTTTTTGTTATATATACATATTTCGGACATTTTCCCCTCTGGGTTTTCAATATTGTTTTTGTTCTGTTATAGACTAGTCTTACAGGAACCAATTCTAAACCCTAAACTACCTCAGGTAGGCTCCCTCCCATGTGGCCTCCCCCCTTTTCCTCCTGCAAACCAATCAGAGTGCAGATTGCTGTGAAGATTAAAATTACTAACCTTTAATTAATGCCTTGTTGGAGAAGGGAACAGAGTCCACATCATAATTTACAATCATAATCGGATTCCTGTATGCATTTGGGCATTGGGGCCTTTAGTGAGTTTGTTGGTGTAAAATGTATAATGTCACACTTATAAAATGCAGTTAGTTTTATACAAATATTAAATTTAAACAGCAGATCTATATTTTTTTCTTGCCCATCTAGTCCAATCCCTGACAATTTTCCCCCCATTCATATCCCCGATGTTCAACTATTACATTATTTGGAACATCTATGGAATTTGATGGCGCTATATAACACAATAAATAATAATATAATATAATAATCAAGCAGATTTGAGGTTTCTACATTGAGTCAAAATTCTCCTTACTGCTTATTGGGCAATAATTACTGTCAAGATTACATCATTCTTAAAGGGGAACTGTCACCTACTACAGTTTGGAGCACCATATTTACTTATAGCTTGTGTTTAGTTTTTAGTCAGTGTAGCTGGGTTGGCGTTATTTTTATTTTATTTTTGAGCAGGATAAAGTATATAAGTGTAGCACCATACTCTAGCTACATTGGATTTCACATTCGCTTTTGGTGAAACACTCTAATTGAACCCATTGAGCATCAATAAAAAAAATTTTTTACCGTATGCTAGCTTCGCAATTTTGTTCCATAATTTTTGGTTCACCCATGAAAAGTTGTTTAATTTAAGTCTCTGTTCCCCTCACAACATAGTGTATTTGTCCTCCGACTGAAACCTCTTCCCTTCTTATGTCTCATTTTCTTCTGCTCACAAGAAAAAAAATCTTTCCTATCTTTAAGGCATTAGTATAATGACAACACCACCATTTGTTTGCAAATATAGGTTTAACACATTGTCAAATGACTTAAGGACATTCCCACTGTGAAATGATTAACCAGAAAACTTGTTACTCTAACTTTTCAATGCTACATTTTTAAATATTCACTTAACAATATCCCCTTTTCATTGGAACTCTAGAGAAGCAGTGAACTGCTAAATAACGGTCTTCATTAAAAAGCCTTGTATGCTAATATTTCTCCTATATCGGAGCAACCTAGGCATCTTCCTAGATCTTCCTTAGTGCTGCGCTTTAATAATTTAGCATGTTTTGACCTAAAAGGTTCAGATATTACACTGGTCATGTAGTTTATGTTAGTATTCAAAGAGAATTATCTATGGAAAACAATTTATTTGAATGCCTAAAGAGCAAGGAATGTTCAAATAATAAACATACAGCTTGACATATACATATACTACATTATTCATTTATTGGGAGCATCCTTTTAATTATGGACCGACCAGACATTTCTCTTCCTCAACCAAAAGGAGATACCATTACTTTAATGCTATACATGCTAAAAGAATATCTATTGTCTTTTCATAAAGTTTGATTAGTTTGAATAGAACAACCACAAACTTCAGACTGTTTTTTCCCTTCCTCTCTTTATTCAATTTTTCTCTCCTACTGCTCTAGTTCCTTCTCCAGTTTGGCTTGGACATTAACCACCTGTGATGTTGGTAGCACCGGAATAGGACGGTGTTACGCTCAAACATTAACCTCACATTGACGTGTCTACCCCTAACTCAATGCACGTAATAGAGGAGTCCCCCTTCACCCAACCTTGTGTAGATCTTGTAGAAGATTTTTAGGGTAATAACTTTTCCCTCAGGAATGCAGGGATAGTCCTAACAAATGGAGTTTAAGATTGTTTGTTTGTTTTTTACGCTTTTGTTTTCATGGCTGTCAAATAGAGCCTCATATGTTCACTTCCTACATTCACTTCCTTACAAATATACAATTTATAAAAGTGGATCATTAATAAGCATATTTTATTAAATTAGTAACTTCTGTTTGGAATGGACTTATTTCTAACTAAGGTTATTGCTTATAGACCCTCAGACATCCTTGTGGCTGTGCATGGGTCGTGCATTCTATTTTGAAATGTTTCTGGTTTATGTCTTTAGCACTATTTGCCTTATTATAGGCCTGCTTTTATACAGTAAAACCTTATGAATGAGAGCTATGGTACAAGACCACCTGTAAACGTAGTTGTTTGTATTCTTTATTATGATTCTTACATGTGTACAGTACTTTCTAACATACAAACCTGTTTCGTGGGCAAGATGGTACACATGTTCTACTGGAATAAACCATTCTATAAATATGTGCTTCCTGTATTTCAGGATAGTCACATAATTTAATATACAGTCTCATAATAAAACACAAGGGGGGGGTTAACTGGTAATTTTATAAAGTTGATGCAATGTCTTTTTTTGGGGGGGGTTGTGGTTTACTTACTTTGTATTGTAGTCTTCATGTTAGGTCGAATTGGTGAGTTATATCACTTATTTAATTTCTCTATTTTGCCTTATCTAATGCAATTTAAAATGGGAGTACACTTCTAAAAATAATACAATGCTTCTTTGCAGCAGCAAAACCCTCTGAATCTAGGATGGAAAGCTGTTAAGGTTTCAAAATGGTTCTGTAATATGGAAAGCAAAATTTGGCTTAAGAATACCACAGAGTGTGCAGCTTTCTCCCACGCATTCTCACCCCACTGAATATTTTTTATTCACATTTTTTCTAATGGTCTTCTTCTACACACAGGGTGGATATGCAGCTTACAGATACACGCAACCAGCCACCGCAGCAACAGCTGCCACAGCCGCTGCAGCAGCAGCTGCAGCCTATCAAGACGGGTATGACCATGTAACACGGTTTTCTTTTGTCTTTAGTACAATTTATATTGCTGTCATTAACATTTAAATGTGACGTTGTGGGCAGGCAGCACCTTTCACATGGCATTTAGGCACCAATAAGTTGCCTTGGCACAGGCACCTGTGTCATACATACATACATACAGTCGTGCGTGAATTCTTTGGTTTTACACAGGACACAATAACAATCATCTTCACATTATGATTCAATTGCTTGTAGAACCAAAGATGTACCCGTTCATATAGCAAGGTAAAATCGCTTTCAATAAAATAGACGTGTTAAGAGTTTCTTTTTATCATTTAACAAAATCCAAAGTGAGTCAACAGAAGAGAAGTTGATATTTGTGGTTACCATCCTCAATTGCACATTCAAATTTCTGCCTGAGAGAGACCTTGCTCATGCAACTACCTTGTGGTTTGTTGCTGTGCTCAGTCTTGCCTTGGTGTGACTTTTTAAATTAAACTCTCTTTAGCAACCTCACCTTGTTAGTGAGTTTGGCTGTTCCTCATCCATTTTTATTCCTCCTACACAGCGTTTTCTGTTGAAATGAATGATTGTGTTTCAACCTACATATTAAATTGATGATCATTGGCACATGATTGGTAATATTGTTTAACCATGCACCATTAACTATATGCCTATAAAATCTCTAAATTTGTGCAAAAATACTTGAAGAATTAATTCTGTTTTGAATGCTAGGGGCAGTCACACCAAGTCTTGATTTGGAAACATAGCATTATTGAGAATGTCCCCTTTAGTATACCAAGACATTTTGGACAATGCTATGCTTCCAACTTTGTGGGAACTGTTTGGGGAAGACCATTTTTTATTCCAGCATGACTGTGCCCCTGTGCACAAAGTAAGGTCCATAAAGACACAGTTTGATGCGTTTGGTGTGGAAGAACTTGACTGGCCCGCACAGAGCCCTGAACTCAACCCCATCAAACTCCTTTGACATAAACTGAAATATATTGACCTCACAAATGTACTGGATGAATCTGAAAAAATTCCTACAGAAACACTCCAAAATCCAAGCCTACCCAGAATAGATGAAGCGGTTATAGCTGCAAAGGGGGAGCCAACTTCATATTAAGGTCTATGTATTTAGAATGTGATGTCATCAGGGCCGGCCCTGTCATGGGGCAATTGCCTCAGGCAGCACTTTTGAAGAGGCGGCACTTTGCCGCCCCAAGCAGAGGAGAGAGGGGCGCAGAGTGGTTTTCGCTTATCAAGTCGTCGGTACCCGCTCGGCGCCCCTGTCTCTCCTCTGCCGTCTAGCTCGGTGCCGGCTTGTAATGCTGAGCGCCGGAATATGACGTCATTTCCGGTGCTCAGCAGTGAAGCAGCGCGCACCGCGGCAGAGGAGGGAGACTCGCCACAGGACTGCTGGAAGGTAAGTGAAGTACAAAGGGGGGGAGATAGGGTAGATAATAGGGAGGGAGAGGAAGGGTAGATAATGTGAAGGGAGGGAGAGGAAAGGTAGATAATGAGCAGTGGTGTTGGCAGGGGGGGCGCCATTTCAAACCTTGCCCTAGGCCGCACTATGTCTTGGGCTGGCCCTGGAATGTCATAAAAGTCCCTGTCGGTGTAATTGTGAGTTTTCCCCAATACTTTTCTCCATAGTGTGTGTGTGTGTGTGTGTGTGTGTGTATATAATATACATACATGCATACATACATACATACACTCACTGGCCACTTTATTAGGTACACCTGTTTAATTGCTTGTTAACACAAATGGCTAATCAGTCAAGCCAGCAACTTTTACATTTAGGCATGTAGATGTGGTCAAGGCAACTTGCTGAAGTTTAAACCGAGCATCACAATGGCGAAAAAAGGGGATTTAAGTGACTTTGAACGTGGCATGGTTTTTGGTGAAAGACGGGCTCTGCTGGTATTTCAGAAACTGCTGATCTACTGGGATTTTCACGCACAACCATCTCTAGGGTTTAGAGAGAATGGTCCGAAAAAATAGAAAATATCCATTGAGTGGCAGTTGTGTGGATGAAAAGGCCTTGTTGATGTCAGAGGTCAAAGGAGTATGGGAAGACTGGTTTGAGATGACAGAAAGGCAACAGTAACTCAAATAACCACTCGTTACAACCAAGGTATGCAGAATACCATCTCTAAACGCACAACATGTCGAACCTTGAAGCAGATGGGCTATAGCAGCAAGAGACCACACCAGGTGCCACTCCTGTCAAGCTAAGAACAGGAAACTGAGGCTACACTTCACACAGGCTGACCAAAATTGGACAATGAAGGACTAGAAGAACATGGCCTGGTCTGATGAGTCTAGATTCCTGCTGCGACATCCAGATGACAGCGTTAGAATTTGCCGTAAACAACATAAAGCATGGATCCGTCCTGCCTTGTTTCAATGGTTCAGGCTGGTGGTGTAATGATGTGGGGGACACTTTCTTGGCACACTTTGGGCCCCTTAGTACCAATCAGGGCCGGCCCTACAATGGAGCAGAGTGGGGCAATTGCTCCAGGCGGCACTTTTGAAGGAGCGGCACTTTCCCGCCCCAAGCTCCCCCCCCCTTTTTTTAAGGGGAGAGAGAGGGGCACCGAGTAGTTTTTGCTTACCCGATCGGCGCCACTCTCTCTCCTCTGCGAGCCCTCTTGCTCGGTCTCGGTGCCGGCTTGTAACACTGAGCCCCCGGAAGATGACGTCATTTCCAGTGCTCGGCATTACAAGCCGGCACCGAGACCGAGCAGGGAGATTCGCTGCGGGACTGCTGAACGGTAAGTACAAGGGGGGTAGATAATAGGGAGGGAGAGGAAGGGTAGATAATGGGGGGGGCGGCAGAGGAAGGGTAGATAATGGGGGGGCGGCAGAGGAAGGGTAGGTAATGGGGGGGCGGCATTTTAAACTTCGCCCCAGGCAGCATAATGCCTTGGGCCGGCCCTGGTACCAATTGAGCATCGATTTTAAACGTGACAGCTGAATAATGTTGCTGGACATGTCCATCCCTTTATAACCACAGTGTACCCATCTTCTGATGGCTACTTCCAGCAGGATAATGCACCATGTCAAAAAGCTCATATCATCTCCAACTGGTTTCTTGAACATGACAATGAGTTCACTGTACTCCAATGGCCTCCACAGTCACTAGATCTCAATCCATTAGAGCACCTTTGGGATGTGGTGGAATGGGAGATTCGCATTATGGATGTTTAGCCGACAAATCTGCAGCAACTGCGTGATGCCGTCATGTCCATATGGACCAAAATCTCAGAGGAATGTTTCCAGCACCTTGTAGAATGTATGCCACGAATAATAAAGGCAGGTATATCTAATAAAGAGGCCAGTGTGTGTGTGTATGTGTGTGTATGTATGTGTGTGTGTGTGTATTCATTATTAATTTTCCCGATGAATCTTACTGCAAAATCACCTAAACTATTTTGTGTATCAGTCACATATAGTGTTAATACGATTCAATTTTTAGTAGCTCAGATAATTTTTTCAGAAATTTAGAATGTTTTACCTTGCAAATTGTGTATGGGAGCAAAAAAAAATTAGTGCCCAGAATTGTATTTTTAGTTTTTTGATGTGTGTTGTAGTCCATTCTGTGTGTATTTTACTGAAATATCTGGGAAATCCTGCATTTGGTCTGGTGTGTCTGGGTAAGGCACTGCTTCCCTGTGCTTGAGCAGGGACTGATCATGTCCATCTCCTGCCTAGTGTCCACCTATTTCTTCCCATTGCAGCCTACTTCCAATCCACCCTCTGAAGACTAGTAGTGGCTGCAAACACACTCCTGACACACACACTTAACACTGTATGTTGACTGTGTTCAAATTAGACCATGCATTATTTAGTTATTGGAGTTAAATAAGATGGCCTCACTATCTAAGTCCAATAACTAAAGAATGGATACGAGCGCTGATTTGCTTACAGTAAATTGTGATGGAGTCCATGCAAAAGGCACTTCAATACGCATTTGACATGAACATAGGGCTGGAGTGTTATTTTCCTGACTAAATTTACAATGTTATGCATTTATTGGATACAATGAAATCACATTTTGTTTTATTTTACATATTGTTTCTTAAAACAGGTACGGCAGAGTATATACAACCGATCCGTACCATGCTTTGGCCCCTGCTACCAGTTACGGAGTGGGAGCTGTGGTAAGTAAAGAACCTACATGCTTAAGCAATCAGCAGTGTGCTTGGTTGTTTTTAAAAAGTTTCTGCATTGGCAGAGTTTAGTTTCCAGTACCTTAATGACGCACTATGCAAAATGCACTACATTAATTACATGTAAAACTAAAGCAGGCTGTAAACAACCTGATTTGTTTAATTATACGTATAAAAGTACTGTACAGCAGTAGGTAACGCTTATATACATAATGAAAGGGAATACTCATTAGCTGCAAATTGATATCACTGGAATTTTGGGAACTAGCCATCTTGGAAATTGTCATTTGACAATTATAAGAGCCTCTGATCTCTCTCTTTTGAGCAAGTATAGTTTGTCTGAGGTAGAGGGGCTCTAAATATGTGGTGAATAATATTGAGAATGTGTTAACCTAGTGACAAAGTATTATTGGCCTACATTGTATATAGTTAAAAATATAAAAATATGAAATTAATAATAAAATGTTTCATCTTCCACACCACTGATACAGAAAGTGACAAAGACACAAACACAGGCAGAAGACAAAACTTGTGAAACAATGATAAAGCAGAGACATGCAGGCAATCACCCATATTACATATATACATGCTGAGACCCCCAAGGTTTTTGCTTCCCTCACATCCATGTAGCAGCATACAAGCTTGGGTATGTAAAGAGGTAATTGTGGTGAGGCGGGAGTTGTCGCGATGGCCTGAAGAACGGAATACAGCTCACCAATAGCCTTTATATTGAACTTGTTATAGTTGGCACAGGTGTGCAGGAAGCAAATGTGCTCAACACAAGCTTTGGCTGCCCAAATGTTGTCATGGTTCTAGTGGAATGTGATCTCAAATAGGGGGTCAAAGATGCAAAGTACATGTATACATATAGTAAGGTGCATAATACAACAACTTTTATTAAAATGAATGTTTTATATAGAGTACATGTACAGCTAGAGGCTGCAACTCACCAATTTTGAAAATTATTATTATACTTATCTGTATAGCAATCTGAAACTTGATATAATGTGTAATGTAAGCCTTTTCCAAATCCTGCTTGAGAGAGATTTCTAGGAACTGTGGTGTCCTTTCCAACATTTTGTGCTTAACAAGGCCTACCAAATCCAGAACAAGTCCAACCCCTTACCTCTTAATGAGAACCCAAGATGGTAGTTGGACTCTTTCTTTATATATAATCAGAGAACCATCCAGGCTGTAATGCCATTCTGCCATTCTCTCTGCGTGATGTTTGTTGAGGGATTGAAAATTAGCTATCTTTGCATTCAGTCTTGCTGCCATCAAATCTATTTTGGGCTTTCCTGTTTGGGCCATGATATTCTGGAATAGTTTACAATCTAGCAATGTTTTCCCATACCCTATTCACCCTGCTTTGGTAAATAGATCTTGCTTTGGAATATTCTTTTAAAGCCCAGTCATAGACGTTTAGAATCCTGAGACAGTCTTGTTGTTAAAACTGTTGTCATTATTATGATTATGGTCAGGTCAGGAGGGCCCTGCTCAAACAAGCGTACAATCTAGACCATCTTGGTAAAATTCATGAGCGTGTAGGAGAGACAGAATGGTAATGCCCTGAACTGTGGCAAATCATACTGTTCAAATATATTGAAAATTGAATATCATGAAATCTTAACACAGGCGGTACCTCTTCGATAACCCTTTTTTCATAGTAATTCTTGTACCTCATCTCCACTGTCTGAAGGCTCAGAGACTTGGTTACTTCCTTTTGGGAAGACATGAATCCAGATCATGTAATTAATCATGTGTAATACACAAACCCCCTGGTGTTAAGTGACATTTTACCATTATAGAAAAGAAAAGAGCCAGTCATCCTACCAACAGGATGTTGACGTCACCTTGTGTTTCACAAGGTTTTCACTTTTTCTTGGGGGGAAGGTGAGGCAATTGGATCGGCCTGTCTTGCTGGTTTTGTATCTCTTTGTGATGGGAACGACCTGTACCCCGACAGGGTACTCCCGCCAAACGTTTCTTCCTTCTCCCCATGGCCACCGGGATACCAGCGATTAACCCCTTCACCGCCAGACAGAACCAGCGTTGCAGAGAGAAGGGGGGACGCTGCAACAGGGCTGCTTTACCACTGTGGCTAGCCGAAGCTGAGCTACGTGTGGCTATTGTCCTGAAAAGGACAATAAATTATCCTAGCTGCGCCGGCACTGTGGCTAGCCGAAGCTGAGCTTCACAGTGTGACTATTGTCCTGAAAAGGACAATAAGGGATCATAGCAGCCCACCCTAAGCATCAGACGACATTCATGTTGAGGTGAAAACAGGACTCGGTTTATTTGGAAACACACACTCTTATATACAGTCTGGCGTACAAGGGACATGAATCACATTAACATATTCCCACCCTACCCAGACAGCCCAGCACCATACTCAGGGCACCAAGCCCCGCAATGTCCGTATAACCTTAAGTCGTCGTTCTCGGGCTGATCTCGAAGGAGCAGCGGCGATCCCGGGGTACCGATGGATACTGAGGATATCCTGTCCAAAAAGCGATGCAATTGGCCAAAGGGGACCCCAAGCGGCAGCAGTTCAAAGTTTCCCCGGGACAGAGGGCGAGGTAGCTGGTGTGCGTACAGTAACCACGCTGGGTGATCTCCGCTCTCCTGGAAGTCCCAGCGACCAGGGCTCTACAGTAGCCTCCCTCTCCGAACCACCCCTGGTCCGTACCCCACCACCTGTGGGTTAACTCTATTGACCTGGATCGACCTTGACATAAGATCCAGAAGAAAAGATTATGACAAATTCTGATGCAACCCATTTGAAGATCTCCAGACGCGAGTTGGTCTCCTCTCCTCAGAGTGATTTACATATGATCGTCTTAGGAGCATTCTAAAGACGGTGGTCGAGCACCCAGACTTCAGCATGCATCACAATTTAGTTGCCTACCTGCAAACTCCTTTCTATATAAAACATGCTATTCAAGTATGCTACAAAGCTCTTGTAACACAAAACTATCCTGACAAGTTACCATATATGAAGCAATGGGAGCAGAAACTCAATACTGAATTTTTAATTGTGTGGGGTCTCTAGATGCTGCAACACTTCGAAATGCAACACTTTTCACATGGTAAATGGTACCAACAAGACTGACTGCTGCCATCCTGACATGTAGTAACATCTGTTGGAGATGTTTCTGGGCACCTGGAACCACATCTCACATCTAGTGGCATTGTCCTCTTTTACACAACTGCTGGAGAAGTATCTTTGCCCTTCTCAACTCATTTTAGTCCCCTGTATATTACCATCCCTGTCTATAGCACTGTTATCTAGACTTGGCAACAGTGTGCAATGCCAGTCAGCAGCTGCAAAGGCCAATAGGTTTTGGGCATGTATAAAATGGGGTATTGATTCACAGGAGGATGATATCATCTGTTCTCTTTTATAAGTCAATGGCAGCACTTCACCTTGAATATGTAGTGCAGTTCTTAAGAAAGGACATTGTGGAACTAGATAAATTGCAAAGGAGGACCACAAAGTTAATGAGGGGATTGGCATATTTTTATTTATTTTTAGAAAAGCTGAACCTAAAAGGCTATGAGTGATTAGAATATAACATTAGTATGTTTAGAGCTTCTTGATCCAAGGAGAAATCTGATTGCCTTTTTTGGAGTCAAGAAGGAATCAAGAGGTTTTCCTTCTTTTCGATCAAAAGCAGTAAAGATAGGTAGAACGGTTGGACTTGATGTACTTCAGGGCCGTTATAACAGCATTGTAGGCCCTAAGCAAAGCAATGCACTTGGACCCCTTAAGAAAAAAAAATATGTGAGGATTAATCAACAGAAGCAGAAGTATGCATTTATTTGTAGAGGCAAGGGAGAACAGGGCTAGCTGCATTGAGTCTAGCAGGCAAGGATATGTTGCGCAGTGGATGCCCATACATACATGCACTGCCCTTACAAACCTCTGCTGATTTTATATACACACACACACACACTACCCATATCCACTGCCCTTACACATACACATCGACTGCCCGTAGACACCTATTCACCCCCCTTAAATACACATACACATACACTGCACATACACATACATTGCCCTTACACATGACTGCCCATTCACATACATATACACATACGCCCTTACATTTGCCTGCCCGTACAAACACACATGTACACATACAAAGTCCTTACACGCCTGCTCATACACACACATATACATGTACACTGTCCATACACTCCCCTTACAGGTGCCAGGCCACACACTGCCTTTACTCATGCATGCTTACAAGCACACATATACACTGCCATTACACACATACACTACCCATATACACACAATAACACTGCCCACACACATTACACACAAACATACCGGGTCACATTTTCCCTTACAGCACCCCTTTCTTCTCATCTCCTGCCATTTCTTACCTTTCTCCTCCTCCAACTTCTATCTTCCATCCTATCCAGACCTCTGCTTTGATACTCCCTAATCACTATGTGCTGGCAATTGATGCAGAATGCCGAGATGTCATATGCCAGCGCTCTGCATCAATTGCTGGCAAATAGTGATTAAGGATCTCAGAAGCAGATGTCTGAAGCGACTGACTTCGTGCTTCCTAATGTGGGGCTGGTTAGAGGGAGATGGCGATCTCCACAACCCGCCCTGCTCAGTGGGCGCCCCTGTGAGTGCCTGCTACCCACACCAGTGTTCATGGACCCTGGGTGCACACTGCCTTAGGTGGGAATTTCCATTTCAAATTAGTTAAATTAAAACAATACCCACAAAGCTCTTTGGTTAATAGTGACATGATAATTTGGGAATTAACAACTGTGACGGAACCCTCCATCACTGGGGCAACCGGAGAGGCCTGACTGCCAGCCTCCTCCCTATTGACTATGGGCCCTGGGTTTGTAAAGACTTCTGTGGCTACCCCCAGCAGTATCATCTCATCACTGGCTGAAGGGATTATCTCTAGCAGACAGCAAGGATCTGCCACCAGGGAGTGACTGCCATTGTTTTAATTTAATATCAGACCCCCACCCCATGGTGCATTATTATGTTGTATAAATAAGTCCCCCCCCCCCATTGTATTGTTATCCAGTTACTGCCCCGTTGTCTCTGGGAGGCAGATTAAGGGGGCGGTTTGTATCCCAATATCTTGTTTTATGTTAATGTGTGTTTTGCTGGATATATCCAGCCCTGTGTGTCTAAAATAAATCAGTCTTCGTTTGGTTTTACCCTACACTGAGTCTCGGCTAGTGACTGGGGAACCGGGGAAAGTGTGTTGTCCCAGGCTAAGGGAGCACAAGACAGCGGAGGTAGTCGGTCGGACTAGCCAGATCCGTGACAACAACATTTACCATTTTTATTATAAGTATTTAGATGGTTCAAAATCTTATGTGATCTGACATTTTGTTGCAATCTAAAAATATTCTTATGGTTTATTGTAAATAAATTTTATTCTCTCCCCAGGCGAGTTTATACAGAGGTGGTTACAGCCGATTTGCTCCGTACTGAAGTGACGTAAGCCTACTATACCCCATTGAACCAGGACAAAACTGACCTTCTTCCCATCTTCCTGTTTCCCTGTCCCTCCACTATCAAAGTTTGTGAGGCCTGGCTTTTGCAATACTTAAAAAGAAAACAGTCTACAGGAATTTTCTAGCAGTGCAAGATGGGTGGATATGACTGAAATATATACAAAACTAACATAAAGGACATTTTTTATACCTCAACCTACTATTCAAATCTGTAATTTTTATTTCTTCATTTTTTAGGGGGTGTGTTCATTTTGTTCCAAAGATTGTGTTTATTTTTTATTTTTAAACTGTGGTAAAAATGTGTGTATATAATATTTACTTAAGTATGTGCTGTGAGCTTTTTTATTATTATTTCTAGATTTGGAGTGGAGATTTACAAAAAGATAGGATGTATGAAAGAGAGGGTTGGATTTGGGAAAGGAAAGAAAGGACAGTGCTCTGCATTTTTATATTTTTTTTTCCATTCGCTTGTATAAGGCAAAACCTTGACATGAAGTTGCACGTAGTAACAGTATTTATCCATACTTCTCTATTATAACTGTCTCAGGCAAACAGTACAAACTTTTCTTGTGGCTACTGAGCAAAGTATATCAGTTAGTTTGCTTAGAATGGCAATTATAATTCAAAATGATTGCTGCTCAGTTTTAGTTATGGTGCAGTTCAATTTTACATAAAGAACAGTAATGGTAATTTTGTATGTATTGCAATATACCATCAAAATGGTTAAAAATTCAGTAATGTAGACTGAACAGTTATAATCTAATATTATTTTGCAATGTATAAATAAATATGTAAATATATGCAAAAAAACCAAGATTGGCTGCGGAGATGAAGATGGCAAACTTAAACATATGTATGCATATACATATGTTGTTACATCACAGTAATAGATATTTTGATCCAGGAGCTGGGGTTGGGAAATTGCCCTGGGGAGTGCTCTTGTTTTGAGGGAAAGGGTTTTCTTTATATTGCGTGTGTTTTCCTTACTAGTCCTTCTATACCCCCACAATGGCTAAAATAAGACCGTATGGCAGCATTTGCAACATGATAGAATCCTTTCTGTACTTTTTTATTGAATGTGATGAATGATATGAAAAAAAAGGAAATGTTTTGGGTTTAATTAACTATTCATCCAGGTTTTCATCTGGGCTCAGCTGTCCCTTCACAAATTACATCATTTTGTTTAAAATACCTTAAAGGTGTGCTGTTCCACATACCATGATGACTATATAGTCCATCAAACAGAATATATCAAAAGTATCATGCCTAATCGCTCCACTCTCTCCAGAAATAACACTAATTTTTGCAACATTCAGATTTTTCTCAGGGAATTCTTGATTTGTTGAAAATGAAGCTAGTTAAAAAGCCTTGGCAACAAAGCTGTTTCTATGCTGTTTTTATGAGATTAATACATTAAACAAGTAAGAGAACAGATGTGCTTAACTTGGTTTGCCAAGTCTGCTAAAGTAGTGAGCAAATGTTTTGTCTAGGTGGAACAGCACCTTTAGTAATCTGAGAACAAACATTTGAGTATTGTATTTTCTGTTTGTTTTTTTAAAACTAAATTATGAACTGCAATGAGATACAGGAAACCTTCTGTGACTCGCCCACATATTGCTGTTTAAGTATAATATATATACTTTAATTAGCCAACACCAAAATATGTCATGGATTTTTGAACTTTTTTTTTGCAAACCAAGATTTCATATATTAAGTTCCAGGATTTATTTACTTATACATTTACCATATGATTAAAGGTACAAAAATCATGATTGGTTTTTTCTCTCTCTCTCAGTTTAAGGTATATTGCTATGTTAATTACATATGTTCTTTAATATGTGGTCCAGTGGCTGATTAATGCACCACATAAAATGTTCATTTCAAATTTTTCTCAAAATATTATAACAGCTTTCTGTTTTAAATGTATGCATATTTTCAACTACTTAAAAGTGGTTCAGTCCTCTACATAATATACTTTTTCAGGCCAATAGCGATGAAAGGCAAACCGCGCCTTCATAGTAGACTGGTAATGTGTCCTCGAGGAGCCACACCTAATGTATGTTTATGAATTTCATGGCTTACTTTTAATTTCAAGATTAACTGTTATAATCCGGTTTGTTCCCTTACATGACATGACATCTGTCCTGGAGAGCAAATCCTATATCAAATTTTCAGCTGTTGCATTATTATGAACACTACGACTAAGTATAGTGTAATCATGCTCATCTGCTTAGCACTATATTTGTTTTGAGGAACTTCTTTAGTGTCTGGTGGTCAGTTTTACTGTCACTGGAGGGAATAATTATCATTATCTCTGTAGAAGTAAGAAGAAACCATGATAATATCTTATTATATGTTTTCTAAAGTATTGTACCTATTTAATGGTCAGCCAGGTAAAAGTTCCACATGAGTGGACTGTAATTGTCTTCCTATGTGTACATATGTTATCTAGCATATTCCAAACTCAGTCACAGTCGTAGTGGATAATTCAACATATGAGGTAAGGAAGTGCCACTATCATTAATGCTGAATTTTCCATTACTTAAATTATATAGATGACCCGTGATTAATTGAATTTTGGAATTTGCATATGTTGGAATACAGTATTTCCTTTTTAATGTATTAGGCTTATAGCTACCTTTTTATATGAAATGTAATGGGAATCTCCCAATATTACAGTAGTTAATTTGCATTGTGAAATCTGGTTTGATACTTTATATAGAACAGAACATGTTCTTTGAACCCAAACTGAAATGAAAATGTGTTCAGTGTGATTTAAAAAAAGGTTTGAAACTTACAATGTGCTATCAAAATATAAAGCAAATGTATAGATTAGAAGAGTGGGTAAAAGTTGTATAAAATCTGTCTTTTATACACCATGTAATGTGTGTATTTTGTGATTCATGTTTTCTTTTTCAGCCCACTTGTATGCATTAGTAAGAATTCTGTTTTCTACACTTGCTTTAGTTCATTTGATTATATGATCCATTATACCTACATAACTAAAAAGAAAGTCCTAACAATTTTAATTTCAGAAATCTCATTCTGAAAAGTGAACTCAGTAAGAAACTATAACATCTAGAATCTAAGCTATGAAAAGAAAAGTAATATTGTTACGCACAATTACGTAAAACATATGTCATGATATGACCTAATTTGAAAATGTATGCTCTTTAGGTATAATATGTATTTATCGCTTGCTTAAGTATGTGTAAGTAGCTATAGGCCATGACACGGAGGTAATACAGTAGACCCCATACCTTCTTTTTTAACCTTTTATGATGAAACATAGATCCAATGATCCTGAGGGATAGCAGGTGTGACAAAGAAACAGTTTATAGGCATACCCCACAATAACGTACAAAATGGGGTCCAGAGCATGTATGTAAAACTAAAATGTACTTAAAGTGAATCACTACCTTTTTTTCACTTAATGCGTGTGCTGCACTGCAATCATCAGGTCATTTCTACCACAATTATGCTTGGAAGACAAACTGGCGTGCTGGCGTCATGCTGTTAATATGTCGGTTCTCGCAAAGCGGGTGCCCGTAAACAGGGGAATGAAAAATTTCGCTTTTGAATCCGTCTTGCTGCTTCATGTAGGTCAATTTTCAAATAGGCATGCATACCGATTGCCTGTTGGCTGTACTATTAATGCTAAGCCCCTGCTTGGCCTATGCACTCTATATCCTTACTCTTGTGTAGCCACGGTAATAAAGACAAAAGCATTATAAAACTAGTAATTATTCCCTGCATGTTTCCTGTGTAGTCATAGGTGTCCATCTTAGAATAAATGTTAACCTCAACACTAATTATTGATGTATTGCTAACATGAAGTCTACGTTTTTGGGGGGAGGGGGGGGCACTGGCCATTGCCAAACTGGTACAGTGACTCTTTTTGTGTCCTAAAATGAGTTGCTTGAAACTACAACTGTGTTAGGATGTTAACACCACGTCTAAAGCTAGTATGAAAAAGTAAAAAGGCCGAATTTTGATGCAAGTGCTGAGTGTACTGTATTGGAATCCTACTTTTATCCAATTGGTAGAAACTAGAGTTAAATTTGTTATTTTGGTCCATTGAACAACATATTGTTAATGTGTTGGTTTTTATTTATTTGTGCAATCGGTCCTGTATGCAATTCCCTTTTATCTGTCGCCACCATCATGATTTGTGATTTTTATGTCATTTTGCAATGCTTCTTTGTGTGGAAAAGGAGATCATTATTCTAACCGCTTTCCCAAAGGAGTATGGCATATCTGTAATCAATAAGAAAATATCTACTATTTGAAAGCAAGTTTAAAAATGTATTGTTTTGTGAATCAGAAAAATCATCTGTTCATATTGACATACGTATATTGAAATATATATTGAGACTCTTGTACATAACGATTCCTATCCTTTGAAATAGCCAGCTTCGATGACTCACATTTAAATTTTAACATAAAACATTAACCATGTAGAAGTGGGACATGGTAATATAGATGATAAGGCATGCTTTCCAGATGTTTGGTTCGGGAGATATGCTGTGATAATTAACACATTTCCTAAAACTAAAATGTCAGTGTTCTCTCCTTACCAGTCAGATTTTCACTTCAGTTCTCTTTTTTTTTTTTTTTTTTTTTAATATTTTTTTTTATTTTTAATGTGGTTTTCTAACAGCATGACAATCCTTTATTATCAATTATAGGTCCTACAATCTTCATAACAATTTACATGAATTACATTTTACTGTAAAAAATGTTCTTAATTGCTTTATGATCAGTGACTCTATGATGAGCAGAATTGAAGGAAATGATATAGGAGCTTCCATGTAATGTACAAAAAGCACTTTGTTTACATAAAGCTAATAAAAAGAGTATAATTTGCTAAAGTGGTAATGGATAATGTGCATGCACAAGGTATTCCTGAATCACCTGAAAAAGCTGCAAAGAAGTTGCATGATGTTTTGCATGGATATCATTATAACCAACCAACTAATGAATACAAGATAATTTAAATAAATTAAAAAAATAAAAAAGCACGACTATCAGCATTAATTTTCCTACTCAATCCATTGCTTTGATGATAAAGCACTAACTTAGAGTTCACAAAAAAAATATGTTCACCATTCAATGTCCCGAATGTCCAGAGTATAACTATTTAACCGAAATGTTTATCACTCCTTGGAGTCACAATACATTGATCCATTATGATATTTTATATATTCATTCTTTTGTGGAAAGAAAAGTTCCTGACTAAAATAATGCGATCCATTCACTAAAGGGAGACCTGATAGAAGAGAGGTCAAAGAGCTGTGATTTCTACTCCTTTATTTCCATTCTCATAAGTTTCTGCTGTAGAAAAAAATGGCTGACTAAATCATTAGGATTTCTTCAAGGTCTCCTCAACCCATTACATTTTTTTTAGGGTCAGTCCAGCCTTTCAAGTTGTAGTACCTTTGCCAATGCTGGACCTTCTTAATGAAAAAGAAGGTGAGGGAGTTAACAAGAACTACTCCCTTGCTCATTTCAGCAAGTAAACCCAATGAAATGCCTAATGATATGTTAGACCATTCCACATCTGTTGGAAGGTGTTCTATGCATCCATACTCCATTTATGTGGAAAATAATATCACAGTGAAACCCCCATATGCGAAAGACTCTATACCAATTATGTGTTTCTTCGTTTTAAAGAGCAATACACGCATCTTTTTGTCATTATGTACTCAACTCTAAAAATCAAAAAGGGCATACTGGCCATACTCTATAGAAGAAAAAAAATAGGCACAGTGTATGCGTACATTTTTTTTAAGGCTTCCGTTCTGTCTTGTCTTTTAATACATTTTTATAGTTAACACATTTATTGCGTTACTGGCAAATAAAATAATAAATTTTGAAGACTTCTCTAATCCACATGCAACACTGTATGAGTCACAGTTCCACAGTTATCCACCATATTTACAGTGTATAACCTCAACACATGAAGGGAATACTGTATCATAGTTGATGTACATATTCTTATGTTTTTGTTTTAACAGTGAGGCTGCTTGGAGTCACTTTTTTCCTAGTATTGCATTTAATGTCCTACCAATAGCACGTGTTTCTGGTTTATTGTTTGCTAATTATTATAAATAGACAGCTTAAACAATATTTGTAATTGTTGCTTCCTAGAGAATATAAATATATTATCCCAACTTAAACAGGTACATTTGAAAGTGAAAATTGTGGCTTTGGTTTATATTGATAAAATATTTTCACTGTAAAACCGTTCTTTAAAAATAATATTTTATAGGCAGTGCAGTAAATGGGTTTTTCTCCCCAGCTGGTTGTGACAGCTCAGAATATAATGTGTATGTTATATATAAATTATTGATCATTTTTGCTGGCTTTTATAAATTCAAAGCAAGGGAAGAGAGGAATGGTGTTGGTAGCCTTTACTCTCTCGCCATGGTAATAAAGTGCTGTTTTCAAATAAAATTGAAACATTTTCCTACAAGTTATTTTGTATGAATGCAAGTAAGCATTGGGATGTAAGAGACCTTGATTATACCCTGGCAAACATTGTTTATTATAATACACTTATTATTTTTTATTTAATTTAGATTAAAATGGATTTTTGATGAATTTTGCAACTTTTCCTTTTGCGCTTGGGGTTCACATGCGCATGTGCTCCTATGGCGGAGCCTCCACTGACTATATCACAGATGATGCACTCCTGTGTGTCTGCTGACAACTGCTTGATTAACAGAATCACACAACATTACTCATGGAGAGTATCTACATGGGTACAGCTAGTGTGCAGAGTGAGTGAGAGGTTCTCCTCCCCCCACTTCCTGTCATTTCACCAGTAGGGCTGCTCCTGTAATAGCTGCCATGATTTCTGTGCTACATTCTTTAATTTTCCTATACCATCTAACATATTGTTCCCATTCTAATGTTATAGGATTCTTTCATTCACTTTCCTGCTATTTGCCCCCTCTTTAGTTGAAAATCTATTCTGCGCACCACTCATGATAACATGATGTAGTTTATCTAGATATTTATTTGTGCACCGACCACACATGGTATCCCATTAACTCATTAAACCATTAACTCATGACTGCTTCGAAGCCTGTTGACCTTGGTCACAATTGTATTCTGCTACCTTTTTTTTCTTTGGAATTCCTATATGACTCACTTTTTATGCCATTTAAAGAAATTATGCTACCCTAATGGAGTCTTTTTATCAGAGACCAAGGTTATGACACCAGTTAATGATATTTTCCAACTTTTCCTTCTGTAGCCTAGTCATGGGAACTCTATTAGAGATATAGCCTCACACAAACTTGTCTAGACAACATATGGAATAACTCTATATGAGATTCTGTTACTCGGGTGAAACTACAATATGTTAAAAGCAATCACATGGAACTTTCTTAAACCTATAGGCAGTAAATGTACAAGGTCTGAACAGTCCTTTATAAAAGGTCCACTTTATCAAACTTACAAAAAGAAAAATTTGATATACATATATGCTTGGTGGACATATATTAAAAATTATAACTTCATCCTGAACCCCCCCAATCCCCTACGGACGTACTGGTACGTACAAAAAACGCATCACAAGAATCCACTATGGACGTACCGGTACGTCCAGCCCTGCTGCTGCACGGGAGATCAGGCTGTAGTTTGACAGCCTGGACTCCCCCCTGACAGCAGAAGCCGGCTTTGCCGGCTTTCTGCTGTCTGATATGATGTAACAGCTTCCAGCATGAAAGTTGGAAAGCTGTTACATTTCAAACTGCCCGATCATGCGATCGTGCATTCCCTCCAGGGAATATCACTGCAGGGAATATCCTGTCCTTCGATGAGGCATAGACACTGCAATCTCTATGCACGTCTGTGAGGACCTGCATAGAGATCACAGTGTGATTGGTACAGGGGGGTCGCGGGGAGGAGAGTGAGAAACCATGTCTCTCACCCTCCATGCTGCAATACGAAAAAGAGAAAAAAAATGGTTATTCATTTAAAAAATAATAAAAAATCATTAAAATAATAATTAATAAAGTGACATCACTGGCATTAATAACCTGTTCAAGAGATCCCTAAAAGGACCTCTAACCATCTTTTTTTTTAAAAAAAATATATATAAAAACAATTCTAAAATAAAAATGTTTTAAAAAATATATAAAAAATATAATAATAAAAAAATAAAAAGCCTTACATACCATTTCCCTAGCATAATATCTACCCAGTATAACCCTCCTGCCCCCGTTCACAACCCCCAAACCCGTTAGCATATAAGCATAAAAATTCTACACAAAATGTACACCTTATAGTATGTTCCCTGGTGCTGGGAAAGTATGAAAAATCTATATAAATTAGGTATTTCTGAAATCAGGACACCTGAATTGATAAACTTGGAGGGGATTTTCCATCACTTTACCTAATTTTGTGAAGATTCAGAGGGAACATTTTTAAAAAATTAGGTGTTTTTTTCTAATTTTTCGCTAGTTTTTACTAAATTTCTCATTCTAAATTTCAGCTAATCATCCAACTATGGTATCAAAAGAAAGCTCTATCTCTGCTTGAAAAAACAATATATAGTTTACATGGGTACCCTATTCACAGGAAAGGAGAATAATCGCTGAACCGGGACTTGAGGTACCAAAAACCCCTGGAATTGAAGGGGTTAAGAAAAAAAAAAATCTTGAGGGGTCGCTAGTAATTTCATTTTATATAAACATAGAGGTTATATTCCAGGACTTGGATCGAGAGGCCAGATATCTGATAATAGCTTGTAAGATACAAGACAAAATGTATACTTTAATTAATCTCTACGCTTCTAATATTAACTCTGTATCATTTGTGGAAACGGTATTTAAAAAGGCGGGAAAGTATGCTAAATGAATTATTGTAATGGTCGGAGATTTAAATTGTATTCCTAACATAGATATGGATAAGAAACTAAAATGAAAGGAAACTATTGATGAGAAATTAAAGAGAGCAGCCAAACTAATAAACGTTATGAAAAAAAATATAAATTATGACAGTTTTAAAACTATGACTAAGGAATTTACTCCTTTCTCGGCACCACATGCTTCATATGGAAATAATCACTTTGTTGAAATAATTAAGAACATTTTAATTAAAGATATTGTCTGGTCTGATCAAACGCCAACATATGGGAAATTTATCAGGATAAACAACAAACCTTAAAAGAGAATGGAAACTAAATAGTTGCTTACTAAACCAGAAGAAACACGTAGATTATATGAAATCAAATACCAATCTCTATTTTCAAGAAAATGATAATGAAGAAACATTATGGTCTTCACACTAGTACAGGACCACCATGTATGTTTAAATATATGTTTGAATATGGTATTTGAACTACTGGGAAAAAATGGATAACATTAAGATTAAGAGAATGCCAAAATTGGCCCTTCTCCATTTCCTCCCACCAGAATTATCATTAGAAAGAAAGATAATAATTGTCCACTCCCTGGTAGCACCTAAATTACTGATCGCAAGGAATTTGAAAGAAACCAAACATTTTACCTGGCTCCAACTAAAAGACCAAATTCTATTTCGAATGCAAATGGAGAAAAGCCTAGGTTGGAGAATATGAAATAGCATACTAGGAATCTCGAAAGCAGCACAGAACACCCAGTCCAATGAGTGTTATGTTTGTGTTTAACCCCATCATCCCCAGGGGTTTTTGGTACCTCAAGTCCCCGAGCAATTTTGCCATTTTTGCGGTATGTCGGTTCAGCGATTATTTCGTTTCCTGCGAATAGTGTACCCATTATTATTATTATTATTATTATTATTATTATTATCATCGTTTATTTATATACCGCCAACCGTTTACGCAGTGCTTTTGTAAACTATATATTTTTTTTTTCAAGGAGAGAGAGGGCTTTCTTTTGATACCATAGTTAAATAATTAGCTGAAAATTCAGGATTAGAAATTTTAGTCCAAACTAGCGAAAATTTGAAAAAATAAACTAATTTTTTATATATATATTTTCCCCTCTGAATCCTCACAAAATATTATTATGGAACTTTCTTAAACCTATATCCTTTTTTGCACAGGATATGTGTTACAGCAGAGAAACCCAGCCAAAATTGTTTAGCTGTATCACCTGATCAGTGGTGTATTTTGGTTTTGTGCTGCCCTAGGCAAGACTATACTCAGACAACCCCCTAATCTAAAATTGGCCCACCCCAACCATATCTGCCCCTAAATTAACCCTAAACACCTCATTAACCATAACTGCCCCTAAATTAACCCCCACCTACCCAGTGGAGGCTCCTCCATAGGAGCACATGCGCACGTGAACCCTCAAGCGCAAAAGGGAAAAAAATGCAAAATTCCTCAAAAATCCATTTTAATCTAAATGAAATAGAAATAATAAGTGTATTATAATAAACATATTTAATATGAAGCCTTCTGTCCCCTGATGTAGCCTGCCTCCCTCCCTATGCAAGAAAGAGCTATGAACAGGCAGTCTCTTCATAGTTCTTTCTTCAATCGCACCACTGCAGCGCACGTGCTATAGAAGAAAGACTCTATTTGCTTAATTGCTGCCAGAACCTTGCTTACATTACAAAGCGCCGCCTGAGCCGCCCATTTGAGCCCCATTTTGCACAGTATGGGGGAGGAGCTCCCAGCCAACACACTCACTGCCCAGCCCGGAGTCTCCCCGCCCTCCCCAGTGACTGACGGGAGCGGGGAGGCGGGGCTAACAACGCAAGGCCCGAACCCCCATTGGAATTACCCACCAGCCGCCACTACACCTAACCTAACTTTCAGCAGCCCAAATATTAATTTTATACTTACTGTTAGCTGAGTTGCTGAGCAGTGTGAACACTATAAGGAAGGGGCGGGGCCAATCAGTGTGACTGCAGGGAGGGACTGGGAAGCAAAAAGGGGCGGGGTCAATCGTTAGTGTGACTGTAGGGAGAGACTGGGAAGTGGTAAATGCTGTTGGGGCGTTCAATGGGTGTTTGGGGCGGCATTTTTGCTGTCCCTCTGAAATGTGCCGACAAAGGCAGTTGCCTTGTCTGACTAGCTGCAGATACAGTGCTGCACCTGATTATGGAAATACCCCACATCCTTAGTTTTTTCTTTCTAGAGGGTCATATCCATCCCTTACATATAGTACCCTATAGGGTAGTATTTTTTTATACTTCGGGCTTAATTGGTTTGGGGGTGGTGAACAGGAGCAGAGGGGTTAAACCTGTTAGATGTTGTGTTAGGGCAATGGGATGTAAGGCTTTTTTTTATTATTATCACTTTTGTATATATTATTTTTTTTATTTTTTGTATTTTTTGTTTAATTGTACTGTTATCAGTGCAGTATGGTTAGAGGTCCTCTTAGGGACCTCTTGAACATGTTATTAATGCCAGTGATGTCATAGTGACATCACTTAGCTCACTTTATTGTTTTTTTATTAGTATTATTTATTTAGGCATTTTAAACTGCAACAGTTTTCTGGCACTCACTCCGGCAGCTGTAACAGCAGATTTAGAAGGGGGGAGTACAGGCTGTGAAACAAAAGCCTGATCTCCCGTGTCACAGGAGGGATGTGTCCCTGCCGCTGCAAGAAGGTCAGGACGTACGGTACATCCATAAGGGTTTCTTGAGATGTGTTTTGTGGACGTACCAGTACATCCATAGGGGACTGAAGGGGTTAAGATGTATTCTACATGATATTGCAGTAATACGCTATGTGATATTAAGAAAACAGGTTTTCTATATAAGACAGAGTTACTACGAGCCGTTAAAATGTACATTAATCACATGTTTTTACAGTTTTGCATTATTCTAATTGAAAGTTGCGATAATTTATAAATGAGACAAAAGTGCTTTAAGGTTAAAAAGAAATACACAGCATTAATGGATTGCTAGTGAACCAGTAATGTTACACACATTGGCTTACACTGGCTCCAGTGGCGTCTCTAGCTTTCATATTTAAGGGGGGCACATGGGGGGGCAGGGACCAAAGTAGGGGGGCCAATTACAAAATGCTACATATACACTATATATATATATATATATATATATATATATATATATAGATAGATAGATGTAGATATATAGATATAGATATGTGTTAGACATCCATTTTGAACTACATAATATGTGCTTATCTCTTTGAAGTAAAGACCGTGATTGAAATATGATTTCAAAATAACAGCTGAACTGGCAGATATTTTTCATTCTTTAATATTAGACCCTGCTGCCAATATATACTAATATTAGACTCTGCTGCCAATATATATTACTATTAGACCCTGCTGCCAATATATACTTATATTTTACCCTGCTGACGATATATATAAATAGTAGCCCCTGCTGCCGATATATATATAAATATTAGCCCTTGCTGCCAATATATATAATTACCCCCCTATTAATATTCCTCCCTGCCGCCGATATAATTAGCCCCTGCTGCCGATATATATTAATATTCGTCCTTGCTGCCGATATATATTAATATTCGTCCCTGCTGCCAATATATATTAATATTGGCCCCTGCAGCCAATATACCGTATTGGCTCGAATATAGGCCGCACTTTTTTCACCCACTTTAAGTCTTTAAAGTGGGGGTGCGGCCTATATTCGGGGTCTAGCACCCGACGCCCTGGACATGCAGTCCCGGGCGCCGGGCAGCGGGGTTAGGATACAGATCCCCCGCAGCGGTGCAGGGGACCTGCATCCTACTCCCCGATACGCTCAGACAGCCTCCCCTGCCAGCACTTCCCACGGGGGGGGTGCCGGCACGGGAGGTTGTCTAAGCGCATCGTGCGGACCGTCCGCACGATGCGTTTTACCTCTGCCCACCCCCGACTTACCGGAGCAGACTCCCGGGTGTCTTGCGGGGCCGGCGGGAGACATCTACGCAATACGCGTATGCAACTTCCGGTACCCCCGCCGGCCCCGCAAGACACCCGGGAGTCTGCTCCGGTAAGTCGAGGAGGGGGGGCAGAGGAGGACAGTGGCAGCATATCTCGGGGGGGGGGGGGGACAGTGGTAGCATATCTCGGGGAGGGAGGACAGTGGTAGCATATCTCGGGGGGGGGAGGACAGTGGTAGCATATCTCGGGGAGGGAGGACAGTGGCAGCATATCTCGGGGGGGGCAGAGTGGCAGCATGTTTTTTTTGGTGCTTTTTTAAAGAAAAAAACTTTTTCTTTAAAAAAGCACCAAACTTTTAGGGTGCGGCCTGTATACGGGGGCGGCCTATATCCGAGCCAATACGGTATATAAATATTAGACCCTGTTGCCAATATATTTTATGGGGAAAAAATTGGACCCCACCAAAGCATTTGCTTGGGCCCCGCTCCACGTTCCCTAGCATGCAATCACTCCCTCCGCTACCACACGCAAAAAAAAAATATTTGCCACGATGACTGCAGATCAGAGGAAGACTGTGAGAATCGGTGCAGTCTTCCCCCCTTCTGACTGCACCATGACATTGAGAGGTCCTCTCCCCGTAATCATCCCCAGAGTCCCTTTGTCCCCTCATTCACTAAACCACACCTCTCTTTTACTTACTCCCTGTAGCTCAGGTATAGATCAAATAAACAACACATGGAAACAGAACCTGCAACTGAATAAGACATAAAACCCTGTATTTGCAGGTATACATAAATAATGTATGGAAACATAGCATTGCATGTATAAAGCAACAGAACACACAAACCCAGCATTGCAGGTATAGATCAACTGGAAATCAAATGTAAACTCAGCACTGAAGGTATAGATCAAATAAACAACACATGGAAACAGCTCTCCGGGTATTGATCAACTGAATAAGACATACAAATCCTGTATTTGCAGGTAAACATAAATAATGTATAGAAACATAGCATAGCAGATATAGACCAACACATTAACACACAAACCCAGCTTTGCAGGTATAGATCAATTGGAATTCACCTAAAAACTCAGCATTAAAGTTATAGATAAAACGCCCTAAATTACAGGCATAGATCACAGGTTGCACACCCCAAAGCCAGTGTCCACATTCCCCACATTGAACCTGACCAGCACCCAAATTACACACATATAGGACGTGTCATCTTTGACCCCAAATAGCCCAGCATGAGTCAACATTGTCCCCAAACAGCTGAGTGTACACCATCTTTGTCCCATAAACACCCTGCCTGTGCCATTTTGTCCCATAAACACCTTGCTTATACCATCTTTACCTTTTTGACAAATTAATTATACACCTATGATTTACACAAACACTTTTACAGTCATTCACTGTTTCACTTTCATTCACACAATTCATTCACACATTTATTCTTTCACACAAATTATTTACACATATTCATTGATGCATTCACAATTAATTTATTCTCTCACTCATTCACACAATGCATCCACACATTAATCGATTAATTTCTCTCATTCTGACTCATTCTCATTTCAATATTCTTGCTACCCCCTTCTCACTCCCTTCTGCCCTATCTACCCCCCCTTCTCACTCCCTTCTCCCTATCAATGCGCTATCCCCCTGTCTCACTCCCTTCTGCCATATCTACCCCCTTCTCACTCCCTTCTGCCCTATCTACCCCCTCTCTCTCCCTTCTGCCCTATCTGCCCCCTTCTCTCTCCCTTCTGCCCTATCTACCCCTTCTCTCTCCCTTCTGCCCTATCTACCCCCTTCTCTCTCCCTATCTATCCCCCTGTCTCACGCCCTACTGTCATATCTACCCCCTTCTCTCTCCCTTCTGCCCTATCTACCCTCTTCTCACTCCCTTCTGCCCTATCTACCCCTTCTCTCTCCCTTCTGCCCTATCTACCCCCTTCTCTCTCCCTTCTGCCCTATCTACCCCCTACTCTCTCCCTTCTGCCCTATCTACCCCCTTCTCCATCCCTTCTCCGTATCTACCCCCTTCTGGCCTATCTACCCCTTCTCCCTCCCTTCTCCCTATCCACCCGCTATCCCCCTGTCTCACTCCCTTCTGTCCCATCTACCGCCTTCTCCCTCCCTTCTCCGTATCTACCCCCTTCTGGCCTATCTACCTCTTCTCCCTCCCTTCTCCCTATCTACCCCCTTCTCACTCCCTTCTGCCCTATCTACCCCCCTTCTCACTCCTATCTACCCCCTTCTTCTTCCCTTCTCCCTATCTACCCGCCACCCCCTGTCTCACTCCCTTCTCCCTGTCTACCCCCTTCTCCCTCCCTTCTCCCTATCTACCCTCTCCCCCCTTTGAAGTTCACTTACCTTCCAGGAGTGCTGCGGTGCCAACTCTCCTTCACTGCTTCGCTGCTGAGCACCGGAATATTTACTCACATCATAAAAAATGCAATTAAATTGGTCTGACGTGATCTGTTTTTCACAAAACCGTGCTGCCTCCTACTGATGATATCATTGTTCACAATATATTCCTGTATGTCATCTCTTAATAAACTTCTTCCCCTGTTCCTGAGTAGCATTTAGTTAATTAAGACAGTTGCCCATTTATGCTACTAGCCAAACCTGTAATTCGTGGATGTTATTTTTTTTATCTTCCTATCATATCTATTATTTTTAATTGATAAATAAATATTGGTGACAAAACCAGGCATTCTACTTTCAGTTCCTGAGTACTGGTTTAACAGTAGCATAAATGTGCTACCAATTAAAAAATGCTTAATAATAAATATTGGTGATTTGGTGATATATTGGTGGCATTTGACTGTTTCAAATTCTTGCATAGGGTGTATATGGAAAAAAAAAGGTAATTTATTTTCATTTTTACCAGCGAGTATAAAAAAACATTTCAAAATGTCCGTGAGAAAAAGTTATTTCAATGTTAAAATCTAGTGCACATCTTGTTAGCACCAAGGGCAGTTGTGGTTATACTGGTAGTGATGGTTTTATTCTGTACTTCACCATAAAATAGTTTGCAAGCTATCTTCACCCTGGATACTGACCACCAGAGGCATATCTACCGAAAATAGCGCCTATGGCAAGCACTGAAATTGCGCCCCTGTCCAAATATCTATATATATATATTTATTAGCCCCTGCTGCCCATATATATATAAATATTAGTCCCTGCTGCCGCAGCGGTGCAGTGGACCCGTATCCTACTCTCTGATACGCTCAGACAGCCGGCACGGGAGGTTATCTAAGCGCATCGTGCGGACGGTCATCGGCTGCAGGGATGCGGGTAAACAGCCTCCGCTGCCGGCACGTCTGCACGATGTGCTTTAACAATCTCCCTTGCCGGGAATTCCCACGGAGGGAGTCCCGGCAAGGGAGATTGTTAAAGCACATCGTGCAGATGTCCCGGCAGCGGAGGTTGTTTACCCGCATCGCCGCAGCCGGTGAACGTCCGCACGATGCGTTTTACCTCTGCCCCCAAGACTTACCAGAGCAGACTCCCGGGTGTCTTGCGGGGCCGGCGGGGGACATCTACGCAATACGCATATACAACTTCCGGTGCCGGCACATCCGCTGAGTGCTGGCACCGGAAGTTGTATACGCGTATTGCGTTGATGTCCCCCGCCGGCCCCGCAAGACACACGGGAGTCTGCTCTGGTAAATCGGGGGGGGGGGGGCAGAGTGGCAGCATATCTCGGGGGGGGGAGGACAGTGGCAGCATATCTCGGGGGGGAGGACAGTGGCAGCATATCTCGGGGGGGGACAGTGGCAGCATATCTCGGGGGGGGACAGTGGCAGCATATCTCGGGGGGGGACAGAGTGGCAGCATGTTTTTTTGGTGCTTTTTTAAAGAAAATAACTTTTTCTTTAAAAAAGCACCAAACTTTTAGGGTGCGGCCTATATACGGGGGCGGCCTATATCCGAGCCAATACGGTATATATATATATATATAGATGAAAGCAGATTTGTTTTGCCCCATTAGATACCGAGGAAGAAGAGCTTTCTGGTCCCAATAAAGTAGAAGATCCTTTTCCACTTGGGCAGAAGGTGTAGATTATGAACCAGGCTTAATAGTCAATAGACACATCTTCCAGTTTCTCTGTTGAATATGTTCCTCCTTCCACTGTGCAGAAATTCTGCTATTTGTCCTGAGTTTAGAAATACCCAATGTTTTTATGTTTTTTTACGTTGTGGTGCAAAAAGTACCAGTAGCATTTTGCTATTTCAAAACCATTTTCCCCGAAGCTGGTCATTCTGGCCCATGTTCTATTTCAGGTATCTTTGAAGCCGGCCAATGAAATTCACCCCATCAAACCATATATTTTTAAAAACTAGACACCCCAAGGTATTTCAAATGCTGGTATTTTAACCATTTCCATGCTCTAGTTCTACCATCAGCCTTTATCAAACTTTAGGGTAGTAAAAAAAAATTGTTTTTTTCACACACTTTGTACTCCAGGTATAAATTTACTGCACCTGGTATATGTCACTGCCAAACCCCCCCCCCCACTATGTGTTCACCAACATCTCTTGAGTGCAGTGATACCCCACATGCATGGGTTTGTTAGATTGTACGGGGACTAAAAGGCCGTTTTTGAGGTGTGCATTTTTCAAATTGGAATTTTGACATGTCAAAAAGTCTGCCCACATATCCTATTTCGGGTATCTTTGAAGCCGGCCAATACAATATACCCCATCAAACCAAATATTTTTGAAAACTAGACACCCCAAGGTATTTGAAATGCTGGTATTTTAACCTTTTCCATGCACTAATTTTACCACCAGCCTTTGTGAAACTTTATAGTAGTAAATTTTTTCACACACGTTGTACTTCAGGTACCCCAATATGTGTTCAGTAACATCTCCTGAGCACAGTGATACCCCACCTGCATGTATTTGTTGGGTTATTTGGGAGGTAAAAGGTCACCTTTGTGAGGTGTGTATTTTTTTGCCATTTAGACATCTCGTCCTACTGCCCCCATGTCCCATATTTGGGACATCTTTGAAGCCGGCCAATTGAATTTACCCTATCAAATCATACATTTTTTAAAAGTAGACACCCTATGGGCACTTATAATGCCAATATTTTAACTCTTTCCATGCGGGAATTTTTGTGAAGATAAAGAATTGTAGGACTTGCTCATAAAAAAAAAAAATACTTATTTTTTCTTTTTGGTGACAGTGGGGATTTTTACGTTACGATTTTTTGAACATTGTTTTTTTTTTTCTAATCACACCGATTAGTGAGCTGGGCTCCATTGACCTCGCATGGTTGGATCCAGTACCTGCTCGAGAGTTCTCAAGACCCTCTGTTTTCTATTTTTGATGTCATCTTGTGAATGACGGCAACGTCATTTACACGATGGCACTTGTGGTTGCTCTTCGGAGCAATCACAAGGCAATCGGGGTGGGGGGGTTGTGTTGCTACATGCCTCAATATCGGGCTTTGTCTTTATCACGTAAGATATCATGTACAGGCTTTGGGGTTAAATTCTATCCTGCTCCACAGGGCTGCATGTGCTTATCATCTGCCTGCCCAAGCCCAGTGCTCCACTACTACTGCTGGACTTCTTTGACCATCCTTACTCTAGGGAACATTTTTTCTTTAAAACAAAAATTCTATAAACGGAAGGTACAGACAGTATAAGGGAGCTCCCTCTTTGAGGACGCCCTCTAAATGCCGTTCAGAATCAAAAAAGGCACAGCCGCGAAATGAAATTTGTTGCCCAAAAATAAAAGAATTTTGTCCAAAGCGATTTTGCTCGCCCTGCGCAAGTCCAGTGGAATGCATTATCTATAAAAATAAAAAGTTGTCTGTAAACAAAAACCCCAATTCTTAAAAAATATATATATTTTTTATCTATAATGCCCTTTAGTCTTTCCACTGTAAGTGGTTGTGCTGATCACAATGTGATCTTTTCGGAGGAGCAGTGGGAGAAGGTATGCGTTCTGACCCATCACTGCTCTATGAGCAATAGGGACCAGGAAATGTCGTATAAGTTGCTGGGTCTTTGGTACAGGCCCCCCAACAGTAGCGACGCATTATAACCCTGCCGTTGTGGACGCATGTTGGAGAGGCAGAGCATCTCCTGGCTCCTTGCTACACCTGTGGTTGCCCACAAATTGGGCAGGTTGATGGGCCAAATAGTTATCTGTTGACACATTCTATGCAAAATTTATACGGGGCAAATTAATGAACTGTTGTGGATCGTAATTTCATACCAAAAAAAAACCCTTCCTCTCCATGTGTAATATGCATTGTTAGCACTTTGAGGTCGGCAACATGGTTGTGTTTGTGCGTGTGCAGTTGTAATAAATAATCAGGCACTCTAGCTCAAAAACATTTGCCACCACTGACCTACTCCAATGATCCTTGGTCACTAATCACCCGTTCTACATGTTTCCTAGTTACTGACAACTGCAGACCCGGAGTACACCGCAAGAGATGCTCTGACCCAGTGTTCTGCCCAATTTGGCCTGTCGGTCACTCAGACTTATGCTTGGCCATTCTTTCCTGCTTCTAACACATCAACAATGACAAAGTGTTCACTTGCTGCCTAATACATCCCACTCACTGACAGGTGCCATGATAATCTTACCAGTCTTATTTACTTCACCTGGCAGCAGTCATAATGTTATGACTGTTCAGGGTATATCCACCCAGAGGGGATAAGAGGCAAATAACACCCAACCACACAACCCTTCAAAAGGACTTTTTTTTACTATCCATTTTTCATGAACAATAGCACTTTACAATTTCCTTTAAGACCATTCAGTTGTTGTTCCAACCCACTCAGATGCCTGAGCAGTTGGTGCAGCAGACCAGTCATCTGTGCTTGCTGGTTGGGAACTCCAGTCCTCTGCTGTAGAAATTGAAGAGATTAAAGGTTAGAGACGTGCACATATTAGGAACAAATTAGGTGACTAAATCAATTCAGCAGGGCACAAATATACCAGATATTAAAGCTCTAATATAAAAAGAAAAAAAATACAAAAAAAAAATCACTTTTCTGGGAAATCAGAAAAGCTGGTGTACTTGTTGCCCTGAGGTACAGAACTGGAAAGTCAAATTAAAATAGAAATGCTAGTCATTGAAACAGTTATGTAAAATCTGTTCCTCACCTTGAGGTTTTGGAGCAGCTTGAATGTCTGCACGTTCTGAAAATGAAAAAAAAAGTAAAATAAAAACCAAAATCAATAAGTGGGCCCCTCAGTCTTTTAGAGCACTGCAGTGTGGCAGTCTCACCTGGCGCAAACTGCTGAATAGGCACAGATGGAACCTGTACGCCCTCCGACCAATCGGTAACCTCTGCAGGTGGAAAATCTGGGACTGGTGCAGTCCATTCACCTTGGTACTCTTCTTTTGTAGCAGCCTTCTCTGCTGCAGCTTGTTCCTCTTTATCAATCTGAAAGCAGCAGAAGTTGATCACAAGCCAGCAGTTTAACACCCCCCAGATCTCACGGAAACCAATTTCAGATTGAAAGGTATGTTAATCAGTTTCACACAAGCTACAGCCTCTCGTGGCTGCTGAAAATCAGTAAAGTAGTTAGACCAAAACTAACCTCATCAGGGTCCCTGTAGAAGTACAAGTCAGGCATAACCTCCCATGGGTGTTCACGAGAAATTGTACCTCTCATACGCAGGACCTCACGAGCCAACATCCACCACATGAGACCAACGGAGTGTGCACCCTAAAGAAGCAATACCAAATATATCAGTGTGTAAGAAGACTCAAAGATGTGAAAGGCTGTGGCAAAGTTACTATCCAACACCACTCACTGAAGCATTAGGGCTACTTGTGGTGTTGGCGAAAAACCTGCCATATCACTGTAGCACACATCCTACACTCAAGAGTTCACAGACCAGATTGGTCTCAGCTCAGAGTTCTAACTGTGTGCAAAGCAACCCATTGTTATCCAATCACATAACAGATAAGTGCCACTTTTTTGTGATCAGAAAAGTTATAATATGGCGCATAAAATCCAGATAAGCTGGAATGACTATTGCAAGAAAACAATGTTACCAAGTACCTCTGTCTGCGCTTTGTAGCTTGCAGTCTTGGCAGAAGGGATTTGACAATAGAAATCCCTTACCCCCAAATAAGAATCCAAGCCATTGCACAATAACATTTTTCACACTAGGTTTTCAGCAAGTAAAAAGTCAGTCAACTGACAACTCCATGACTAGCTTTAAACACAAGTTAGTGCATAACCAGACCCCCAAGCTAAATTATGAACTATAGGATGCGTAACTTTCTTGCTATGGCATCTGAAGCAAGACAAACCTTACCTTATTGTTGCAAGGAATAGCAATATCCACATAGCGCAGGGGTGAATCTGTATTGCACAACGCAATGGTGGGAATGTTGACATACGATGCCTCAGTGAGGGGTTGGTGGTCAGCCCTAGGATCGGTCACCACTAACAGCCGTGGCTCACGAAAGGCAGCTTGGATCTGGTTGGTGAATGTACCAGGTGTGAAACGCCCAGCAATTGGTGTGGCACCACACGCAGATGCAAACTTCAGTACTGCACGCTGCAGGGAAGAGAGAAGTTGCAATGAAAGTTCTTCCAGGTAGTAATGTCTCACTTCAATCTGCAGACAAAAACTGTAGCAAAGATCACTATCAAACTCCGATCATCGAGCACAGGCTCTGACGGTGTTAGCGAAAATCCTGCTTCTGTATTAATGTAGCACACTTCCGACACTCAAGAGTTCACCAAGCCATAATATACAGCTGAAGCTCTGAGCTTTAACAGTGTGCATGACTAGGTATCCCATTTAGTTATGCTATGGAAAGGCACAACAGATGTAGGTGGTGTGATTATAAAGATATTTGTGTACACTAATTAGTTGAGCCAGCTTTTATAGTTTATAGAATCCGAATATACCACCATTGTTAAATGTAGAGCATGACAAGGATTTATAATTCTAGACACTTTAACTTTCATAGTCATCTAGCACAGGATAACAAGCAATGTTAAAGACCAAAAACATAGGGTCAAGATTGGTGAAGGAGGGTGTCCAGCAGACATTCAGCACTTAAAAACATTCAATTTGATAACCAAAGTTGCATACAGTTAACTAGTAATTACTTGACCAGTGTTCCTTGAAGAGATGACACAAACATCAGCAGGGTTTTCAATGGCTACAATGGCACGAGCTGCAAGTAGCAACTTCTCCCATGTGCGCTTTAGGTTTATTATGTAAATACCTAAAAAGAAAACAGCCATATTAAACTGGAAAAACCTGGCACAGATACAAAATTTATGTGGGGGGCTCATTGTGCAGTTTGTGAATAGGCAGCCTAATCTCCCATGTTGCTGCAGGAGGATTTCCCTGCAACAAAGTGGTGACTTACAGGTGCTTCCTAATTGACTTCTTTGCACAGCTTTTTAATAACATACTGATACATCCAGTCATGGAGGTATTGTAGCCATAAGCCATTTATTTGAAAATGACACCATTATCATATGCATTACTCCATTCTCCCCTGCAAGCTCATTATGGAACACATGTGAAATTCCCCTGATCCTTGGCTTGCAGGCCATTGCCTGAACGCAGTTTACACTGCCAGCTCTGTACAGGGCATGCAAGAGCTCTAGAAGGTTTAATGAGACTTGACACATGGGCAGAACTAATTCACATTAATTCAAATGTGAACACTTTCCAGCCAGTAACTTTTGATGGGGATCCACAGGGAAAACATTGGCCAGCATATCAGAATATAATTTGAGCATTCATGTCCTACAATGTCACTAAAATCACATAGGAAAAACTCAAGATTAAAGTGCACTTGTGCGGGTGTAAAGGGTAAACAAGATGTCACTTTTTAGGGCACAACATTTTCACCTAAACATTGTGCTTGAAAATGTAGAGTTACCGGTCATTTTTTTTTACCGTAGTAACAAAAATAATTTATATTTGCTACAAGTTTGGCAAGCATAACACAAGTGTCCTTACATGCACTGGATCCTGTTACCCACTTTAAAGTCAACCGTACACTCACCATCACTTTTTCTCTTGTAGATATATTGCTCCATTTGGAAGTCGAGGTTTGTGCCACCCAAGTGAGTTCCTGCAGCCAGGAACTTGAGGACATCTTCCTCCTTCATTTGAAGGACTTCAAGACCTCCGGACATTGTTAATTACCCCCCTTTAAAGCAACGATGGGGAACCTGAGAAAACAATTACACATAATTGAGGCATAATGAGCAGCTTATTAACACTTTAGTTAATATTTTAAAATACGCTACACGTGGCTCCTGGTGGCATATTCGTAAATAAACCACTAGTATGAAGGGGGTATACTGGTACATTACCACTGGTTATCACAATGGTATAACATTCGAAACACGTTTAAATTATAGCTTCGGACCATGCGAGGCTCCACGTTTAATATATAGGAATAACTCGCGTCTGACCCACCGGTAGACGTGATTATTTGTGGAGGACATGTCACCAAAACGCCGATAAACACCATCGACTTCAACAAACCCGCTCACGCGTACTAACATCGTTGTATGGGCACGTTAAACAGAAACGTTTAACACATTTAAAGCAATGCGGCTCTAAACACATTGTGAAAGAACGTCATTCCCCCTCCCCAACCCTTTACTTGACATATCAAAGGAGGTTTTATAATTCAATGAAACCTCCTTCACATGCGCAGCGTTTGAGTTTAGTAAGTTAACAAGTGCATAGTTATAACATTCAGCTTGGATAACAGTAACGAGCAACGTGCTACGGCAGAGTATGACGCTTCCACAGCAGACAGCGGCCATTTCGAATAATCCATACGAACACATTTAATGTTAACTAGGGCAAACTTGACGGAGTAGCACTACGTTAATCGTTAGAATAATATTACCAAAGTAAACACACTTTGTTTACAGATACCATAGGGCAGAATGAAGGCGTACACGGAGGTGAACCGTTGCTAAATTTCATGGCTTTAAAACTCAACTCTTGTACGCGTAAGAGTTGTTGTCTAGTGGTGAGTATTTAAAGCAATTAACAAAACTCCAAAACACTCACTGGACACAAAGCCGTATGGAGATCCCGCCTCGGCAGCTTGAGCAAAAGAGAACGCGAAATGGCAGCGATTCCTATAAGTATACTACTAATTGACCAATCACTTACAGTGTTGTACACCCATGCCTTAAGGTGTCCAATGAAAAAACGCTTTACTCCAAAAAGAAGGCAGGGCACCAGCCATATTGGTACTCCTGGAAAGGGGTGACGTACCAATTGCCATCTTCTTACGTCTAGTTTTATACGTCTGATGCGGGCCTTTGTTATGGGCAGGTTATATATATAATATAGCTAAAATCTGGGTCGCGGTAATATGGTGTTCATTGAGTTCCGTAGTATACTGAGTGCTGTTGTGTATAAAGGTATAAAGTTCTACCGTGTTAGGCATCGAAAGAGAGAAAGCATTTTTGGTAAAGATGATACCTTTATTGTCTGACGTATAATGGATTGCAAGCAAATGTATTGTTGTGTAGGTGGTGTCCCTCCATGTTAAACCTTTACAACGAACTGTCTGATATTCCCTGAGGTTATTGTCCCAAAGAGTAGTGTTTCCACAGCCAAGTAAATTACACACCCATACCTCCCAGCATTTCAAAATGTGAAAGAGGGACACTTTTTTTAAACAGCGCTCTCGCTGATACATCAATACAATTGCACTTTACAATGCCGCCCTTGCATCGCTACTTAAAACACTCTACATTTTTGTCAGCACGGTCATGCATATTAAAAAAAAAGAACACATCGCGTTCCCATGAGGCTCAGCCAAACATACTACTTCCATGATGCTGGCTGAGCATGATGGGAAGTTCAGTGAACGGTAGATATTAGCTGTGAATTACAATTCCCATGATGCTCAGCCAGCCAGGTGTCCACGCAACTAGGCATCGTGGGAGTTTAAATTCACAACTAACACCTGTCATATCATCTGCTGTTAACTACAGTTCACATGAAGCTCAGCCAGACATACTGCTTCCATGATGCTGCCTGAGCATCATGGTTAGTGCAGTCAACAGTAAAGCTGCAGATGCTAAATGTGAACTACAATTCCTGTGATTCTCAGCCAGCCAGGTGCCCACCATAATGCTGACTGAGTATCATTGGAAGAGTAGTCAACAACAGCAGAGATTTTTTTTTAAATTAAAAAAAGACTAATCTTACACACTGCTTTTACACACAGCTGCCCATAAACACACACATATACACATACACTGCCCTTACACACGCCTCTCCATACACACCGTCTTTACACACACCTGCCCATAAACATACATATACACGTACAGTGCCTTTACACACACACACATATAGTCAACTAGGGCTGCAACTGACGATTATTTTCATAATCGATTAGTTGGCCAATTATTTTTTCGATTAATCGTATAAAAAAATTACATTTTTCATTTATTTTAAATTATTTAATAAAGTAACATAGGATGTTAAAAACAAACGGCAGAATACAATTTTTTTCTTGTTTTTATTTCCCCAACCTGCCCCCCAGTTATGCATATTTGAGCCCAGGCTTGCCACACTGCCCTCCCCGACATGCCACACTGCCCTCCCAGACATGCCACACTGCCCTCCCCACATATGCCTTATATACCCTATATGCCTTTTACCCCCAGATATGTCACTCTGTCCTCCTCAGGTATGCTGTATACCCCCCCCCCCCGATATGCCATAGTGCCCTCATAGGATTTGCAGACTCCTTCACAGACACAATACTTTTATAAATAAATACAGGATTAATCTTCACTGCCCCCAGGATTTAGATTCCCCTCAGTTTGCCCCCCTTTACCTCTATCTGCACCTTAAGTTAACCTTATTAAATGAATTAAATTAACCCTCAGTCCTCAGCATTAAATTAATCCTGAAGAGAAGACCCCATTAACCACAACTGCCCCTAAATTAACCCTGAAGACCCCATCAACCACAACTGCCCCTAAATTAACCCATTAACTATAACTGCCCCTAAATTAACCCTAAACACCTCATCAATCACCACTGCCCCTAAATTAAGCCTAAACACCCCATTAACTATAACTGCCCCTAAATTAAGCCTAAACACCCCATTAACTATAACTGCCCCTAACTTAACCCTAAACACCTCATTAATTATACCTGCCCCTAAGTTAACCCTAAACACCCCATTAACTATAACTGCCCCTAAATTAACCCCCACCTCCCCTAACTTTCAGCAGCCCAAATATTAATTTTATACTCACAGTTAGATGAGTGTCACAGCCATGGCGATGCTAAGGAAATGGGCGGAGCCAATCGGTCATTTGGCTCCGCCCCTTTCTTCCTCTTTGTCCCTCCCTGCAGTCACTGCCGATTGGCCCCGCCCCTTTCTTTCTCCAGCAGCGATTGCAGGGAGGGACTGGAAAAAGGAAGTGGGTGGGCCAATCAGCAGTGACTGCAGGGAGGAACTGTAAGTAGCAACTGCTGCTGTGACTCCTGTGAGTCAGACTAAACGGATTATAACACGAGGGGTATTTTTCAGAGCATTTGCTCTGAAAAAACCCTCATTTTATAATCGATAAAAATCGATTCAACTAATCGATAATGAAATTCGTTGCCAACGAATTTCATTATCAATTATCATCGATTTTATCGATTAGTTGTTGCAGCCCTATAGTCAACAACAGCAGAGATTTTTTTTTATTAAAAAAAAGACTAATCTTCACACTGCCTTTACACACAGCTGCCCATAAACACACACATATACACATACACTGTCCTTACACACACATATAAACATATACTGCCCTTACACGCAACTGCCGTTACACACATATACACTGCCCTTACACAAAGCTTACAAATACACTGCTCTTACACACACCTGTCCATACACACACACAAGCTTACAAAAACATACCGTATTTTCCGGCGTATAAGACGACTTTTTAACCCGTGAAAATCTAATCAAAAGTCGGGAGTCGTCTTATACTGAAACTTACCGAGCCGGACTGGAGAATCACGAATCTCTAGGGGAGGGGCGAGCGGGGAAGCCACCTCCCCTGGGCCGGTCTTCAGGGCCGCGCCGAGGTAGGTGCAAGATCATGATCTCCCCAACTAGCCCTGATCAGCGGGCGCCCGATGAGCCGGGCTGGTTGGGGAGATCACGACCTCCCTCTAACTAGCCCAACATTAGGGAGCTCGAGGTCTGGCACTTCAGACCTCGGCTTCCGTGCTCCCTAATCAGTACGCGCCGGCTTTTGATGCCGAGCGCGGGGATGACGTCATGTCCTGGCGCTCGGCATCAATTGCCGGCGCGTAGTGATGAGGGAGCAGTAAAGCAGAGGTCTGAAATGATAGACCTCACGCTCCCACAACTGGATGGAAGATAGAAGATGAGACAGGTAAGAGATGGGGAGAAAGGGGAGTAAGTGCAGTGTATGTGTATATATGTGTGTGTAAGGTCAGTGTATGTGTATGGTCAGGTATGTGTAAGAGCAGTGTAGGTATTTATGTGTTTGTAAGCTGGCGTGTGTGTATATATATAAATATATATGTGTGTGTGTGTGTGTGTGTGTGTGTAAAGGCAGGGGTGTGTGGTGAGGGAAGTGTATAAATGTGTATGTATGGACAGGCGTATGTTAGTATGTGTAGATATATATATATATAATGTGTGTGTAAGGGCAGTGTATGTATATGTCTGTGTATGGGCAGTATATGTGTGTAAAGGAAGGGGTGTGTGAGGACAGTGTATGTGTATACATGTGTGTGTGGACAGGGATATGTTAGGGAGAGCTGACCCACCCAATTCAAGCAGGCTTTGTATACAACAACCAGCCAATCATCGGTAAGGTACATCGCTTGCCGTGATTGGCTGGTTGTTGTATACTGGGTAGAGGGGTAGTCTTGTACGGCGAGTATAGCCCAAACTCTATATTTTAACTGGAAAAGTTAGGGGTCGTCTTATACGCCTAGTCGTCTTATACGCCGGAAAATACGGTACATATTACACCCCATTCTCCCCATCTCTTACCTCTTCCACCATCCTTCAGGGATGACGTCATATCCCCGCGCTTGGCATTATTTGCCGGTGCGTAGTAATGAGGGAGCAGTAAAGCGAGGGCTGAAGTGACAGACCTCGCTCTCCCTAATGTTATGCCGACTAGAAAGAGATTGTGATCTCCCAACTAGTCCTGCAGGCTGCAGCTGCTGATAGGGTGGCTGTGCCCCCCCCGCAGCTGCACCTGATGTGAGAACGGCTCTCACCTCACCCTAACCTCTGTTCCTGGGAGAAAGGTAGGGATAGGCGAGACAGAGACCCAAAATCGAGACTGTCCCGCCCAAATCAGGACAGTTTGGGGGCATGCAGATAAGTACATCAAAGAATATAAGAGTACAAGCCAATAAGCTTGTATGGTTCCCTGGCAAATGTTTGGAATGAGGGAAAACCTACCAAAAAAGGGCTTGTGATCAATGTTCCCTCTAATTTTTCTTGGGTGATGTGCGCAGAAAATTTCTGTTGTGCAAAATTTTTCCCAGAGCCAAAATTTTGTGCGCACAATATGCTTCTACAGTCCATATAAATTGGTGGAGCTGAAAAAAAAATCACATTGCAAGGGGGTGGAGCTATATATTTCCCACCCTTTTGACTCCATGGTCTATTCTAAAGGTGGAATTTTCACCGCAAAAATTAATTATGAGCGAATCATGAGCGGAGGCTCCGGGCTGCATAAAGGAACAATATATACCGTATTTGCTCGATTATAAGACGACCCCGATTATAAGACGACCCCCCAAAATCAAAATATTAATCTAGGAAAAAAACAAAAAGCCTGAATATAAGACGACCCTCTAGGAAAAAAAGTTTTACCAGTAAATATTAATTCATGTAAATATATTTTTTAAATTTCCTTTTATTTGCCAACCTGCCCCCCCCAGTTATGCCACTCTGCCCCCAGAAATGCTTTATACCCCCCCTATTTGCCACTCTGCCCCATGATATGCCTTATACCCCTATATGCCACTCTGGCATATAGGGGGTTAAAAGGCTTATCATGGGGCTGAGTGGCATATAGGGGGTTAAAATGCATTTCTGGAGGTATATATGCATATCATGGGGCTGAGTGGCATATAGGGGGTTAAAATGCATTTCTGGAGGTCCAGAAATGCATTTTAACCCCCTATATGCCACTCAGCCCCATGATATGCCTTTTAACCCAGCATGTACTGGCTGCCTTGGCTTGATAGGAGTGTGATTGCTGCTAACAGCAATCACACTCCTATCAAGCCAAGGCAGCCAGTACATGCTGGAACCTGGGGATGATAGTAGTGGGATTACAGCCTCCCTATGCCATGCTACAACCCCCACCCCCCTTACACATCCATGCTATCACACACAAACACACATTCACAAACATTTAAATACTCATTCATTCCATTAATCACACATACTTCACACATTAATCACACATACTTACCCAAAAACCCTCCCCCACCCCCTTACCTGAACTGCAGATCTCTCACTCGAAGACTTCTGCAGGGGACCGGCTGTACCAGCAACTTCTCTGGCCCCGCCCCCAGAGGAGGGAGGGGGAGATAGAGTTCTGTGAGGAAGCTACAAGCTTCCTGTCCTCCTGCTTCTAACGGAAGAGACGCTGCTCGCGACCGGTAAGCAGCATGGCCCCAGCCATTTTTTTGGGGTCTGATTAGAAGACGACCCCGATTATAAGACGAGGGGTATTTTTCAGAGCATTTGCTCTGGAAAAAACCTCGTCTTATAATCGAGCAAATACGGTATATATTATTATTTTTTTTTTATTGGGAAAAACTGCATACCATTGACAGGGGTACAGCATAACACCTATCACTATATACTGAGGCACACATTGACTGGGGTACAGCATAACACCTATCACTATATACTGAGGCACAGCACAACACCTATCACTATACATTGAGCCAGACATTGCCAATAATGTAGCATAACCCCTATCACTATATACTAAGCCAAACATTGATGTGGTGTAGGCCTACTGCTTCAGTGTCTGGCTTAGTATATAGGGATGCACCGAAATGAAAATTCTGGACCGAAAATTCAGCAATCACTTGACCGAAACTGAAAATGACCCCCCCCTTTAAAAAAAAAAACCCCACTTTATTAAAAATTCCACACCAAAATTGGACAAAACCCCCCCAACAACAATATTATAAATATATATATACACACACATATATATATATATACATACACACACATATATACATATATATATATATATATACACATATATATATACATATATACACATATATACACACATATATATATACATATACATACACACACACATATATACATATATATATACACATATATATACATATATACACATATATGCACACACATATATATATATATATATATATATATATATATATATATATATACATACACACACACACACACACACACACACACACATATATATATATACATATATACATACACATATATATATACAGATATTTATATACGGATATTTATATACACATATATACACACACATATATATACATATATATACACACATATATACATATATACACACATATATACACACACATACATATATATACACACACATACATATATATACACACATACATATATATATACACACACATACATATATATACATATATATATAATTGCTAACAGCAATCACACTCCTATCATGCCCAGGCAGCCAGTACATGCTGGAACCTGGGCATCATATTAATGTGATTACAGCCTCCCTATGCCATGCTATACCCCCCACTTACAGATCCATGCTATCACACACACACACACACACACACTCATTCACAAACATTCAGCATAACACCCATCACTCTCACACACTTACTAATCCACTCTCACTTAATGTTTTCCTACCTTTCCTCTGTTAATTACTTTTCCTCCTCCTCTTCGTTCTTCCTCTTGACTCTTCTTCTTCTTCTGTGTCCTGTCCTTCCGGTGCAGTAAAGTAGGTGGGCGTGGCTTCAGTGCTGTGTGCCGGGATCTGACATCTAATCCCGACGCACAGCATCAGTTGCCGCGCGCATAGCAAGGGAGCAGGATCGGAGGTCTGTATTAACAGACCTCCCGCTCCCTTGATTGATTTTAAGCCGGTTGGGGTGAGATTTTTGATCTCCCCAACAGAGCTTGCTCCTCCAGCGGCGGACATTAATGTCCGTCTCTGGAGGAGTGCCAGCGTCACCCTGGACAGACTGCCCGCCCCCCAGCTCCCCGTTAGGTACTGTGCGCACAATGTGAGAACGTGTGCGCTCCCTCGAAAAGTTATGTGCGCGCGCACAAGCGCACAGCTTAGAGGGAACAGTGCTTGTGATACGTTTGTACACCAGGCTTGTGATGAAGAGCATACCATTTTCTAAAAGGAGAATTAGCACAGTTTTGGGTTATATAGGCAGAAAGAGAATATAAATTAATATTCAAATGTTGGGGTCCGTCTTATAATCAAGCAAATACTGTACTGGAGGAAAGAATAGAGAGGGGCTTTGTGACTTGAATAGATTTAAAAAAAAGTACAAGAGGGAAGTTTTTTTATTTAAAATTTGGAGAAATTTTTGAAAAAAGTCAGTCTAAAACTAAAGGGTCAGAAGCTTAGATGTAATGTCAAGAAGTTTGGTTTACAAAGAGAATGGTAGAAACGTGGATCAGCCTCCCAGAAAAAGTGGTATAGACTAACAAAAAAAAACCCCTGAAAAAACCCTCATCTTATATTCAAGAAAATCGATTCAACTAATAGATAATGAAAATGGTTTTCATTATTGATTATTATCAATTTTATCGATTAGTTGTTGCAGCCCTACCTCAATAGAAGAGTAGTATGGGAAAAAAAGATTTGGGTATAGATACCTGAATAGAAGAATGGCATGAGGCTGAAGAAAACATGCAAGGGGGGGGGTCTCTCAGACTGTTTCAGGTGTTCCCTGGGTTCTCTCTTTGTTACAGAGACTGTTCTGTCTTAAACCCGCACAATTATTTGAATTTGTCTTTGACTATCTTAATGATGTCAGTATTTATCTGAAGGCCTGAAATGGTACTATTTGTTGGCTCATTGTAGTTAAAGTGTCCCAGGCTCATCAATGAAACACAATGTCCTGATATGGGGATATTCTTTCTATTTTTGATTCCCATACACAGATGAACATAATGTTCCATACACTGATGAATTCTCTAAATAGGTATGATAAGGCCATTTAGCTATTGTGGGGTTGTCTGTTAACTTGACATTGTTGTCTCCTTCACTCACATAGTGTCCTTTCTCTCCCCAAAATGAGATTAATATCCAAATTAATGACATTTTACAGCTGCCACTTTCACACATTGGCTCATCACCCATTTTCCGTAACCTGTAGATTCTCCTCTTCCTTTTGGCTAAGATCAAGTGAGTACCCCATAGAGAAGGAATGCTTGGTCCTCTGGGTTTGAGGCTGAGCTAGCTTGAAGTCCAGAGGGCGCTAGGTTTTTTTAACCCCTTAACGTCCATTGACGGGTCATGGAAAACGATCACTTAACGACCTATGACGTGCCTGCCAATCACTTTCTTCGCTTAAGCACTGTTGCTGTAATACCTTAATGTCTAGGCATTCAGCAACACTGAGATCTGCATCATGGGCCATGTCTGCCCCCTCCTGGTGGGCATCAACATCCGCCATACAGTGTATGGTGGCGGAGGCCCATTTTAAAAGTTTAGGAGGCGATCAACGATCACCTCATAAACTTCAATGGTGTTGCTGAAATGCCTCGGCGACACCGAACACTCACCCCAGGATGTGCTGTGACCGCTCCCGAGATTGGTCACAACCGCCACTGCGAGTGATTTTGCCACTCGCAAAATGGCGCCGCATCCTTTAAAAAAAATAACAATAATAAGTTGGAAAAGTTTGCCAGAGGGTCTCCAGATCCTCTAGAGAACTCTGGCTCCACTTGCAGGTTGACTTGCATTCAACCATGCAAGTCAATGGAGCCCAGCTTTCTTATTACTATATGATTAGTAAAATATTTCAAAAATAATTAAAAAAAATATATGGGGTGGGGAGTGGTAACATTTAAAAATCATTATGCATCAGAGGAACCATCCAGTTCCAGCAAAATGTAAAAAAAAGTCCAAAAAGAAGAAAATAAAAAAAATAAAGTTTATTATTATGAGCAAGTGCTAAAATTAGTGCTGTATCTTCCAAAAAATCTTGACATGGAAAGAGTTAAAGTAAAAGCATTTCAAATACCCAAGGGGTGTCTAATTTAAAAAAAAATGAATGGTTTTATGGGGTAAATTGGAGTGGCCCAGACTGACTAAAATGGGGGAAAAAAGCTCACTTCCCAAATGTGGCATTTTAACCCCAAACTCGGGAGATGTTGCTGAACACACATTGGGGTGTTGTTTGATAGTGATGTATACCTGGAGCTAAAAATTTATACCCGAAGTACAATTTGTGTGAAAAAAATTTAAAAAAAATTACTACCACAAACTTTGGCAAAGGCTGGTGGTAGAATCTCATGCATGGAAAGGGTTAAAATACTAGCATTTGAAATACCTTGGGGTCTAGTTTTCAAAAATATATGGTTTGATGGGGTAAATTGAATTAGCCGGCTTCAAAGATGGCCCTATTAGGACATGGGGGCAGTAAGACCAGATGTAAAAGTTCTAAGTTTAACAATGTGCACTTAAATGTGTCGTTTTACCGCCGAAACAACCCGACAAACCCATGCATGGGTGGTATCACTGTACTCAGGAGATGTTGCTGAACACATATTGGGGTCTTGTTTGAAAGTGACGTATACCAGGAGCTGTAAATCCATACCTGAAACACAATTTTATTGATAAAAAACCACTAAATAAATTATTACCACAAAGTTTGACTAAGGGTGGTAGTAGAATAAGTGCATGGAAGGGGTTAAAATACCAGCATTTGAAATACCTTGAGGTGTCTAGTAAATTGCATTGGCCAGCTTCAAAGATACCCGAAATAGCACATGAGGTAGAATGACCAGCTTTGGAAAAAAAATGGTTTTAAAATAGCAAAATGCTACTTGTACTTATTGCCCAATAACGTGCAGAAAACAGCAAAAAAAAAAAAACCCAAAACATAAAAACATTCGATATTTCTAAACTCAGGACAAATAGTAGAATCTATTTAGCAGGTTTTTTTCATTAGCTTTTTTTGATGAGTGAAAGATTTTTAGGGTAAAAGTCAGAAAATGTGTTTTCTTTTTCAATTTATTTTTTTATTTTTAGATAATTAGATAATAGGATCAAAACTATGGTGTCTGAAGAAAGCCCTTCTTGTTCTGAAAAAACAATATATAACTTGTGTGGGTACACTAACTGAGTGAGGAGAAAATTACATCTAAACACGAGCACCACAAAAGTGTTAAAAAAGCCTCTGCCCAAAAGGGTACAAAAGGTAAAACACAGCCTGGTCCTTAAGGGGTTAAAATTAGACTTGCGCATTCGTCTTCGGGCGACATGTAAACAAGCACGAAGAGGCCGTTTTTTTTGTTCGTGCCAAAGACGCGTCGAAGAGAATACAGTGCCGGCAAAACGTAGGAGAAGATGAAGACTCACAATCACGAAGAATCGAAGGTCACTCTTGTGACGTCACGCTAAGGGTCTCGTCCAATGCCTGTGCTGCTGTTTTTTTAATTCTGAAAGCGCCTTTATAAGACCAGAGCTTGCCTGAGAGATCCATTCATTTTTCGCTGTGACTGCTTTGGCAACACTGCTGTGCTGCATCCAAGCGTTACAGAGAGATTGTTCTGTTCTGTGTGAGACTGGTAAGCCTCAGCCTGCCATTTCTCACAGTGTACTCTTCCTCACTTCAGTTCTACTGAATTAATAATATTTAATAATAATAATTTTATTAATTTAATCATTTTTTTTATTTAATTTGTCATCAACTGTGTAGTGCTGTTGAGTTGACAGTGCACTCAGTGCCTCACTGGCACTGGGGTGCCTTTGCCCTGGGCTGGCACTAGTGCCTACTGCCTGTCCTGCTTAAATAAATTAAATAATAGAATGTATAAATAATTTAATAGAATATATTATTAATAATTGAATACATATAAAATTATATATATTTGTCAGTTATATATACTATAGTTAGTATAGTATTAGTAATAGTATACTAGTGTAGAGTGTACTGTAGACATTCAAGACATCTACTAGTGTCTAATCTAAAATCAGTAATATTAATAATTAATAATTGAATACATTATAAAATGATATATATATTTGTCAGTTATATATACTATAGTTAGTAATAGTATACTAGTGTAGAGTGTACTGTAGACATTCAAGACATCTACTAGTGTCTAATCTAAAATCATTAATATCAATAATTCTATAATTCTTATCTTAATAGTTAATTAAATTAGCTATAAATATAATTAATAATTACTACTAGCTTATAGTTCAGATAATCTTATTAGTACTGGTGCTGCAGCTCTATAGTTTGTGCTTTGTTTTAGCAACAGCAAGAGACTGAGTAAATTTTTCTTAATTAATAATATTTCATTTTATTTCATTTGTTTTGCTCACCTCAGTCCATCAGTGAAGTGAACTTGTTGGGCTAGTGAGTGCAGCCGCATAAGTGCTGTGTTCTTTTTTGATCAGCAAGCAGTGACGTTAACTGTTTTGCAAAGATTTTCTCATTTATTTTACATTTTATATTAATTTTATTAAAAGTACCCTTAGTGTTTTGCTCACCTCAGTCCATCAGTGAAGTGAACTTGTTGGGCTAGTGAGTGCAGCCGCATAAGTGCTGTGTGTTTCAGCAAGCAGTGAAGCTAACTGTTTTGCTGTGACATTTTATTTTATTTCTAATTTCTTTTCAAGAAAAATTGACTGTGTGACAACAACTGTACTAAGCAAAGCTTCAAGCTACTAGCTGTAGTACTAAAATAATTCTAATCTTTAATCTTCTTAATCTATAATATATTATATAATATAAATTCTAATCCATAATCTATAATATATATAAGTAATTATTTCTAATTCATAATCTATATTCTATCTGTAATCCATAATATAAATAATTCTAATCATTAATTCTAATCATTATATTAATAATATTATATTATATATAATTTAACCTCACTTTAGCTTAATGGGCTTGAGAGCGTCTGCCTAGAGTTAGACTAGAATACTCATATAGCTTTAGGATAGTAGTAGGATAGGCTGTTAGGCCCGTGTAAATTCAAAGTCTTTAATTTTTTTATCCCCCTTTTTTTTTTTTTTTTTTTTTTTTAGTTTTTTTTAGTTTTTTTAAACACTACACTACACACACAACACAAAATTTGAAATGGATCCTCCTTTTGGGACTAAGGAGGGACAAGCTCCATCTACCACCACCAGCACCACCACTAGTTCTAAGATGCAGCCTTTGCGTCAGTCTAGTCGGTCAAATAGGCCAAGCTCTCGCTTATCATTTGGGGAAGCATTGCTTGAAGGATCATCAAGTAAAGGAAAGGCACCAAAAGCAGGCAGTAGTAGTGCGGCTAAGCCCGCAAGCTCTATGTTTTTTTTACGGAAAGCCTAAAGCACCAGAAGCACGTTCAAAGTTAAAGGGTAGCACAACTAGTACTTCTACTAGCCCAGTGAGTAAAAAGAAGTGCCTTTTGCCCCAAGCAGCATCTTCCCCATCCACGAGCAGCATGCAAGGTACCAAGCAGAGTCAAATTAGCAGCAAGACTCAGAGGGGTCCCAAACCAAAGCGATCTCATTCCTTTGTAGGGAAAACCACCACCACCACCCCCACCTCTACCGCCTCTACCACCACTAGTGCTGCGCCTACTGTTCCCACTGGTACCGCCACGCCATGTCCTCCTAGTACCTCTGGCAAGCCACCAAGTCCTTACAATATTTTTGTGAAGACAGTTAGAGAGAGGGCTACATATAGTGGAACTCCACCTAGCGAGGTAGCAGAGGAGCCTGAGACTGAGAGGCCAAGTGCAGAGTCTGTTCTTCCTGCTCGCACTACTACTAGTCACGAGTCTCACGACGATATCAGTTTTAGCTCCAGCCTAGCAGGAATTCCATTCGATCTGGCTAATGAAGAACTAGACTATGAGCCAGAGGAAGTAGAGGAGATGAGTGGTCAGGAATCAGATTCCTCAGGGATCAGTGTCCAAATGACTAGTGCACAATTTTCCCCTGAGCCTCCACCTTCTCCGCTACAATCATCACCATCACCACCACCAGCAGCAGTAGCAAAACCTAGCAAATCTAAAGTTAAAGCAATTAGCAGTCCCACTATGGCCAGTACTGTTACCACCAGTCCCACCACCACTAGTTCTGCCTCTGTTCATCCACCCCGAGCAGTAGGAGCAGCACCCAAGGCACACTCCAAGGCTATGCGCGCCCCAATTTGGGAGCACTTTGAAAATGTTGAAGAAGGGTGCATGTCCAGCCCACCCTGGAACAATTTGTGGCATTCCAATCCAAAAGGTCAATGCCCAAACAGCAGGCCAATAAAGTAACGCGACTTATTGGTCAGTTCATTGCTGTTGGAGGAGCATCCTTCTCTATGATTGAAGGGGAGCCTTTCAAACAATTGATGGCGGCTGTGGCTCCACAATATACAGTTCCGTCACGTTCCACTTTCAGCAGGAACATTGTCCCCTCATTGTATCGGTCCTGTGTTGCAGCAGTGAAAGAGGAGCTTTCCAAGGCTGCTGGTCAGTCTGTTCATTTCACAACAGATTTGTGGAGTGCACCTAGTGGGCAGTATGCCTTTCTTTCTTTGACAGCACACTGGTGGCAGCCCGGTGTGCCCAAGGAAGCTGCTGCAGCAGGCTACCGATCATTCCTTCTCCATGCAGAAGTGATGGATGAAAAGCACACTTCCCAAAATATTTTGCATGCGATGAGGAAAATGTTTAGCCTTTGGGTGGGAGCAGAGGCAGGCAGCAATGTTGAAGTTGGTTTTGTGGTAACTGACAGAGGTGCCAATATGGTGAAAGCACTGCGAGATGGTCATATTGTTGGTGTGCGCTGTGCAGCCCACATCATCCATCTTGTAGTGAAGGCAGCAATGTCAGAAGGAACTAATGTGGCAGCAGTAGTTCTGTCCCGCTGCAGAAGGATCGCTGGGCACTTTCACCATAGTGTTAAGGCTAGCCAACTTTTGAGGGAAGAGCAAGAGAGGTCAGGTCTTCCCGTACACTGCCTACGTCAGGATGTCAGTACACGGTGGAACTCCACTTTAGACATACTGGAGAGGATTTTGGAGCGGCAGAAGGCAATCCATAATCTTGCCTCAGAGCACAATATTGGGATTACATCTCCATTGAATAGGGAGGATTGGACAGTGATCACCCAGCTAGTGGCAGTCCTTAAACCATTCAGGGATGCCACAGAAAATTTAAGCTCAAACACTGCCAGTCTTCTGGCCCAGGTAATCTCAGTGTCCTCCCATCTAGGCAGCAAGATGGATGTGTTCCTTGAAAACCGTGAGGCTGTTCAAGGTGGCACTCTACATCCTGACGTAGCAGCCATAGTCAGGAAGCTAAAGGATCTGCTAAAAGTACACCTTCGCAAACGCATGGAAGAGAGTCCCGAAATGATGCTAGCGTGCCTTTGCGATCCAAGAATTAAGGGAAAGCTAGCTTTGAAATTCAATGTTCTCAGTAACTACCGGGAGCAATTGGTCAACAAGGTGCGTGACTGGCAGCGTAAAATGGGAATGCTGTCCGAGGAGGGAGAGGTGCAGGAGGAGGAAGAGATTATGTGGTATGCTACTCCTAGCAGCAGCATCAGCAGCAGTTCCACAAGCATCACAACAACACAGCTGAGTGGAGCAGCTGCGTTTTGGGAAGAGGCACTTGGGAGTATAGTTGGACCACCTGACAGAGCTAGCAGCAGAAAGGAGAGTAGTGCTGCTGAAATGGTCAAACTTTACCTCTGTGAAGTTCCTTCTGCACTTAATGTTGATCCTCTTAGCTACTGGGATGAAAAGAAGAGTGTGTGGCCTGCACTCTCATGGGTTGCGCAGCAGCTTCTATCATGTCCGCCAACCACTGTTCAAAGTGAGCGTGTGTTTTCTATGACTGGAAACATACTCACACATGGCACCTCATTTGATGGAGCAGATTGCCTTTCTTAAATTCAATCTGCCCAAGTTGGGTTACCCAGCTCTTAGCTTGGAAAGTTATTTTTTTCTCTCTAATGTTTAAGGTAGTTTCTCCCCCTGGTTGCACGTGTTTGTGGTGTGGCAACGTCTGCTACCTCCGCCGGTGTAGCCAATTTACGTTAGGGCCTAGTGTCTGAGTTCTGGAAGTCCGCTCCCAAACGCCATGGACCGACAGACTTTGATGCTTTGCCCTGGGGTGAAACAGTTGAGCGGGTCGTCAATTGCCCACTCATTCAACTTTCCCAATGCTGCTGCTGCTGGTTGTGGTGCCAGCGTCTCTTCTCTGCCAGTTCGCTTCCTGGCTAGTGTCATGCCTCAAATGTCCAAAATGTTTAAGGTAGTTTCTCCCCCTGGTTGCACGTGTTTGTGGTGTGGCAACGTCTGCTACCTCCGCCGGTGTAGCCAATTTACACTAGGGCCTTGTGTCTGAGCTCTGGAAGTCCGCTCCCAAACGCCTAGGACTGACAGTCTTTGGATGCTTTGCTCTGGGGTGGAACAGGTGAGCGGGTCGTCAATTGCCCACTCATTCGCCTTTCCCAATGCTGCTGCCGCTGGTGGTGGTGGTGCCAGCGTCTCTTCTCTGCCAGTTCCCTTCTTGGCTAGTGTCATGCCACAAATGTCCCTAATGGTAAGGGTAGTTTCTCCCCCCTGGCTGCGTCTGTTTGCGGTGTGGCAACGCCTGCTACCTCCGCCGGTGTAGCCAATTTACGCTAGGGCCTTGTGTCTGAGCTCTGGAAGTCCGCTGCCAAACATCTAGGACTGACAGTGTTTAGATGCTTTGCTCTGGGGTGAAACAGGTGAGCAGGTCGTCAATTGCCCACTCATTTGCCTTTCCCAGTGCTGCTGCTGCTGGTGGTGGTGCCAGCGTCTCTTCTCTGCCAGTTCCCTTCCTGGCTAGTGTCATGCCTCAAATGTCCCTAATGGTAAGGGCAGTTTCTCCCCCCTGGCTGCGTCTGTTTGCGGTGTGGCAACGCCTGCTACCTCCGCCGGTGTAGCCAGCTTACGCTAGGGCCTTGTGTCTGAGTTCTGTAAGTCCGCTCCCAAACGCCAAGGACTGACAGTGTTTGGATGCTTTGCAATGGGATGAAACAGGTGAGCGGGTTGCCAATTGCCCACTCATTCGCCTTTCCCAATGCTGCTGCTGCTGGTGCTGGTGGTGGTGCCAGCGTCTCTTCAATGCCAGTTCCCTTCCTGGCTAGTGTCATGCCTCAAATGTCCCTAATGGTAAGGGCAGTCCCTCCCCACTGGCTGCGTCTGTTTGCGGTGTGGCAACGCCTGCTACCTCCGCCGGTGTAGCCAGCTTACGCTAGGGCCTTGTGTCTGAGCTCTGGAAGTCCGCTGCCAAACATCTAGGACTGACAGTGTTTAGATGCTTTGCTCTGGGGTGAAACAGGTGAGCGGGTCGTCAATTGCCCACTCATTTGCCTTTCCCAGTGCTGCTGCTGGTGGTGGTGCCAGCGTCTCTTCTCTGCCAGTTCCCTTCCTGGCTAGTGTCATGCCTCAAATGTCCCTAATGGTAAGGGCAGTTTCTCCCCCCTGGCTGCGTCTGTTTGCGGTGTGGCAACGCCTGCTACCTCCGCCGGTGTAGCCAGCTTACGCTAGGGCCTTGTGTCTGAGTTCTGTAAGTCCGCTCCCAAACGCCAAGGACTGACAGTGTTTGGATGCTTTGCAATGGGATGAAACAGGTGAGCGGGTTGCCAATTGCCCACTCATTCGCCTTTCCCAATGCTGCTGCTGCTGGTGCTGGTGGTGGTGCCAGCGTCTCTTCAATGCCAGTTCCCTTCCTGGCTAGTGTCATGCCTCAAATGTCCCTAATGGTAAGGGCAGTCCCTCCCCACTGGCTGCGTCTGTTTGCGGTGTAGCAACGCCTGCTACCTCCGCCGGTGTAGCCAGCTTACGCTAGGGCCTTGTGTCTGAGCTCTGGAAGTCCGCTGCCAAACGTCTAGGACTGACAGTTGTTTGGATGCTTTGCCCTGGGGTGAAACAGGTGAGTGGGTCGCCAATTGCCCACTCATTCGCCTTTTCCATTTTTCAATGCTGCTGCTGGTGGTGGTGGTGCCAGCGTCTCTTTTCTGCCAGTTCGCTTCCTGGCTAGAGTCATGCCCAAAATGTCCCTAATGGTAAGGGTAGTTTCTCCCCCCTGGCTGCGTCTGTTTGCGGTGTGGCAACGCCTGCTACCTCCGCCGGAGTAGCCAGCTTACGCTAGGGCCTAGTGTCTGAGCTCTGGAAGTCCGCTGCCAAACGTCTAGGACTGACAGTTGTTTGGATGCTTTGCCCTGGGGTGAAACAGGTGAGTGGGTCGCCAATTGCCCATTCATTTGCCTTTTCCATTTCCTTTTCCATTTCCATTTCATTTTTTTCCGTCTGATACACAACCTACCAAACATAACACACACAATAACACATATAACACAGTGACATAACACATAACACACATAACACATATAACACAGTGACATAACACATAACACACACATGTACAATTCACAAATCACAAGGACCTTTTCTCCTGTTATTTGCCCTGGCCTTCACTTCTACACTCACTAGCATAACCCTATAACTCACACTTCACCCTATAACATATTTTTTAGTTCTTGTCCAACATTTTTCCATTCACATACCTGCCAACATACCCAACATTTTTGTGGACAGTCCTGCTTTTTTCCAGTCCTGTCCAGTAAAAGTTGGGTTGTTGCAAAGTATGCCATTATGAATAGGTAGCAAATGATAGGGATGTATTACAAGTGGTCCAAAATCAACTTAAAAATATAAAATAATCCCTATTCTTTTATTAAACATCTATGGATGTGTGCCTGTGTATGATAAAAAGGAGGCCAAGTTCCTTGGAGCATTTGTCTAGGTCATTTTGTGTACAGTACACCTCGGTACGTGTGTGCAACTCTCGTCGCCTGCCATCAACGAATGAGGTGCATTCTGGGGTTCTGCAATTCATTTGTTGATGCCAGACCAGCCCCCTTCCGGCGACCAATAGAGTCGCACACACGTACCTTCACGGCGCGAACGCATCTGCTGCTCCAATGTGTTCTTAACCCCGTATTAACCTCTGCTACGCAGCCGGGAGAAAACGAAGACGAAACGAGCACGAAGAAAGGCCACGAATATTCGCCCAAAAAGAAGACAGGAACGGGCGAATATTCGCGGAATACGAAGGTTTTTTTTCTCCGAAGACGAGTACGAAGACGAACACGAAGAGCCCCCTGGGGCCCAAGCCTAGTTAAAATTACTTGCATTTACAGATATCGAGTATGGGAATTTTGGAATCACCGAAAAGGCCATGGTGGAACCAGGTCCCCTAAAAAGAAAAATATTTTTTTCTGGTGCGGAAAAAATTAAGTACCCCTTATGAGTGACCCCCTCTCCCCCTTTACCAATGTTTTTAGCAGTCTGTCACAGAAGCACCTAAAAACAAATCACTATTTGCTGCTTTGCTGGCATCACACAGTGGCATTAAGGGAGAATGTGGGTGTAAAAGGGTTAATGGTACAAAACAGCCTGCAGGACTGCTCTCCCTGCAGGGCCCAGAGCAACTGCACCCTAACCCTGAATCTGTTCACCCCACGACCCCCAAACTTTATTTGCTACCATCACCAAGTTCTGTTGAGGGGCAGTGTAGATGGACCCCAAATTGCATGTTTTGACATGAATGCTCAGGATGTGGGAGTTCCCACCCACTGATATTTTAAGAAAGGTAAGAGTTGTGCTAAATCAACACATAGTTCAAAAAAAGGGAAGATGCCAGTGAGCGTTGTGGCAATAGTACAGTGGATTCATCTGTATGAAGACAGAGCTACTGCACAATTGTTGTTTGAGGGTTTTTTGTCTGGTTTTTGTATTCCCTTTCTGGGCATTCCCAGTTCTTTCAAAGTTAAGAATTTGCATTCTGCGTTAAATCATCCTAATGAAATTTGTGAGAAGCTTGATTTAAGGATTTAACCCTTGGAACTAGTGCCAAAAAAGGAACCTGGTGAATTTCATTATTATTCATCATCTATGATATCCCAGGAGGGAAGTCTGTTAATGATGGTATTAATGCAGATTTGTGTTTGGATTCATACACATCATTTGATGCGGTCTTAAGTTAGGTAAGACAATTTGGGTGCTCTTCTTGCTAAAGTATAGAATCATCCTTCCAGTTGTTACCGGTTAGCCCATCAAGCATACATTTAATGGGTTATATTTGGGAAGGCTTTTATTTTGTTGATTGTTGTTTACCTACGGGTTGTTCAATATCTTGTTCTTATTTTGAAAAATGTAGTTCTTTTGTAGAGTGGGTTGTGTGTCTGGAAGCGCGACTTAATTAAATTCTGCATTATTTAGACAATTTCTTACGTTTGGGCCCTCCAAATTCCAATGTGTGTGCTGTACTTTAAGCAACATTTCAGGCGATAGTAGGCAGACTCGGGATATCTTTGATACCTGAAAAAAACATGTACCATGTACCTGCAGGGGATATCCTGTCCTCCGATGAACTTCAGGGTTACCTCAGCAGTCACGCAACCTGGAAGGGAATGCCCGATCGCTCGATCGGGCAGTTTACATGTAACAGCTTTCCGACTTTCATGCCGTAAGCTGTTACATCAGATCAGACAGCAGAAAGCCGGCGATGCCAGCTTCAGCTGTCAGGGGGGATGTGTCCCTGCCGCTGCAAGAAAGGCTGGACATACCGGTACGTCCATAAGGGATTCTTGGGATGCGTTTTTTGGATGTACCGCTACGTCCACAGAGGACTTAAGGGGTTAAAGAAAATTTAAGGTGTGGGAAAATATACTGATATCTTATAATGGCAGATCATGGCTGTTGGAAACTACTTTAAACAGGGAGCTTGAGTTCACAGATGCAGCTGGGTCTTTCGGGTTTTGGGCTTATTTTGGGGGCACTGGTTATCAGGTGCATGGCTGGAATCCTGGTGAGCATGGGGCTGCACACATAATGTAACGTTGTAATGTAACTCTTCCCTATTATTCTTGCAGTAGAGATATGGACCGATGAGTTGCGTAATAAGCACATTTTAATTAGGTGTGATCACTTGGGGTGGAGGACGCTCAACCTGCAGTCCGGTTGTTGCTGCGGTATATTAGTAGGGCTTACAGTAGGGTTGGTCAGTAGCACTTATCAATAGAAAATGGCTGTGTTACCCTTTTTATTTAAGTAAGTTAAAAGGTTTTGTTGATATAATGAAAAGTTTTTTGTATAGGGTATAGGCCTAGGGATTTGAGGTACTCGGTGTCTTTTCTGTTAAATGGGGGGCATAAGGCATTTCTGGAGGCAGAGTGCTCTGTGAAATGCCTTTTAACCCCCTTAATGCCACTCTGCCTCCAGAAATGCCTTTTTAACCCTCTATACGCCACTCTGCCTCCTGAATGCCTTAAACCTCCCTATATGCCACTCTTCCCCATAATATGCCTTTTAACCCTCTAAATGCCAGAGTGGCATATAGGGGTATAAGGCATTTCTGGAGGCAGAGTGGCACATAGGGGGTCAAAAGGCATATCATGGGGCACAGTGGCATATAGGGTTAAAAGGCATATCATGGGGCACAGTGGCATTTAGAGGGTTAAAAGGCATATTATGGGGAAATAAAAGAAAATATAAACAAGGCTTTTTTCTCATAGTTTTTATTAAATATGAAAAATAGTTAACATATTAATTCATATTTACTAATAATCTTGTATTAAAACCTAGTTTGAGAAACACTGTGTTTGAGTTCTTGTAGCTTTTATTATTATGTCAGTAAAATAAGATGGTGAATAGAGAATTGCCATTGTGATAAAGAGATGAAAGTGTAAATTGTAAGTTTTTCATTACATATTTTTAAATAAAAAACATTTGCATTTTTTTATCCGATTAATCGAAAAAATTATCGGCCAACTAATCGATTATTAAAATAATCGTTAGTTGCAGCTCTATCTTGTGTACCGGAACTCGGCTGTTGTTTCCTGACATTGATCCTGTGCTGCCTGAATGAATTCTGCACACTGGGTTGACTAGAAAAGGAAAGAAAACACAAAAAACATTTCCACTCCCACTTCTCCAGATACACAAGCGATTTGGACTGTGCGGCATTAACTCTTTCAATGCCACAAGCTCCCTGAGGGAATGATTGTTCAGCAGGGGCAGCTGGGACATGATCTCCGGTAACCCGGCTATCACGGGTTGACACGGCACAATTGCTGCCATGGACAGGTCATGCAGCTTTTTTTCATGAGAAAACTTCCCTGCTGTAAAAAAGAAGAGAGTGCAGTGTTTGAAGTGGCTTAAACCCACTAATGGGGCTAGGAAGGGTGAAAAGTGCTAGTGCGTACAGTATGTCATACTTAACTGTGAAAGCCCACTTTGCCTGCTACGAATGACATGTTTAATATAGTTTTATTAAGTTATTTAAGAACATCAAAAAAATTAAGAGGTCTTCAATTAAAGGGAAATAACACTCCTCGTTTCAAGGATCAGTGCAGTAAAACAATTTATTCTGCTAAGCCCAGCCTAGCAATTGCTATTGAGCCTCCCTCTTACCTTTATCAGTGCTCCTGTGGCGAATCCAGTGCTTTAGTGTGTTTTAGCATGCTTTGTGTGATCTAAAAGCATAGTGTGCAACCACATGTATACAGCAATCAGCCAAAACATTTAATTTTTTTTCAGTCTGTTCCTAATGATGTCTCTGTTTTGATGTAACCAGAGCAGGTTTTCACTGCTAAATTGAGTGTAATTACTGACAAATGCACAAAGGCTTAAGAGTTCATAAATGAATGCATTTCTTCTGTGTTACTGTATTCAGTTTTAAACCTTATAGTGCCACAACCTCAATGCCGGGGGCACAATATGTATAGCTTTGATAAAAAAGAAGAGAGGGGTAGATTTGTTAGAAACATTAAAATATGTAAATAGATTTAATTAAGTGCAGAAGATAATTATATATTAGGTACACCTGACCACTTTATTAGGTACACCTGTTCAATTGCTTGTTACTCAATGCATTTGGGGATGTAGACGTGGTTAAGATAGCTTGCTGAAGTTCAAACCAAGCATCAGAATGGGGAAGAAAGGGGATTTGTTGATGGTTGTTGGAGCCAGACAGGCTGGTCTGAGTATTTCAGAAACTGTTGATCTACTTGGATTTTCACACACAACCATCTCTAGGATTTACAGAGAATGGTCTGAAAAAGAGAAAATATACAGTGAGCGACAGTTGTGTGGATGAAAATGCCTTGTTGATGTCAGAGGATAATGGGCAGACTGGTTTGACATGACAGAAATGCAACAGTAACGCAAATAACCACTTGTTATAACCAAGGTATGCAGAATACCATCTCTGAACGCACTAGGGCTGCAACTAACGATTATTTTAATAATCGATTAGTTGGCCGATTATTTTTTCGATTAATCGGATAAAAAATGCAATTTTTTTAAATTTAAAATAATGTAATAAAAAACGTACAATTTACACTATCATCTCTTTATTGCAATGGCCTCTCTCTATTCACCTTCTTATTTTACTGACATGATAATAAAAGCTACAAGAACCCAAACACGGTGTTTCTCAAACTAGGTTTTAATACAAAGTTATTAGTAAATATTAATTCATATGTTAACTATTTTTCATATTTAATAAAAACTATGAGAAAAAAAGCCTTGTTTAAATTTTTTTTTATTTACCAAACTGCCCCGGTTATGCACATCAGACCCCCAGCTTGCCACTCTGCCCCCATATATGCCTTATACCTCTTATATGCCAGATTCCACTGTGCCCCCTGATATGCCACTGTGCCCCCTGATATGCCTTATACTCCTTATATGCCAGTGATATGCAACTGAGCCCCCTGATATACCTTTTAGCCCCAGATGTTTTATGACCCCCTGATATGCCTAATATCGATATGCCTTATACCCCTATATGCCCTGAAATTCATAATACCCCCCCATACACCACTATAACTCACCCATACACAACTTTGGCTCCTCCCCCTCCCATACACCACTCTGGCTCCTCCCCCTCCCATACACCACTCTGGCTCCCGCCCCCATACTCCACTCTGCCTCCTCCCATACACCACTCTGGCTCCTCCCCCTCCCATACTCCACTCTCCCTCCTCCCCCTCCCATACACCACTCTGGCTCCTCCCCCTCCCATACACCACTCTGGCTCCTCCCCCCCATACTCCACTCTGCCTCCTCCCCCTCCCATACTCCACTCTGCCTCCTCCCCCTCCCATACACCACTCTGCCTCCTCCCCCTCCCATACATCACTTTGGCTCCTCCCCCTCCCATACATCACTTTGCCTCCTCCCCCTCCCATACACCACTTTGCCTCCTCCCCCCTCCCATACTCTACTCTGCCTCCTCCCCCCTCCCATACACCACTCTGGCTCCTCCCCTCTCCCATACAACTCTGGCCCCTCCCATACTCCACTCTGGCTCCTCCTCCCCCTCCTATACTCCACTCTGCCTCCTCCCCCTCCCATACTCCACTCTGCCTCCTCCCCCTCCCATACTCCACTCTGCCTCCTGTCAGCAACGGATCTTCACTCTGCCTCCTGTCAGCAACGGATCTTCACTAGACACCAGGGAGCCGGGTAGAGAGGCAGAGTGGCGTATGGGAGGGGGAGGAGCCACAGTGGTGTATGGGAGGGTGGCTCCCATACACCCTCTGACTCCTCCCCCCTCCCATACAGCGATGATTCTCTGTCAGCCTGTGAGTGTCTGCATCGCACAGACAGCCTCCGTTACTGCACTTCACTTACACTGTGGCTTCTATGAAGCTGCAGTGAAAGTCCTTGTCAGTAATGGAGCCGGGAGAGAGGCAGAGTGACGTATGGGAGGGGGAGGAGTCAGAGGGGTGTATGGGAGGGGAGAGAGAGACGGAAGTGAGAGACCGGCCGACAGTGAGGGGAATCCAGGTCTCCTGCAGCGTTGCAGGGGATCTGGATTCCGGTGTTATAATCCGATCTCTGTTTGAGATCGGATTATTATAAGGAGAGGAGTTTTTCAGAGCATTTGCTCTGAAAAAAAACCTCTTTTTATAATCGATGAAAATCGATTCGATTAATCGATGATGAAATTCGTTGCCAACGATTTTCAGAATCGATTATTATCGATTTTATCGATTAGTTGTTTCAGCCCTAGAACGCACAACACGTCGAACCTTGAAGCTAATGGCCTAGAGCAGCAGAAGACCACACCAGATGCCACTCCTGACATCTAAGAACATGAAACTGAGGCTACAAATTGCCTGTGCAAATTGTAGCCTGAGTTTCGTGTACAATGGAAGACTGGAAGAACGTTGTCTAGTCTGATGAGTCTCGATTCCAGGTGTGACATTCAGATGGCAGGGTCAGACTTCGGTGTAAACAACATAAAAGCATGCATCCATCCAACTTTTTATTAGTACCTTAGTACCAACTGAGCATAGTTTAGACGCGACAGCCTACATGAGTATTGTTGCTGACTATGTCCATCCCTTTATGACCACAGTATACCCATCTTCCGATGGCTACTTCCAGCAGGATAATGCACCAGCATCTCAAACTGGTTTCTTGAGCATGACAATGAGTTCACTGTACTCCAATGGCCTCCACAGTCACCAGATCTCAATCCAATAGAGCACCTTCGGGATGGAACGGGAGATTCGCATCATGGATGTGCAGCCGACAAATCTGCAGCAACTGTGTGATGCCATCATGTCCATATGGACCAACATATCTGAGGAACGTTTCCAGCATCTAGTAAAAAGTATGCCACGAAGAAGGCAGTTCTGAAGGCAAAAGTGGGTCCAACCCGGGACTAGCAAGGTACCTAATAAAGTTGCCAGTGAGTGTATGTATATAAGTGTATATATATTTATAGAAAGTTATGTTTGCATTTAATATCCAAAAATCCTTTTAACATTTCTATTTTAAATTATGTAATTCATCTTATAAAGGCATCCGTATCTGATCATGGTAGCCAGAAAGTTTTAAGGCCACAAAAAATTATGTCTTCCATTGTGATATTTGTGTCTTCTCACTATTACAAATAAACAAAGGCTCAGCACTTCAAATTGTGAGGTGTTTTAATGTCCACACACAAACAGTGGCAATGTTTCGACCCCTTGAGGTCTTTATCAAGCCATGGCTTTATGCAGGGCCGGCTCAACCCTTGTAAGAGAAGCTCACTAGTGAGCCCTTCATAAATCAGTAATGATATCAAGTAGTTTACATTTTTAACTTTCCAGCAAACATTACATTTACATTACATTACATTTATTTTTAAAGCGCCGGACGATTCTGCAGCGCTGTTACATTCATTAGAACAATTTATAAGCACATATCATAACACATACATTAAAAAACTGGTGTAAAGGAGGGCACTGTTCTTGCGAGCTTACAATCTAGGAGAGGACTGCTTGGATGGGGATAAATTGATCTGGTTGCGATGATGTGTTGAAGCTGTTTGTTCAGATGGCTTTGATTAGGATGATGATTGGGAGCACTGTAAAGGAATGTTGTAGGCTTCCCTGAACAAGTGGTTTTTCAGAGAGGTTTTGAAAGTCACGTACGAGGCCGAAAGTCTGATGGAACGGGGAAGGGAATTCCACAGGAGAGTAGCGGCGCGGGTGAAATCCTGAATACGGGAGCAGGAAGAGGTAACAACAGTAGAAGAAAGCCGCAGGTCATGAGAAGAGCGAAGAGGGCAGGTAGGGTGTATTTGGATAGGAGGATAGAGATGTAAGGGGGTGCCGTGTTGTTGAGGGTTCTATATGTCAGGGTTAGAAGTTTAAATTTGATTCTAAAGGGTATGGGGAGCCAATGATGTGATTGGCATAGTGGAGCAGCGGATGAGGAACGGCAGCAGAGAAAAATTCATCTAGCTGCAGTGTTAAGGATGGATTGAAGCGGTGAAAGGCGGGAGAGGGGAGACCGGTTAGTAGGCAGTTGCAATAATCCAGGCGGGATATCACAAGGGAGTGGATTAGTAACTTGGTGGTGTCTTGCGTGAGGAAAGGAGGGATTCGGGAGATGTTTTTCAGGTGGAGGCGGCAGGATTTGGTGAGGCACTGGATGTGAGGGATGAAGGAGAGAGCAGAGTCAAGGGTGACACCAAGGCAGCAAACCTGGTCTGTTGGTTGGATAGTGTAGTTATCAACAGTAATAGAGATGTCAGGAAAAACGGACATAGCAGATGGTGGGATTACCATAAATTCGGTTTTAGAGAGGTTGAGTTTTAGGTAACGGGACGCCATCCATGATGCAATTCCTGATAGGCAGTCAGTGAGGCGAGTTAGAAGAGAGAGGGAAAGGTCAGGAGCAGAAATATAGAGTAGGGTGTACTGCATATAGGTGGTACTGGAAACCAAAGTTTTCCAAGGGAAGAAGTGTAGATGGAGAATAGCTGAGGCCCAAGAACTGAGCCTTGAGGAACACCAGTAGATAGCGGTAGGGGAGAGGAGCAAGTTCCAGTAAGTGAGACACTAAAAGTACAGTTAGAAAGGTAGGATTTCAGCCATGAAAGAGCCATGTCACGGATGCCATGAGCATGGAGGGTTTGTAGGAGAAAGGGGGTGGTCGACTGTGTCGAAGGCTGCTGAGAGGTCCAAGAGAACAACCAGTGAGAATTGGCCTTTCGTTTTAGCTGTGAGGAGATCATTAGTAATCTTAGTCAGTGCAGTCTCTGTTGAATGCTGTGGACGGAAAGGGTCAAGTAGAGAGTTTGACGAGAGAAAGTTTGTTAGTTGATTGTAGGTTAATCGTTCCAGCAGTTTGGAAGCTAGCGGGAGAAGTGAAACTGGGCGGTAGTTTGATGGGGATGTGTGATCAAGTGAAGGTTTGAATGAGGATGGGAATACACCAGAGGACAAGGAGAGATTAAAGATGTGGGTTAGGGTTGGGGTAAGGACACTAGAGAGGGGTCCAGGGGACAGGTGGTAAGGTGGGAAGACAACAGGACCTTGGAAACTTTGAGTGGTGTAACTGAGCTGAAGCAGGTGAGGATGGATTGAGGTGAGGAGGGAGGTTGAGGTACCATATGATTGACACTATGGGGTAGAATGTTATCCCTGATGATGTCAATTTTGCTTTTGAAGTAGGTGGCAAGCTCTTGGGCAGAGAAGTTGGAGGGCAAGGGAGGTGCTGTGGGTCTGAGAAGGGTGTTAAATGTGGAGAATAGACATTTAGGGTTATGGGAAAGAGAGGTGATTAATGAAATGAAATAAGTTTGTTTAGAGAGATGGAGGGCCGATGTATAGGAGCAGAGCAGGAATTTGTAGTGAATGAAGTCTTCAGGTGCTCAGCGGTACGTGAACACCGGTACGTGTCTGTTTGGAATGCCATGGCTGAGGTGGACGGCGTGGGGGATTGCGTACAGTTACATGGGCAATCATATCTAGGGCTGAGGCTAGTGTATGGTTATACTGATCTGTAGCTGTGTCAGGACAGGAGGAGGATATACTTGAGAGGAGTGGCCGTTGTGTATCTGAAAGCTGTGGAGTGTTGAGGTTGCTGATGTTACGGTAGGTTTGTGGTGGTTTCTTGGATAGGGAGGGTATGTGTGGTATGCCGAGATTAAATGTAAGCAGGCTGCGATCAGACAGATGGGAGAGTTGGAGAACTGAGATGTGGAACAAAGGTAGGAGAACACTACATCTATTTGATGATTGCCACGTTGGGGAGTTAGTCCATTGTGAGAGTCCGAGGGAGGAGGAGAGTGAAAGTAGTTTGAAAGCAGCAGGTGAGGATGGGTCATCAATAGGTATATTGAAGTCCCCTAGGATTAGTGTTGGGATGGTGGAGGAAAGAAAGTGGGAAAGCCAACCAGCAAAGTGATCAAAGAAATGTGAGGTAGGGCCAGAAGGCCGGTAGATCACTGCAACGCGAAAAAGCAATTGGGAGAAAAGGTGGATAGAGTGTACTTCGAAAGATGAGAAAGACAGAGAGGGAATTGGTGGTAGACATTGAAAGGCGCAGCGAGGAGAGAGGAGAATACCAACACCACCTCCCTGTTTGTCTCCAGGTCTGGAAGTGTGGCTGAAGTGAAGGCCACCGTAAACGAGAGCAGCAGGAGAGGTCGTGTCCGAGGGTGTCAACCACGTTTCAATGGGTGCGAGAAGGCTAAGGTCGTCAGAGATGAAAAGGTCATGGACAGCAGTTAGCTTATTGCAAACAGAGCGTGCATTCCAGAGGTCACAGGGGAAAGGGTTGCCAGGGTTGCAGTGGACTGGTTTAAGATTGGAGGGATTGCGGTAGTTTGTGTTAGTTCGGCAGATGCGGGGACGGAAGAAGGTGGGGATGGTGGGGCCAGGGTTACGTTCAATGTCACCTGAGCACAGAAGGAGTAGGATACAGACAGAAAACAAATGGGAATGTGATTTGTGGGCATTGGATGCCTTTACTTGTGAGTGCTTAGTGGTGTTGGGGTATGAAGAAAACAGAAAGGCATATGAGCTAGGGTGGGGTGATAGATGGGATAGAGTTAAGGGGCCTGTAGAAGGTTTGTCAAGGGGTGTAGAGGCTGCAGCGATTGTGAGATTTGTGGGAAGAGGACATGGAAACATGTATGGGTTCATAGTAGGGAAGGCAGTGAAGCAAGCAAGCGCTTATATGGGTTACCTGCTTTCTGATGTGGTACTTGGTATGTAGTTTGTCGTTCCTCTCCTGTTTAACTCCAGTGTAACTCTTATCTGTCCACTTATGAAGAGTCCACTTGGGGAAAAGGCCACAACAGCTACATTTCCAAGCAAGCTTGTTTCCAAGTGGTGTCAAACTCACTCTTTAGCGAATACAATTGGGTAAAATGGGGCAATTGTCCCAGGACCAATGGTAGCAATCCCACCCACTTGCTGTAGTGTAATTTATGTATTTGTCTGCACTGCCTGAATACAGTACTTGCTGTGCTGGGTGAGATGGAGCCCCGGATGGCTGGGGGAGAAAGATGGCTGGGAAATAGGGATGGCCATAATAGAGTCTGTCTGTGTCTATGTACATACTCCTGCTGTAGAAGGGTCCTATGTGCCAAGGGTGTTCCAAGGGCGCCATGCATCAAGTGGAATGAATAAAATAAACAGGAATAAGTAAAAACATGTAACATCTAATGGCTTAAGCTTCATTAAACAATTTCTATAAAACACTCAGCAAAACATTTTTCATCAAGTAAGTTGAATTTACAAAAATATATTTAGACAACAATTAGAAAATATAATTCACAAAGCCCAACTTTGCTCACTAATATCAAAGTGTTTCTACTACATGTATCTTCTACTTGCTTGAAATATCTTTAATATGTTGCTGTGCAAATCACTGCAAGCACTGTGTTAAATAAGTGACACACTATTCATGTCCTAGTTATCTCAACAGTGACACTATAAGAATTATCCATCGCCAAACAATCAGGCACATTAATCAATGGTCTTTAGTGTGAAGTTAATTTTTCCAACACTCCCAGTTAGCAGTATATAAGAAAGATAAATAACAGATTTACTTCACAGCCATTGATGCTCAATATCTTGTAATGTCTTCATATAGTTATATAGTTTATTGCTCAGCAATGTCAACATATAATAATAAGGAACATTATGGGTGTTCGTATTTAACATTTAACACAGGACAAGATAAAACATGAACACAATCATTCTATTCTCACTGTATTTAGAGTCAAACACTACTTTCTTCATTGCTGACAGGAAAACACATTTCATATTCAGCAACCAATAAATTCAGCAATGTTCAAAACGCCTGATGTTCATCTACATAAAAGGTAACAGATGCAATCTTTACCCAAACAACTTTTATTGATAAACTATGTTAGACAGCTCTTCAGGTCAAGACTTCAATCCCATTTTCTTCATCATCTGTTCATACACAGTCCAAGCCATAGCAGCCATCAGGGTTCGTCTCAACGCACGTGGCAAGCCCCCTCTGAAAAATCCAGCTAGCCCATGGTTCTGTAAAATTAATAAATATCAAGATTTTGACTGACACACACACCACCTTATTTCTTCTTTGTTATCTAAAAATTGTACATATCATAGATTTTAATTTATATGTGAATTGACCTCAGGAATTAATGGTTTTCGTTGGAAGTGTAATGCTATTGTACTGTGCTGTCAATTGCTTATCACTCTCTCCCTGCCATCTGTACATGCAGATGCACATAGATGGCTTCTTCATATGCATATTCACGTGCATCTGAAGAAACCACTAGTAGTTTTATTTGTATTTGTGTTTTATGTGATGCTGCACATCATTTGATAATTTGAGGAAAAGTTTACATCAAGAAGGCATATTTAAAAAGGGGAGTATGTATGTATATCTTTTATTTGGTTAAGTTGTTCACTAGGGTTGAATGGTCCTTATGTATTGTAAAACAATGTTTTTTCATGGTGTTTGTTCACTAAACAATGTGGTATTTTTACTAAAGGAAGAATTGTGGTTTCAACTACAAGCTGCCTCTAACAAGACGGCGGAGCACATTCAAACTAAAAGATTTTTTATTTTTTTTAATACTTTTTATTATTTTACTGGTCATGTGGTAACTTGTGAGCTGGGCTCCATTGACCTGCATGGTTGGCTGCAGTACCTGTTGGTGGACAGACACTGCAGCCAACCATGCGGGTCAATAGAGCCCAGCTCACAAATGTAATCAGTAAAATAAAAAAAAAGTATTAAGAAAAATAGAAATGTAAAAATAGTTAAATTATAATAAAATGTAAAAATACAGACTCCCGTGATTTCATGACATCATAAGAGAAACCATCTAGTTCAAAGAATATATTTCCAAAAACGTTTATTTTTATGAGCAAGTCCTAAAATGCTGGCATGGATACTCTGGGGTGTCTGAACTGAATTGTTCATATCCCACATTAGCGCCCAAACAACCAGATAACCGTATGCATAGGTGGTATCAGTGTTAAGATGTTGCTGAACACATATTTGGGTGTTTGGGAGTGACACATACCAGGAAATGTAAATTCATACCTGAAGGACAGTGTGTTTGAAAAATCACAGAAAGTTTGACAGAGGCTGGTTGTAGAATTAGCATTTAAAAATACCCCGAGGTTTATTTTTCAAACATATATGGTTTGATTGGGGCAAATTGAACTTGACTGGCTTCAAAGATGTACCAAAAAGGACATTGGGCAGAATGTCCAGATTTGGAAAAAATGGTTTTGAAATAGCAATATGTTACTTATTGCTCTAAAAATATCTAAAGAAAGCCCTTCTTGTCTTAAAAATGAAAATATAAATACAGCAGAAACGTAACTTCACAAAGTCACAAAGGGTATAAAAATACAAAACAACTCCTATAAGCGGTACACAATGAACCAGATCTCTATGAATTTATTTCCCAATACCCAGACGACTGCCATTATAAAGAAAAAAAAAACATTCAAAAAGTACTTTATTGGGAAGGGACTGTAGTAGTGTGCTGCTATATGATTATCAAGGTAAAGGAATTCTCAGGTAACATTTAACACTTTCCTAGGCATTTATGACAGCACCCACAAATAGATTTAACAAAAATTAGTTTAGAGAACAGTGCAACACTTTCTTTCAACATGATGAGTCAGTAAATCAACATGACACACAGAATGTACCACACAATGATCTTGCAAATCAAAGCTGAAGCAGTTAATTTATACAATTAGTGAGGATGACACACAGGGGAGGTGACTCTTTCTGTAGTGACTGCTACAGAAAAGCCTAAATGCTTCATAATTCACCTCTCAGCTTTCAGGCAACCGCATAAAAATTTTCTGAACTACTCCGGGTGACAAGGCCTTAAAGTAATGGATCTTTCTGCAGAGGAACTGGAATGGATGCAGCAACTGACAGTCTGATTAAATGTGGAAACAGATTCTTCTGAGCCATGCTGGAGTGAAAAGGATTAATTATTATTATTTATTGTTTTATATAGCACCATCATATTCTGAAGCGCTGTACAATAGGTAGACAGGACATAAGTAGTATATAACAGAACCATTTGACAGGTGTGAAAATATGCATCCTGGAAATCCACTGATGCTAGCATATACATTTTCCATTTTAAAATTGGACTTCAGAGAAAAGGACATTTAGTTTTGTACCACCAACTTTGGAAGTGTAAAAACAGATGCATAAAACACCCCCTATAGCCCAACACACTGCCTCAGATGAGACATGGACCAAGTTAAATCGATCAGTATATTCAGAAAAACTGCAATTTGCATATTCCAGTTTAGACCCTATAACATCCCAAAAACTAACCTATCTATGTATGGGGGACATGGCTATATGTTGTTGACTCATAAATAAGATCTTGTTCTGTATCTGCACATAATATGTTTAAGAAATTAGCTGCAATACCATGGGGGGGGTATTTTTATCATCTTCCACACTTTTTTCATACTAAATAAATGGTTTCAGATGAGTAAAAAGCCCCCATCCTTAAGGGCTTAATATAGTTTAGTAAGATCAACATCCAATCAAGTCACTAAAACAGAAAAGATTCCTAAAACGTAACCTTTATTATAGATACCTTATTTGATCAATTATAAGATGACCCTGATTAAAAGAGGACCCCGCCCACAATTTGAATATTAACTTAGGGGAAAAAAAAGAAAAAGCCTGAATATGACTACCCTATAGGAAAAACTCTGATATGCCTTATACCCCCCTTTACACTTACCAATGCATCCCCAGACTTACTCCAGACTCCATGGTGTCTGCCGGAAGGTCTTGTCACGCCGGTGCTCCATCATAGAAGCCCCAGTGGAAGTGTTGGGCAGAAGCGAAGGTTGTGTGCAGACGTTCAGCGGCTGCCAGAGAGGAGGATCCAAGTCCCCTGCAGCGCTACGGGGGATCCTCCTCGCAGGCATTAACCCCTTAAGGCAGGGCTTGACAAATCCCAGGAGCCAGATCGCCATGGTGACTCAGAATTTTGTCCTGGCACCTAGGTGTTTGTCAGCCTGTGATCGCGGGGGCGCTCCTGCTGATGCTGTCTGCCCAAGAGTCTGGGCAGACAGCACAGCCACTCAGAGCCCGCCCCCAAGCCTGAGATCACTCCCACGTAGTGATTCTGTAGGCTGAAACCCTTTCCTGAAGCCACAGGCAGCTTCAGGAAAGGGGGCTGAGTGGAAGCCTACAGCAGGGGGTTGGCATGGAAGCCTACAGCAGTCATCAAAGAGACTCCTCCCTGCAATGGCTGGTCTATAGACCAGCAATTGTGTCCCAGCTGCCAGAGGCAGCTTCAGGGACGGGGGGAGAGGGTTATTCGGTCTCCACATGAGTGTGGAGACCAGCCCCAACCCTCCCCTGCTGCCTGATCGCTCCCTTCAACCGCAATCATGGCATTTTAGGGGTTAATTCACGTTTTGTAAGGGGCTCTGCTGCTGGTGATCTGCCTGGAAGCTTCAGAGGCAGCTTCAGGGACAGGAGAAGAGGGTTCTTTGGTTTCCACATGAGAGACCATCCCCAACCCTCCCCTGCTGCCTGATCGCTCCACGAGAATCCTGGCTCCTAACTTTTTTAGCTGGCGCCTAGATTCACAACAAATTTGTCAAGCCCTGCCTTAAGGACCAGGCTGTGTTTTACCTTTTGTACCCTTTGGGACCGAGGCCGTTTTAACACTTTTGCAGTGCTCGTGTTTAAATGTAATTTCCTCCTCACTCATTTAGTGTACTCACACAAGTTATATGTTGGTTTTTTTTTCCGGACAAGAAGGGCTTTCTTTAGATACCAAAAGCACATTTTCTGACTTTTACCTGAAAAAATCTTTTACTCATCCAAAAAAGCTAATGAAAAAAACTTGCTAAATAGAGTCTACTATTAGAAATGTTTTATGTGTTTTTGCTTTTTGTAAGTAAGTTAGTTATTGGGCAATAAGTACAAATACCATTTGCTATTTTAAAACCATTTTTTCCCAAAGCTGGTCATTCTGCCCCATGTGCTATTTTGGGTATATTTGAAGCTGGCCAATGTAATTTACCCCATCAAACCATATATTTTTGAAAAGGAGACACCTCAAATGCTGGTATTTTAACTCTTTCCATGCACTAATTCTACCACCGCCCTTTGTCAAACTTTGTGGTAGTAATTTATTTTATGTTTTTTTTTATCACTTCAGGTATGGATTTACAGCTCCTGGTATACATCACTTTCAAACACGACCCCAATATGTGTTCAGCAACCTCTCCAGAGTACAGTGATAACCCCCCCATGCATGGGTTTGTCAGCTAGTTTGGGAGGTAAAATATATAATGTGTGATTACATTCAAGGTGTGTACATGGAGAGTGTTACAAAACAGTAATATATGAATCCCTGCACAGTACAAAGCCATCATACCATCCATATAGAGAATCTCATATGGAAATCACATAAGAAACCGATCATTTGGCATTCATTATTATACGGAGTGAATATGTTAGGAGGTTATTTTCAGAGAACAATGCCCATAAGAGTAATATAACTAAAAAGAAAATGCCAAGCTGTCGCAAGTACAAGAAATTAAATAAGATCTCATTTGACATATAAATGAGCAGAGAACGTAGAGCTATAATCTACAAAACCATCATCTGTGAGGGCTATGAGATTAGATATAACAATAGACAATTGACAAGTTCAATAAGAAGTGGTGGGGACACGCAGAAATGGACCAAGAAGTCCTCAGAGGAGGTAATAAAGTAATTCCACCAAAACCATCTCCTGTTATGTTGGAACTCCATTCCTTTTGAGGACCAAATCAAATTCTCCACGTGTTCAATGAATGAAAACTTCTGTAACCACATTTGTAGAGGGGGGACTGAGGAGGAGCGCCAGAATCTGGGAATAACCGTCTTAGGAGATGTATTGCTAAATATTTTTATATACAATTTGTGGGAGAGAATTGAAGTGTAAAAGTGCTGCCTCAGGGAAGCATAAGAAGTCAAGATCACAAACATGTTTAATAACCTGTCCAGTCTGGAGTAACCAGGGAATATGACCACCAGATATGATACAGGGTGCCCTGTTCCACATCTCCAACAGACATCTGGTACCGTGGGAAGAAACCTATGTAAATCTACAGGAGTTTTATACCATCTTGCTAAGACATTCCTGAAATCTGCTGAAGATGGAGCCCTTGTGCACTGCATAGAAGACCTTGTCCCAGTCCTGTGGGACCATAGGTATTGCAAGATCTCCCTCCCATAAACTCAAAAAGTAGGGTTAAGTCAACGAGACATCAGTAATGTATACAAAACAGAGAGTAAATGAGGGGGTTCCTTGACACATGTACATAGCATTTTGAAACTAGTCAATGGTCCCATTAAACAGGGGATCTGTAGGGTGTGACAATACAAAGTGTTTGACTTGGGTTAGGGATTATGGGGTAAAGTGGACCAGGATCCGATGTCAGTGCCCCTTCGTTCAATTTTCCGGAAGAAGGGTCGAGACCATAGTGACATGTCTCTTAATGCTCAAACATTTATATAGTTCGGGCAACCAAGGGAGAGCCTCAAGGGGAAGACCTGAAAGGGTTTCCTCAACCTGTATCCATAGTTTCGGGACACCAAGTGCGGAGGTGAGCTGCCTGCCAGTAACGTTCTATGTCAGGAAAACCCAAACCACCTTTAACTCTGGGTGTTCTGGACGACCAGATATAAGATCTAAAAATGGTATGGCACTTTTTAAAAAAGGAGCGGGGAATGAAAATGGGCAGTGTTTGAAATGGGTAGAGGAAACTGGGGAGAATATTCATTTTTAATACAGCGACCCTACCAAACCAGGAAATAAATTTATAATCCCAGCTACATAGATCTGAAGAGACCGTAGAGAGCAAGGGAAGGAAATTAAGGGCGAAGAGGAGGGAAAGGCCCTTAGGTATTCGGAGACCCAAGTATGTTATGGAGTGATCGCAGAGTTTGAACGGAAAAGTACAAGACAACTGAAGGACAGTCTCTGGTGGTAGGTCACAATGTAATAATCCAGATTTATGGAGGTTTATTTTATAATTTGAAATTTGGCCAAATATCCGTAGTTCTTCCTGAATGTGAGAGAGGGAAGTGGTGGGATTAGAATTAATACATAGCATGTCATCAGCATATATTGCTAACTTGTGTTGTGTAACGCCAGAAACTTTAATGCCGGTAATGAGAGGATTGACTAATAGCCATTGCTAAAGGCTCCATACCCAAAATAAAGGGGAGTGGTGAGAGTGGGGCACCCCTGTTTAGTGCCATTCGACAGGGTGACCTGGCTAGAGAGGGACCCATTTACTTTTATCAATGCCGTAGGATTGTGGTATAAGGCTCTAGTCCAGGATAGGAAATGAGGACCCAATCAAAGCCGTTCAAGAACTCTAAAGAGAAAGGGCCAGGCCACCCCGTCAAATGCTTTTTCTGCGTCTAGTGAAGTCAAGGTGATCGGGATGCGCTAAATTGGATTGGGCATCTCTATTTCTCTATGCCCCTTTTGATGCACCCCATGATTTTATTTGCCTTAGCAGCAGCTGCCTGACACTGGTCGCTACAGGTAAATTTACTGTTAACTAAGTCCTTTTCCATGTCAGTCGTCCCCAGTGTTTTCCCCATTTAATACATATTCCCAGCCTGGATTTTTCTTCCCCATGTGCATAACCTTACATTTATCTGTGTTGAACCTCATCTGCCACATCCCAGCCCAAGCCTCCAACCTATGCAGATCCATTTGTAATCATGCACTGTCCTCTATTGTGTCCTCTATAGTCTGTGCCTATGCCCTATCTTTGAGCCCGGCCACTCCAATTTACCCCATCAAACAATTCTTTGTTTTTAAAATTAGACACCCCTTGGGTATTTGAAATGCTTTTACTTTAACTCTATGTCAAGATTTTTGGGAAGATACGCTAATTTTAGCACTTGTTCATAATAATAAACTTTTTTTTATTTTATTCTTTTTGGACTTTTTTTTACATTTTGCTGGAACTGGATGGTTCCTTTGATGCATAATAATTTTTAAATGTTACCATTTTTTTTTCCATATTTTTATTTAGAAAGCTGGTCTCCATTGACTTGCATGGTTGTATGCATACCTGTATTCAACCTGCAAGTGGAGTCAAAGTTCTGTAGAGGGTCTGGAGACCCTCTGGCAAACTTTTTTTTTTTTTTACAGGACACCATGCCATCTTGCGAGTGGCAAAATCACTCACCTGGGGTGAGTGTTCGGTGTCGTGATCGAGGCATTTAGCAACACCATTGAAGTTTAGGAGGCGATTGTCGATCCCCTCCTAAACTTTTTTTTTTGTTTAAATCTTTTATTGGCGAGAAGCAAAACACACTAGGGCTGCGTACACAACGCAATAACAGCGTAACAAGTTCGCAATGACAGTAACATACAGTGTTAAGACACGCAGTACAGAGCCCTTCAGAAAACACACAGAGGATGCTGAGCAAAGGAGGACGACCGAGAGCGAGGCACCCGGTAACATAAGTCGAAAAACCCCTGCGAACTGCAACAGTGAAGACGCCGAACCTTTTTTGTTTTTCAATACATGCCACAAGGGAATAGGAAGAGGGGAGGGGAGGAAAGGGCGAAGAGCAGAAAAGGAAAAAGGGGCAAGGAAGGACTAGAGAAGAAAGAAATAAAGAAAAGGAGAAAAGAAGGAGAAGGAAAAAAAAAAAGTAAAAAAAAAAAAAATAGGAGACCGGGTTGCCGCTGTCGGTGAGCCAAAAGCAGTGATCATAAACGAAGTAAAGGGGCGGATGGCCTGGTATCCGAGAAGGCGGAGAGCCACGGGTCCCAGATGCTGTCGAACTTATGGAGTTCATCTCTAAGTTTGGCCGTCATGAGCTCCATGGTGATAAGGTGCCAGATGTATGCCGTGATCTCGCCCTGAACCGGTGGCGGGCCCTTCCATCGTCTTGCCAGAGCGGGCTTAACCGCTGCACAGATACGGTGAATAAGACGCTGGGCAGCGGGGGGAAGCTGTGGGACAGGGGCGTCCATGGCGAGCAGTGCAATCTCAGGCGAGGGGACAATCGTGGTGGCCAGAGCCGTGGACAGCATGGCAAAATAGGTCGACCAGAGTGGGCGCACCAGGTCGCACGACCACCAGGCGTGAAGATAGGAGCCTCTCTCCCGGCAACCTCGGAAGCAGCTGGCCTCGCGAATCCGGAGCATCTGCGACAATTTCACCGGCGACATGTACCAGTGTGCGAGTACTTTATACGTTCGTTCTTTGGTGTCTGTGTTGATCGTGAGCTTGTGGATATTAGCAAGCGCCGCGTCCCAGGAGTCGCCCGGGAGCTCCCTCTGAAGTTCAGCATGCCACAGCGCGCGGTACAAAGGAGGGTGAGGGAAGGTGATGTCAATAAAGTGTGCATAGTGCGTTGAAATAGAGCCCTTGATCCTCCTGCCAGTGAGAAAACGTCTCTCGAAGACCGTGAGCGCAGAGATAGGGCGCCCCTCGAGTAGCGAACAAAGTGGCGGACTTGTAGATAGCGAAACAGTTCGGCAGGTGGGATGCGCTTGGAATCTCGAAGCTCCTGGAAAGTTAGCATCTTGGTAGTCCTCACCACCGAGCCTAGCCTGCTGAGGCCCCGCTGACCTCCACCAATGAAATCGGGAAACGTCGTTACCATCTGGAAACAGGGGATGGAGAAGCAGTGGGGTGAGCTGCGAGACAGAGCCCCGAAGGCGGAGCTTAAAGCGCCAGGTGCGCCACGTAGCCAGAGCTCCAGTGATAGTGGGCAAAGCTGGTGAACGTAGAGGCATGGGAGGATCCAACCAGAGAAGGAGCGGCAACCGGTGGCGTAATACATAGCTATGCTCGATATCGACCCAGGACAGAGTGTGCGCAGGGAAGGACCAAGCCTCCAATTGAGAGATCCTCGCCGCCACATAATACAGGTAGAGGTGAGGCACAGCAAGGCCCCCCGCCAGTTTGGATTTGTACAACGTGGCCCTGTTGATCCTGGCTCTTTTGTTGCCCCAAATAAAACGAAAGATACATGACTGGAAATGCACAATATCGCTCTTGATGACCGGAGTAGGAAGCGCACGGAAGAGGTATAAAACGCGAGGGAGAATGTTCATTTTAACTGCATATATACGACCCAGCCATGAGATGCGGTAGCGGGACCATTGCGTCAATTCACCACGCAGAGCAGAAAGAAGCGGAGGAAAGTTTGACTGGTACAACGAGGCAAAGTCTCTAGGGAGGCGGATGCCTAAATACTTCAAATGCTTAAGTTGCCAGGTAAACTTGAAGTTAGATGCCAACAAAGTCTTTAAAGGATCATCCAGGTTGAGGTCCAGAGCCTCGCATTTGGAGGCGTTAACTTTGTACCCTGAGAGACGAGAGAACGTGCGGAGGGTATCGTAGAGATTCGGGAGCGAAACGAGGGGGTTGGTGAGGGTGAGGAGAATGTCGTCTGCAAAGAGGCTCAGTTTGTATTGAGTGTCGAGGACAGCGATGCCCGTGATGTCGGGATGTTGCCTGATAGCTGCGGCTAGGGGCTCGATGCACAAGGCAAACAGGAGCGGCGAGAGAGGACACCCCTGCCTCGTTCCGTTGCGTATGGCGATGGTTGACGACTCACAACCCATCAAGGCGACAGTAGCAGACGGGTGACAGTAGAGAGCTCGGGTTCCCTGGATGAACCCTTCCCCAAGGCCAAATCTCCTCAAGACTGCCCACATGTAGGTCCAGTCGACCCTGTCGAAGGCCTTCTCCGCGTCCAATGCCAACAACATGGAATCCTGTCCAGAGAGCCGAGCTGTTTCAATGAGGTCAACTGTGCATCGAATATTGTCCGGGGCCTCCCTGCTCGGGATGAAACCCACTTGATCTGGGTGAATCAGCATAGGAATGATCGACCCCAGTCTGGTCGCCAGCAGCTTGGCATTGAGCTTGATGTCGGCATTGATGAGGGAGATGGGGCGATAACTGCCACAGTTGGCAGGGTCTTTGCCCTCCTTATGGATGACGATGATCTTGGCCTGCAACATCTCACCAGACGGGGGGACCCCCGACAGAAAACCATTGAAGAGCTTGAGCAAACGAGGCACAAGAAGCGACTGGAACTTTTTATAGTAGGACCCCGGAAGGCCATCTGGGCCCGGCGCTTTAGAGGGCTTTATAGAAGACAGGGCGGCCCGGACCTCCTCCTCGGTGAAAGGGCTACACAGCGAGGTGACATGCTGCTGAGGCAGAGATGGCAAAGGAAGAGAGTCAAGAAAGTGGAGCAGGTGATCGGGAGAGCGAGCATTCTCTGGGGCTTTGGTGCCATCATACAGGTCTTGATAGAAGGAAGCAAATTGGTTGGCTATGTCCGTCGGATGGACCCAGGAGTGCTGGTTTGCGTCAACAATCCTGGAAATGGTCTGTGCTTTCCTCTGTGCCCTGAGACGCCTGGCTAGCATCGCGTCTGGTTTGTTGGCCTTTTCGAAAAACGTGTGCTTGGTGGCGTTGAGAGAGTGCAGGACCCGTTTGCTGAGGAGCTGGTTAATTTCACCCTTCAGTTGTATCATATCGTGGAGGACCTTGGCATCCAGCGTACTCTTGTGGAGGGTTTCCGAGAGGTGAGAGAGTCCAAGGCTTCCTGATAGAGTTTCTTGCGCCGGGCTGCGATGCGCAGAAAGGAGCCCCTAATGAACGCTTTATGAGTTTGCCATATGAGCAGCGGGTCAGCCTCAGGTGTCTCATTGAAACGAAAGAACTCCTCCAGGTCCCTATCAATCTCGCCCACCACCTGGGGATCAGTAAGAAGGAATTCATCGAGGCGCCACTGCGCCTGACCTGCAGGAGCATCCGTGAGGCGAAGGGTGCATTCCACCGCCCCATGGTCGGACCAGGTAATGGGATGTAATGTCGCAGACCTCGCCGAGTTGGCCAAGGATTGGCCCAGAAAAACGTAAATCGATCCTGGAGTAGGACTGGTGGGGATGGGAGTAGAAGGTGTAGTCCAGGGTTTTCGGATGGAGGAGCCGCCAGATGTCCACTAGGGCAGCGGTCTTCGCGAAGTCTTTAAGGTGCTTAGAGTTAGGTGAAGGGTGCAGCAAAGGCGAGGGGCCTCTCCTGTCCAAAAGTGAGTCCCATAAGGTGTTGAAGTCCCCCCCTACTATGAGGCGGTGTTTCCGAAGCGGCATAAGGAGGTCAGAGAGGTGCGTGTAGAAAGAGGCAGCAGACGTGGAAGGAGCGTAGACATTAAGTATGGCCGTAGGTTGGGAGTGCAGCAGGCCAGTCACCAGTAGATATCTGCCCCATTTATCAGCTGTGACCGAGTGGAGGTAGAAACTCAGAGAGGAGCGGAGGAAGATACTGACCCCATTTTTCTTCAGGGTGGGATGTGCGGTGTGGTGATGCGTGCGATAGTGCTTGCTCCAGTAAGACGGGAGATACGAAGACCGAAGATGCGTTTCCTGGAGTAAGATAATGTCCCCTCTATATCTCTGGTAGTATGACATGGCGAGGCGCCGCTTCTGCGGGGAGTTCAGGCCCTTGACGAAATCACTGTGAGGTCACCCGCCATTTAGACGTGGAGAGTGTTGCCGACGAAGGAGATCGCGAGGCAGCCGGCACTGGAGCACCCGGAACAAAAAAAAAAAAAAAAAAAGGAAGGGAGAGAGAGAGAGAGAGAAAGCAGAAGAAGGGAACAAAAAACCCAACACACACATATGCAGGTAATCGCATATGTAGAAATGGTACAACATGTAGGAGCGGGAAGGCATGAGAGCAGGCCACTAAGATGCAGCCGGAGATATGGCAATCTGACCGGCGAGTCACCACACTGACTCGGCGTCTGAGTCAAAGACCCAGATGTCAGGCCATCAAGGGACCAATGAAGGTCTCCAAGGGGTCTAGGCATGACAAACCACCAAAATGGAATCTCCTACCCTAAAGCAAGAAACAATAAAAAATAAACAATCCCTCTACTAAACAATATAGACAAAATAACAGCGGCATAGTGCCAGCATAGTAACGCAATTAAGGCAGCCGTGAGAGCCCCCAATACGAGTAAATGTGCGAGAAGTGCGGTGTAGAGCCATCACAATGGCGGCAGAGAAGGCTCAGTAACCCCGTAACATAGAGGCCAGTAGCGGCCGTGTGTATGAACAAAAACTAAAAAACCGTGTGTGAGAAACATAAAACAAAACGCAAAACGGCGGACTTAGCTGTCCCAGAGTCCAGGCATGCCTCCCCGGCACAGAGACCCAAGCGGAGAACGGCGATGACCTGACGGTGACGGTCAGGCCGCTGGCAGGAAACCTCGGGAAGGCCCACGGAGAAAGCTGGCAAAGGGGACGCAGATGTGGGCGCCATCAACCGAGGATCGCCGACGCAGGCCGCAGAACCAGGAGGTCCGCAGAGGGGAACAGACGAGATCGGCGGGGGAGGCACCGGTAGAAGCCCGCCAAGTCCAGCGGAGCAAGTCAGGCCGACGGACAAGTCCGATGGACGCGGTCATGGAGACAGTCGCACGTCATCCGAAGACGGGGCGGCAGAACAACACGGTGGCCGCGGAGAGAGCCAACGAAGAGGCCACGGATGCTCCACGTCAGGCAGCAGCAAGGTCGTCGGCAGGGGCCCGAACGTTGCGCCACAGCGGGGCCGGGGGGACGTCAAACCACTCACCCACACGATGGGGCGGCCGGTAGAGAGGGCGGGAAGTCCCAGGTCCTGGAGCAAGATGTCAGCGTCCGCCATCGATTTAATGGAGCGCGACACATCCCCACGGGCCACCTGGAGGGCAAAAGGAAACCTCCAACGGTAAGGCACGCCATGAGAGCGGAGGTGATCCGTGAGAGGCCGGAGGGCCTTGCGCCGTAATAAAGTCCTCGGAGATAAGTCCGCGTAGACCTGGACCTCTGAGTTGTCGATCCGCAAGGTAGATCGCGCCGCCTTCATCAGGGACTCCCTGTGGGCGAAGTCCCTGAGCTTGACCACGATGTCACGCGGCCGATCCCCAGGCTTGGGCTTCGGCCGAAGAGCCCGGTGGGCCCGATCAACGGAGATCTCCTCTGCGGGGGTGTGAGGCAGCAGTTGGGTGAAAACTTGATGCAAGACCGCAGGTAGATCTTGTGAAGACTCCAGGACCCCACGTAAACGAAAATTTGCCCTCCTCGAGCGGTTCTCGAGGTCCTCCTGCGTGTCGTGCAAGGTAAGCACCTCTTGTTGTAGAGCGGCCACCTCAGATTCCAGCCGGTGATGGTCATGCTGAATGGTGGATTGCGTGCGCACGAGTGCGTCGGTACGGGAGCCAATTTCAACCACATCCCTCGTCAGTTCTTGGAGCTCATTATGGATGTGGTCCATGAGGTCCTGCTTGACGGAAAGGACGAGGTCCTTCAACTCATCCACATCGCGCCTCGTACATGGCGTAACCGGGGCCGCGGCAGAGGGGCCTGCAGGCTCCATAGTGGACAGCGTGGGAAGCACAGAGTTGGGGGCTTTTCTCTGAAAAATGGCAGGTACCGACTTCTTTTTTGCGGGTTTGCGGGTGCTGCCTGCCATGCCTGGGCTGTCAGCAGTCAGGAAACGCGGCGATGTAGAGGGATTGAGCCGATAAAACGTGCGTAGTTTAGGGCATTGCGGAGGAGCAAGTTCACTGCACGTCCATCTTGAAGCTCGGTCAGCCCCGCCCCCCCTCCTAAACTTTTAAAACGGGCGTCCGCTGCCATACAGTGTATGGCGGATGATGACTCCCACGGGGAGGGGCCAGACATGCCCATGATGCCGATCTCGGTGTTGCTGAATGCCTCGACATCGAGGCATTACAGCAACACCATTTAAGCGAAGAAAGTGATCATAGATCACTTTCTAAGCTTATTTAATTAAATGACGTGTCAGGCATGCCATAGGTCGTTAAGTGATGTGCTTGAACCGTCAATGGACGTTGAGGTGTTAATTCTGAGACCATAAACAAAACTAACTCCACTGCATACAAATATATCTGCCTTATTTCTTCTATGTCCTTCATTCAACCTATATCAAGTACCCTATCCTATCTAGTAAAGATTCAAATCCAGGGCTGTATAGTAATCAATATAATTGTTCTAAATAAACTGCTACAGTAGCTATAAATATTCAAGAAAACAAAAACCCGACATGTTTCACTGTAGAGAAACTCAGCTTTGTCAGGGGTATTGAAAATGCTTCCGACTTGGGTAGACCACAGGGAGCTTGTCTATGGCAGTCCCAACTGCTGTCTTCACTCTTCTCGCTCCCCACCCAACACACGTCCTGAAACTGTGATCATGTTTCCTTGTTCGCTGTCTCCCATCTTTGCTGTATAAGTGGGTGTCCAGCATAATCAGTCTTAATCTAAGGAATTATTACCTAATTGATTTTAAAAAGAAGAATAATAATTTAATGATTTAAGTGGTTGATTCACAAACATCAATGGATCCCTACTACTCGGTAAAAGTAACTGTTTTAAATTGCCCTCAATTGGATCTTACAATATTTTAAATAAACTATGCATTTTGTCACGGACCTCAAGCCCGCTACACCTTCAATGCCTCCTGGCCGGATAGTCTCCAAACACATTCGATCCACCTTCCAAGATGACTGGCGTGTGTGTTCCACCATGCGTTCCACTGCACAAAATGGCGGACGTATGCGTTCTACAAGCAAAAACTTGCCTTCCACCATACAATATGGCGGACACAAATACACAATTAAAGAAAATAGAAACAACTGAGGAAGACAGGTTGTGGTGGTAGGGGATTCCATTATTAGGAAGGCAGACAGGGTAATCTGTAACAAGGATCACATTAACCAGACAGTTTGCTGTCTTCCGGGGGCTCGGGTTCGGCATGTTGCTGATCGTGTGGAAAGATTATTGGGAGGGGTTGGAGAGGATCCGGCTGTCTTGGTTCATATTGGCATCAATGACAAAGTTAGTGGGAAATGGAGGGTCCTAAAGAGTGAGTTCAGGGAATTGGGTAGCAAGCTTAAGAAAAGGACCTCCAAAGCATGTGCCACATGCAACTGCAGAAAGGCAGCGGGAGATCAGGGAGATTAATGCGTGGCTGAAGACTTGGTGTAAAAAGGAGGGTTTTGGGTTCTTGGAGCACTGGGCTGTTTTTTCACTTGGGTACAATTTTTATAAATGTGATGGACTGCACCTGAATGTAAGAGTCTGCTGTGCTAGGGGATAGGATGGCCAGAAAGTTGGAGTATTTATACTAGGTAAAAGGGGGAGGGACCAAGGACATTAAATAGGATAGGAAGAACAGAGGGAGTATACCTTTTATAGAACCATGGAGGGTCGAGAAGGGGGATGGGAAGCTCAGATTGTAGGCAGGTGACTGATGATATGGACAATAACAATGGAGCTGTACTCCTCCCAAAGGTTACCATAAATAAAGAACATTTAAATGGCCAGAGCGAAGTAATGGGGGAGGTATCCATAACTATGAATTGTAGATATTCCAGATACAGCATTTATACCAAGAGGGGAGGGGATTTGTGTAGATAGAAGAGTGGTTAGTGAGGTTAAAGATAGTAGCAGCATAAAGAATGAGGTTGCACCTGATGCAGATTGTTTTCATGAGAAAATGAAGATGGCAAACTAAATTGTCTACTAGCTAATGCAAGAAGCCTGGCTAACAAAATGGGAGAATTAGAGGTACTTGCATATGAGGAATATTTTGATATAATAGGTATTACAGAAACTTGGTGGGAGGAACCCCACGACTGGACAGTTAATTTAAAAGGCTATACACTGTTCAGGAGGGACAGATGAATTGGGAAAGGGGGAAGTGTGTGCCTTTATGTTAAGCCAGAGTGAATGCCTCCTATTAAGGATTCTGTATGTCAGATTGCTGATAACGTGGAAGCATTGTGGGTCAAAATATCCACTAGGAATAAAAGGGGCAATTCATTAATTGTGGGAGTTTGCTACAAACCCCCAAACAGCGACTAGGCTATGGAAGATTAGCTTTTTTTATGGTGCAGTTTAAAATTAATAGTAAAAAGCAAACTGCTGTAACGGTCACCAAGACACTTAACTTTAAAAAAGATAATTTTAACAAGTTAAGGACATACTTGCAGATAATTAATTAGGATGACCTCTTTGTCCAAAGAGATACAGAGGACAAGTGGAGTATATTTAAACTCACACTTCACAAATATATTTGTATACATGTACCATTAGGAAGTAAATCCACAAGAAAGAAACTAAAACCAATGTGGATAAATAACAATGTTAGTCAGGTAATGCGAAAAAAGAAATTGGCATTTAAACTGTACAAGTCAGAGGGCTCAGCAGCATCATATGCCAAGTATAAAGATGCCAACAGAGCTAGCAAAAGAGCTATTAGACTGGCTAAATTTAACAATGAGAAGATCATAGCCAAGGAGAGCAAAACAAATCCAAAAAGCTTTTTTAAGTACATTAATGTCACAAAACTTAGGAGTGACAATGTAGGTGTTTTGAAATCTGGAGATGGTAAATTGAAGTCAACACAGTTTTGTGAAGGACAGATCATGTCAGACCAATTTAATTGCATTTTATGATGTTGTGAGTACATTATAGATCAGGGTGTTGAGGTAGATGTTGTCTATTTAGATTTTGCAAAAGCATTTGACACTGTTCCACAACAGCGGTTATTGTATAAGCTAGGAAAAATAGGTCTTGGAGAAAATGCCTGTGTGTGTGGATTAGAAATTGGCTTAGTGACAAGGTGCAAAGAGGAGTTGTTAATTGTAAATTAGATAAGTGGTATAGGTATAGATAAGTGTAAGGTAATGCACTTTGGTACCAAAAATAAGTATCCAACTTACATTCTTAAGGGCATTGCATTAAGAAAATCAGAAAATGAGAAGGACTTAGGTATAATTGTAGATCGTAGACTTAGCAACAAAGTGCAGTGCCAGTCAGCGGTTACAAAAGCCAGTAAGGTATTGGCATGCATGAAGAGAAGTATTAAATCATGAGATGAAAATATAATTTTACCTCTTTATAAAGCAATGGTGAGACCTCACCTTGAATATGCAAAAAACCCAAGAGGTACATCTCAGGCCTCAATTAGCATGTTAAATTGTAAAATTCATTATAATAAAAAAAATGAATAGGTATGGTTTCTGTTTGGAAGGGTTGCCAGGAGAAAGCATTTTCTCTCTAAAAAGAATATGGCAACGCAGTTTAGGTTTGCAAAGTTGCATTCAAACAAACCCTAAGACTTCAGGAACAATGTCCTATGGACAGCGCCACAGTTGGGGAAAACTAAACACAGGATATTGGCACAAACACATCCTACCAACTGTCAAGCATGGGGTGGAAGGGTGATGATTTGACATGTGAACCTTGCAGTTATTGAGTCTACTATTCTAAATGTGAGGCCATCTGTCCGACAGCTACAGCTTGGCTGAAATTGGGTCATGCAACAGGACAATGATCCCAAGCACATCAGCAAATCTACAACAAAATTACTGAAAAAAGAAAAGAATTAAGGTGCTGCATTGACTCAGATAAAGTCCAGACCTCAAGCTCACTAAAATCCTGTGGCAGGAACTTAAGAGAGCTGTGCATAAACAAATGCCCTCAAACCACAATAAACTGAAGCAACATTGTAAAGAAATGATGTGGGAGACTGATAAAGTCATAGAGAAAATTACTTCAAGTTACTGCTGCTAAATGTGGTTCTACAAGGTGTACTTAGTTTTTCACACATGGCTTCTTCATTTTGGCTTTATTTTTGTTGAATAAATCATGACACTGTGTAATATGTCATATGTTGTTGATGTACCTAATTTTTAGAGCTGCTAAGGAACAGATAATTGTTATCTCCTGATATGGAAAACCATAGAATTCAAAGTCTTTTTCACACATTGTGTGTGCGTCACATATAAATGCTCACAAATCACCAGATCCGAGTAATAAGAATGGGGTATAATTTGAGAGGGATCCAAGCTCTTTATGACAACCCGCTGGCTTCAGTGGCACTGATGGGACACGAATCTCTTCCCTTTGCAATCCAAAACGGCACCCGACATCTTACTCACCCTGACGAGGCCTTCCATATAACTCCCTAACCTCTACTCCCAACTCCGTGACTTCTCTCAGATCTCCGGCTACAAAATTAATGATGCAAAATGCGAAAGGCCCCCTAAACAAAAAGGGGGTTTGGCTGTTCCAAACTTACACTTTTATTATTTAGCAGCAAGATTTTCACAACTGGAAGAGTGGTCCTTCCCAGAAGGAACTCTACCATGGGTCAATATTGAACGCAGCTACGTTTCACAACATCAGCTACAACTGATACTTTGGACTGACAACACAGACTTCTCCAGACACTCTAATGACCATGAAGACCTTATATCTCATGTGGCGGACTTTCAGGTATAAATTACACCTTACAGAACGATCGTCCCCGCTGACCCTCATAGTATACCCAGAGGGTACCGAACCCGCGAAATTCAAATGGTGGATTGAGGCAGGATTAGCGAGAGCTGGACAGATGATACAGAGAAGTAAAGTGATTTCGTACCAAGCCCTGCGTGACACTAAACACATGCCGCCAAGAGAACTCTTCAGATACCTCCAGATTAGACACTTCCTGCAGACCTTACTTGAACGGGGTTTCGTGGCTGAACCTACGCTTTTTCAAAGGAGATTTCTATACCACAAACGCCTGAAACACTCAATCTCGTCTCACTACAACCACCTCCTTACAACCAAATTTGATACTCCCCCTTCATATCGAGTATGCTGGCACCAGGACTTACACAGGGAATTCCCTGACGAAGTTTGGGACGGGGCTGCAGAAACCATGCATAAAATCACCATAAACACAATAATCAAACAACTCTACAAAGTGAACAATTGGATGCTCCTTTCTTGGAGAGCGAAGTAAATGAGGCGATAAAAAAACTAAAAGTACGTAAAGCCCCAGGCCCTGACGGATATACAGCATTGTTTTACAAAAAATTGTCCAAATTGGTAGCTCCGCATCTAACAAACATGTTCAACGAAATCAGCGCAAATAGGTCCTTTCCTAACGGTATGTTGGAGGCGATTATTCTTCCTATACCCAAAGCTGGGAAAGAGTGTTTGAAAGTGTCTGACTACAGGCCAATCTCTTTGATTAATTTGGATACTAAAATTTATTCTTCAATATTAGCTGCCCGTTTAAAACCATTGTGCTCACAGTTAATTGGTAGAGATCAGTCTGGCTTTATAAAAGGAAGACATTCTAGTGATAATGTTCGTAAGATTATTGACATAGTTGAATATGTAACCACTCATGAAATTCCCTCAATCTTCCTGGCTTTGGACGCGGAAAAGGCCTTCGACCGGGTTAACTGGTCCTTTTTAGAACAGACACTGAGATCCTATGGCTTTGGCGAAGGCTTTATTCGAGCTGTTATGGCGTTGTACACAACACCAACCGCAATGGTAGTTGGCCAAGGCTTTAAATCAGAACGTTTTAGATTAAATAACGGGACTCGACAAGGTTGCCCATTGGCACCTTTGTTATATATTCTTACATTAGAACCATTAGCATCGAGAATTAGACTTAATAAAAGCATTAAAGGAATAAGAATCGGCGATTTGGAAAATAAACTCTGCTTATATGCGGATGATATTTTACTTTCTTTGTATGATCCGTTAAACTCAGTTGATTACTTGATGGCCGAAATCAATTTATTTAGCAGCTTCTCGAATTATAAATTGAATATCACTAAAACACAAGCTGTAATGATGAATCTCTCGGCTTCATCCAAAATGAGCATTGAGGAATCTTTTGATTTTTCTTGGGCGACTGATAAGATCGATTATTTGGGGGTTATAATTCCAACTAAAATCTCGGAAATCATAGAAGTTAACTTTAGTAAATTACGTGATGAATTGATTAAGCAAACTAAAGAGTGGAAAGGCCTTTTTATTTCCTGGCTTGGCAGAATGAATGTTATTAGATCTTATATAGTTCCCAAATGGTTATATCTTCTCCAAATGATTCCGGTCAGGCTCCCGCTGTGTTGGTCCACGGTTTTTCAGAAAAATATTGATAACTTTATCTGGGCGGGTAAGAGAGCCAGAATAGCACGGAAAACACTAGCAGCGAGTAAAAGTAAAGGAGGACTTAATGTCCCATCGCTAGAGAGATATGCTCAAGCAAGTATGCTCTCACATATCTTGAAATTACAATATAAAAATAATAACAATATAGATTGGTTTGTGATTGAGCAAGAATTGACAGGCTTTTCAAACCTGGAATGCATTCTCTGGCTACATCATTCTAAGTTGAAATCAATTAGAAATAATCTACCAATCACTCTCCACAGTTCTATGGAGTTTTGGGAATATATTAAGCCTCGACTAGGCCTCCGTAATAAAATAGCTTTAACAGCCCCGCTTGAAATTCTTCAGTATAACATTTCCCAATTAAACTTGAGAAATTGGTCTAATTTTAGGAACAAAAGGATTATAGATATCTTGATACAGGACAAAATAAAAACTCTTTCCCAGCTCTTAGTGGAATTTGAACTCGGCAATCTGGAGTCCTTTAATGTCTTTAGGATAACCCTTTATGTTAGATCTCATTTGTATGTGCAGTCCTCTTCTATTCTGAGTCAAAAGATATGCGATCTGTTTTCTACAGAGATTATTTTTAAAAGTCTAAAAAAGTGTTATATGCTGCTTGAAGAAATAGAAACTCCCCTTGTTCATACAGCATTAAAATCATGGCAATCAGATTTAAAGTGTTTGATCGATTTAAACATATGGACCGGTAGTCTATTAGAAGTTAATAAAATCTCGCACTGTCTCAATATGATTGAATTGCATTACAAGATAATGTGGAGATGGTATATAACCCCGGTGAAACAATGTAAATTTAACTCTAATGTTTCCCCTATTTGCTGGAGATGTCGTTCTTGTTTAGGATCATTCCCTCATATTTGGTGGGAATGCCTTCAGATTCAACCTATTTGGCAAGATATTTTTAAGCTTATTTCTGATACTTTGAATCAAAAGGTAGTACCTACCATGCAAAGAGCCCTACTACATTTTGATTTAAAAGAATTTCGGTTTAACCAGAGGGCTTTTATAGTACAATGCTTGTTAGCCATGAAGATAATTCTAGCTAGACAATGGCTACAATCATCACTTATCTCTTTGGATCACGTTGTGAATCAAATCAGCCATCAATGCTTGATGGAACGCGGCTTTTTTCTTTCTCACCAGTGTCTACAGAAATTTTATAACATTTGGAGACCATGGCTGACTCGGTACCCTGATATTCTTCCTTGATAGCAATCGATTTAATACAATATATAAATTTACTGACTACATTAACTTGGCTTGACAGTGTGAATGGATGGTGTGGATGGTTTGTCTTTTTTTTTTTTTTTCTTCTGTTTTTCTCTGTTGCGGGCTATAGACTGGGAAGATTTGTTGTATTCCCGGTCTAATCGTGTTGTATATGTTTCATATTGCAATTTTAGACGCATCAATAATTTATTTATATAAAAAATGCTGGAAATACTTGCTGCTCCATTCCGTGTAAACTGAATGGGAACTATGAATATTTGTATTTATATGCTGCTATATTTATTATATGTACTTTCGGCTGATATATGATGTTTCCCTTTTTTATATTGTATGTGATGTGGTCTAATAAAAAAAAACAAAAAAAAAAAACAACTCTACAAAGTAATAGCTCATTGGTACCTTTCCCCGGTAAGACTGTCTCACATGGTAGGCGGCGGTGACGACCAGTGCTTTAGAGGATGTGGGTCGACAGGCTCATATTAACATGCCTGGTGGACATGCAGACTTGTCTCGTCAATTTGGCAAAAATGTTTCCAGCAACTATCCCAAGCCCTGAAAACACGAATCACAGAAACCCCAGAAGTAGCCTTACTAGTGATGGACAGGCCCGGACTGGCCATCGGGCACACCGGTGGGCCGGTGCACGGCAGGGCCGCATTGACATAGGGGCTGATGGAGCTGCAGCTCCAGGCCCCTACCCTACCAACTGCGACCGGGTCCGCCACTCTAAGGGGCCGGGAAGTCCCCACCAAGGCCGGCCTTACGGGTCTGCGGCCGCACAGGGCTTAAATTAAAACATCGGAGGTTTTTTTTTACTTTATTTAACATGGAGGCTTTTAAATAAAGTTGGAAAAAAAAAACCCCGATGTTTTAATTTAAACCCTGTGCGGCCGCACACCCGTAAGGACGGCCCTGGTGGGGGCTTCCCGGCCCCTTAGGGCAGGGCCGACCTTTGGGGTGTGCGACCGCACAGGGCGCCACACTCCAGGGGGCGGCCGCTCATCAGGGGGTGCCAACTTGCGGCACCCGGCACCCCTCCAGAGACGGACAGTAATGTCCGCCGCTGGAGGAGCAGGCTCGCAAGGGAACGGTATCGGAGGTCTTTAACAGACCTCCGGTTCCCTTGAGTGATTTTAAGCCGGGTTCAACCCGGCTTAAAATCACTCAAGGGAGCCGGAGGTCTGTTAAAGACCTCCGATACCGCTCCCTTGTGATCCGCGCGGCAACAGCTGTTGTACGCCGGGGTTTGTTTTCAGGTCCCGGCGCACAACACTGAAGCCGCGCCCACCGCTGTCCGTGCCCTCTGACCCGGAAGAAGACAGAGAAGACAGAAGAACTGAAGAAGAGGAAAAGAAGCTGAAAGAAGAAAGGAAAGGTAGGAAAGCATTAAGTGAGAGTGGATTGGTATGTGTGTGGATCAGTATATATGTGTGGATTGGTATATATGTGTGGATTGGTATATATGTGTGGATTGGTATATATGTGTTGATTGGTATATATGTGTGGATTGGTGTATGTGTGTGGCTTGGTATGTGTGTGTGGCTTGGTATGTGTGTGTGGATTGGTATGTGTGTGTGGATTGGTATGTGTGTGTGGATTGGTATGTGTGTGTGGATTGGTGTATGTGTGTGGATAGGTATATATGTGTGTGGATTGGTATATATGTGTGTGGATTGGTATATATGTGTGTGGATTGGTATATGTGTGTGGATTGGTATACGTGTGTGGATTGGTATACGTGTGTGGATTGGTGTATACGTGTGGATTGGTGTGTATGTGTGGATTGGTATATGTGTGTGGATTGGTATATATGTGTGTGGATTGGTATATATGTGTGTGGATTGGTATATATGTGTGTGGATTGGTATATATGTGTGTGGATTGGTATATATGTGTGGATTGGTAAGTGTGTGAGAGTGATGGGTGTTATGCTGTACCATTTCCAATGTATTTTTCATTATATAATTATGCTCTAAAAGTACATCATAACTCCCATCACTCTATACTGTTCCATACAGTGGCAGAGCTGGGAGGCAGAGGCCTTGCACCCCCACCGCAGGACTCCTGAAAGGTAAGTGAACTTCAAAGAGGGAGAGGGTAGATAGTTAGGAGGGGGTAGTTGCGGCGGGCTTAAGGGGCTCTGCGTTAATGCTGCCATATAGGACCAGTCAGTCCGGTCCTGACTGGGCCTATTTTAAGGTGGGGGCCTGGAGCTGCAGCTCCATCAGCCCCTAAGTCAATCCTGCCCTGGCACAGGCGCGGTCGCAGTTGCTGTTTGCTCCGGCAACAAGGTAAGTAGGGTGAGGGAGGGGGGTGCAGTGAAAAGGGGCAGAGGGGGGTTAGATAGTGAGAAAGGGGGAGAGGGGATAGATAGAGGCGGTACATATTGAGAAGTGGGGAAGGGGGTTACATAGTGAGAAGGGGCAGATAAGATGAAGAGAGGGGGTAGTGTGAATGCGAATGAGAATTAATGAATAAATGTGTGGAGGAGTTGTGTGAATGCGTATGACAATGAATTCATGTGAGGATGAATTGCTTGATTTGTGAGACTGCATTAATGAATGTGTTAATGATTTGTCTGAATGATTAAATGCAAAGATGGTACATGAAGGGTGGGCTTTAACAATAAATAAATAAATAAATATGGGCTGCTCAGGCTTAAATGCCCGGGCCTATTTTTTGTCCCAGTCCGGGCCTGGTGATGGATGTGGACATGCAAGAACTCTCTGCCTCTAACCAAAAACGTATCCATAGGGTCTGTGCGGCTGTCAAACAGGCCCTAGCAAAGAGATGGAAGGGCAGCCCTCCTACGATGGAGGAAATTCACTCCAATATCTGGAACCTCATCTCCATGGAAAAAATAACTACAAAAATTCATGACGAAATCACAAATTTGAAGGTATCTGGGACCCATGGCTCACTACATTTACCAAGGAGGAGGTGACATCCTTGCTGCACCTCTGACTACAGTCAGTGAAACCGCCGAGACCATCTCGACCCCCCCTTTTCTCTTTTTCCTCTTTTCCCCCTTTCTATTCTCTTTCTTTTTACCCATTTCTATTTCTTTTTATAGCTTTTCATTGCTACATGTTTGCCTTTCATTTGTTTTGACTCTTTTGTAAAATACAAAAATAACACATTTGCTCCCAATACTACAATTCATATTTGCCTCTCATAATTGGTTACTTGTGACGTATTATAAGATCTACTTGAATGTACTACCATACCATTGTACCTGCTTCACAGAATGTAACCTGTCTGTTTCCATACTATATTCGGCATGTCTTGTTACTGTTCACGAATGCTAATAAATAAGATTAAAAAAAAAAAAAGAAAAAAAAAGAATGGGGTATAATTTAATATATAAATCATTAATTACTATGGGTGCGAAGGTCTTCATCGGGCAGACTCCACCTGTAAAAGGTTTACATGCCACAACTGCTTTGATGCTTGTAAATGTCAGACCTGCTTTTTTTCTTCATTTTTTTCTTCCACACACATTGAAAACATTTATTAAATTCATAGATAACATTTTTTCCTGACAAACACTTTTTTTTAATTAGACAAGATTGACATAGTAGACCAGTGTGGATCAATTGCAGTTGAGAAGTCCACAGGTTGTGCCAGGTTCACTTATGGACTATGAATGTACATCCTTGGTTTACAGTCAATATTCAACTTAGGAAATAACATTCTTAAACATAAGTGTTTACAATATTTATAATAAACTGAACTTATATATTAACGTAATTATGTGTCCGCTTGTCTCTGTCATTAGGTTGAGTATGCTGCATAGAGTGTGAATACTTTTGGTCCACTAGGGGGCGCTTGTGTTTTTGATCGGTTTTTCGATTTGAAATACAAACAAACAAAATACTTATGATAGTGTAGTATGTCAAAAAAGCCTCTCAGTATAAAAAGTGGTGTGTATGCACTCACACTTTAAATGAGATGATCAAGCCTTGTGTATAACCACCGCGTTCCGTGTAAGAAGCATATGTGGAAAAAACAAAGATATAAAGAACACAATGGTGTGGTATTTTCAGCAGGGTCTGGCACGCCAGAACGGATTTGCACTTACAGTCAGCCACCGATGTGTCAGGCGTGTAGGGGTTTGGTGTCCTCAATCCTTCCCGGTCACGTGCTTGTGTATGGGAGTAGTATATACATTGATCCACCACGAGGAGATATATATATATATAAAGAATGAATTTATTCTGGGCATATGCCCAATGTGATAAAATACACTAAATGTATAGGCTAAGCCTATACCGTTCTTTTAAAAGTTAAAACAATAAAAAATAAAGTAAAAGATAGTGAAAGTCCAAAAGTATAGGGACGGGAGCTCGATCCGTCCGTTCCTCTACGCGTTTCGCCTCAAATGCGGCTTCCTCAGGAGTATTCTTCGTGTTGTTTCGTTGGTGTTTTTATGTATAAGGGGAGCGCCATCTTTGGTTCCTGACGCCTGCGTGCGTCTGACGTCAGCGTGAACCCTCCTCTTTGCGTCCCTCTTTGTTGTATGGAGTATCGTCTGTTCGGTTCCGCCTCCTCCATCTAGTGCAATCTCCTCCGTTCGTTTCATATCGCGTGGATTAAGGGTAAGTATCCGATTTTAGAAGTGGAGAGAGAGAGGTTGTTAACCGAAGAACATACATAACAACGTTTCTTTCCTAATCAAACAGAGATCGGACAATTTATTAATTCTATTTCTATATATTTTTTCTTTTTTTTTTTTTTTTTTTTTTTTTGTAGGTACGTTTCCCGTTTGGAGGATGGTTTTTATTTGCATTAGGGGAAGGCTATTCCCGAAGACCCAGAATGGGATATATATATCTTAAGTTTGTAAATATAATTGAACCGGGGTATTTTATGAGAGGGTCATGAATCAACCGGATCTGGGAAGTGAGTAAATTTTAGCAAATACGCTGTGGTCAGTAAGATATCCCTGTGAAACTTTTATGTGGAAATAAAATCAAGGTTTAAAAATAAGTAAAAAAAATAAAAAATAGTAAATAATAAAAAATGTTTCTGGTGTCTATTTCATTCAAGTGTATGTATTGGGATATATATCTGCTCTATATATTTTAAGGTAATGTACATATAATACACTGATATCTATAAATGAAGAAGAACATGAAAAAACAAACAAATATTTTTTTTTTATATGATGATCATACAAGAATATGTGTGTATTGAATCCTCAATTAGACTCATATTGATCTATTTGTTAATTTATATATGTGCTAGGATGTCCAATTCCATGTTCAGACCTCCTTTTTTAAAAGTTTTTAATTTAAAAATCCACTCAGTTTCTCGTTTTGATAAATTTTCTATTGTGTTGCCACCTCTCCAATTCGGGGGGACCCAGTCTATACCCATAATTTTAAGATTTTCTATTGAAAATTTTGAGCATGTATTACAGTGGTTAATGTTCTTATTCCTTATATTGCCTATGTGCTCTAGAATCCTTTCTTTTAGGGGTCTGGATGTCCTCCCTACATATTGGATCCCACACCCGCACTCTAATAGGTAAACTACATTTTTTGACGTGCAGTTTATAAAATGTTTGATTGCATATGTTTGACCTGTGATGGAACCTATAAAATGTTCTGTTTTCCTGGGTAAAAAAGTGCACATTCTACAGTGGCCACATTTGTGGAAGCCCTTGGGTTTGTCACCTAGAAAGGAATGTGGATTTTTCTTAGTGTCTTTTTTGGGTAAAGTGCTTGGGGCTAGTATAGTTTTTAGTGATCCTGTTTTCTTAAAAATGATTTGTGGTTTATCTGGCAATACCTTATTAAGAATATCATCATTTTTGAGTATATGCCAATGTTTTTCGAGTATTTTCTTGATCTTGTGTGCTTGGGTGTTGTACTGGGTAAAAAAGGAGAAACTGTAGTCCTTTGGTATTTTTATGTCAGTTTTTTTCCTCGTTAATAATTGAAGTCTATCCGTATTGACCACTTGTTGCAGGCTGCTGTCTAACCTCGCAATTGGGTACTTTTTTTCAATAAATTTTTGTTTTATTTCCTCAGCTTTTTCTTCAAAATCTTCGTCCCTTGAACAGTTTCTTTTAATCCTCATCAACTGGCCTTTCGGTATATTATTTAGCCATCTGGGGTGGTGACAACTTGTATAGTGAATATACCCATTCCTATCTGTTGGTTTTGTGTAGTTTTTTGAGCATATCATATTTCCTTCCGAGAATAATTCTACATCCAAGAATTCAATTTTTTCCATCTGGATGTTGGAGGTGAACCTTAAATTAAATTCATTGTTATTAGTGTATTGTATGAATGCTTTCAAGTCGTCCTCTGTCCCTTTCCAAATGATTAATACATCGTCGATGTATCTTTTCCAGAGCACCAGGTCCGCACTGTAAGGGTTGTTGTTCCATATTGCGTTGTTCTCCCATTCCGCTACAAACAGGTTTTATAGGTTCCATCACAGGTCAAACATATGCAATCAAACATTTTATAAACTGCACGTCAAAAAATGTAGTTTACCTATTAGAGTGCGGGTGTGGGATCCAATATGTAGGGAGGACATCCAGACCCCTAAAAGAAAGGATTCTAGAGCACATAGGCAATATAAGGAATAAGAACATTAAACACAGTGTCCCAAGACACTGTAATACATGCTCAAAATTTTCAATAGAAAATCTTAAAATTATGGGTATAGACTGGGTCCCCCCGAATTGGAGAGGTGGCAACACAATAGAAAATTTATCAAAACGAGAAACTGAGTGGATTTTTAAATTAAAAACTTTTAAAAAAGGAGGTCTGAACATGGAATTGGACATCCTAGCACATATATAAATTAACAAATAGATCAATATGAGTCTAATTGAGGATTCAATACACACATATTCTTGTATGATCATCATATATAAAAAAAAAATATTTGTTTGTTTTTTCATGTTCTTCTTCATTTATAGATATCAGTGTATTATATGTACATTACCTTAAAATATATAGAGCAGATATATATCCCAATACATACACTTGAATGAAATAGACACCAGAAACATTTTTTATTATTTACTATTTTTTATTTTTTTTACTTATTTTTAAACCTTGATTTTATTTCCACATAAAAGTTTCACAGGGATATCTTACTGACCACAGCGTATTTGCTAAAATTTACTCACTTCCCAGATCCGGTTGATTCATGACCCTCTCATAAAATACCCCGGTTCAATTATATTTACAAACTTAAGATATATATATCCCATTCTGGGTCTTCGGGAATAGCCTTCCCCTAATGCAAATAAAAACCATCCTCCAAACGGGAAACGTACCTACAAAAAAAAAAAAAAAAAAAAAAAGAAAAAATATATAGAAATAGAATTAATAAATTGTCCGATCTCTGTTTGATTAGGAAAGAAACGTTGTTATGTATGTTCTTCGGTTAACAACCTCTCTCTCTCCACTTGTAAAATCGGATACTTACCCTTAATCCACGCGATATGAAACGAACGGAGGAGATTGCACTAGATGGAGGAGGCGGAACCGAACAGACGATACTCCATACAACAAAGAGGGACGCAAAGAGGAGGGTTCACGCTGACGTCAGACGCACGCAGGCGTCAGGAACCAAAGATGGCGCTCCCCTTATACATAAAAACACCAACGAAACAACACGAAGAATACTCCTGAGGAAGCCGCATTTGAGGCGAAACGCGTAGAGGAACGGACGGATCGAGCTCCCGTCCCTATACTTTTGGACTTTCACTATCTTTTACTTTATTTTTTATTGTTTTAACTTTTAAAAGAACGGTATAGGCTTAGCCTATACATTTAGTGTATTTTATCACATTGGGCATATGCCCAGAATAAATTCATTCTTTATATATATATATATCTCCTCGTGGTGGATCAATGTATATACTACTCCCATACACAAGCACGTGACCGGGAAGGATTGAGGACACCAAACCCCTACACGCCTGACACATCGGTGGCTGACTGTAAGTGCAAATCCGTTCTGGCGTGCCAGACCCTGCTGAAAATACCACACCATTGTGTTCTTTATATCTTTGTTTTTTCCACATATGCTTCTTACACGGAACGCGGTGGTTATACACAAGGCTTGATCATCTCATTTAAAGTGTGAGTGCATACACACCACTTTTTATACTGAGAGGCTTTTTTGACATACTACACTATCATAAGTATTTTGTTTGTTTGTATTTCAAATCGAAAAACCGATCAAAAACACAAGCGCCCCCTAGTGGACCAAAATTATCTTTTCTAACACCGGGAGAGTGTTATTACGGGTTGCAGCTGTGTATCCGGTTTTAAAGAAAGGAAAGTATCTTTCGTTATTTTTTCTTGGACACTTTATTGACACTGGTTTTCTCACAACTTTTTGTTTCTAGAGTGTGAATACACCAGTCTCCATGGATGTAACCATATATTTGGGTTGTTATGCATCCTGTGTCGAGCTTTTGCCAGTAAAAACCCTGTACACCATTTCTGAGCCAATTGCAAAATGTGTCTCTTTAAGTACCTTTTGACTTATTCTACATTGACCTTGCCCCGTTTCTATTACCTTTACCGACTAATTTCTGAAAATGAAGAAAAGGAACATTTCATTTTTACTAACCCATTGTATGGTATTGCAGGACCAGTAAGTGCTATATGGACTGTAATATAATCCAGAATGTGACAATTAAGCTACACAAACTGTACCTAAATACCTTGCCCTTAAAAGCACCAAACGTGTATTCAAGGAGTATGGGGCCCAAAAAAAAAATCTCTCAAATGACCCAAATAATCTTTATTTATGCATATAAAAGTCTTCCTTTGCAATTTTGGGCACCTTTTCTAAAGAAGGATATCATAGCACTAGAAAGGGTGCAAAGGCGGGCTACAAAATTAATAAAAGGAATGGAGCAATATAGTTATGAAGAAAGGTTAACTAATTTAAATCTGTTTAGTTTAGAAAAACGGCGCCTCAGAGGGGATATGATAACGTTATATAAATATATTCGGGGCCAATACAAACCATTGTGTGGAAATCTGTTCATAAACAGGACTATGCATTGGACACGTGGTCATGCATTTAGGCTGGAAGAAAGGAGATTTAGACTAAAGCAGAGGAAAGGGTTTTTTACAGTAAGGACAATAAGGATGTGGAATTCTCTGCCTGCAGAGGTAGTTTTATCAGAGTCTGTACAGACGTTTAAACTGCAACTGGATGGATCCCTGGAAAAACATAATGTTCGGGGATATAATCTTTAATTATGGGGAAACAGCTTATTGATCCAAGGAGAAATCTGACTGCCATTTTGGGGTCAAGAAGGAATTTTTTTCCCTGGTTAGTGCAAAATTGGAAAGAGCAAAGCCGGGGTTTTTTGCCTTCTTTTGGATCAACAGCAACAAATTAACAGATATAGGAAAGGCTGAACTTGATGGACGCATGTCTTTTTTCAGCCTATGTAACTATGTAACTATGTAACCTTAGTTTTTATTGCTTGGCTAGTTTTTTTTTACATGGTTGAAAGTCACATGTTCTGATCCTAGTACCGCAGCTTTTAGTTATTCCTGCATAAGATCTTGTTGCTGAAGTAGTTGTGACATGTGCCAGGGGTGTGTTGAAATGTTGATTTGACTGCCTTCTGTGTGCCAGGTGGAAGGCAATCAATGTATTCTCACTGTGTTATAAGCTTCCGTGTATGCGTCTTGTTTTTTGTGTTGTCAGGCAAGACATTCTGAACAACTAAAATACTTTCGTGTGAAAAGAGCCAATGGTGGTAAATTGTTTTCAATGCAAACACCCCTAGGATGTGTTGCAGCTCTATTCATCTAGTGTTGGTGAGAATTCTGAATAGAGTGTATTCAGGGTTTAAATTTAATGTAATTCTAAGGGTGGTTCTTGTGTATCTTTGTATCTATCTCCAGATGGTTTGTATGTGGCTACATTGCCATGCATGGGGTCCGCAGTTGGTCTTTGGCATTTAAGCCCATTTTGTGGCTTTGCGTGGGTGAGATGTAGGCTCTGTGCAACATTTTTCAGAACATTTCCTGTACATTGTGGAGGGGATAGTGTCATTTTGGTATAGGCTTTAACTACGTCTAGGACGGTCTATGTTTTGTCGTATACAACAGGAGATAGTTGAAATGGAATAGTCTGTGTTGGGGGCTTTTGCTATTAGGCCATCTCGGGGGGTTGGTCTGATCCATGTCTGTGAGTGTTTGAATTTTGGTTGTATTTCTGCTAAGGTCGGGATAGATTTGGATGCAACGTTAAGGAACAGTGTTATATCATTAATATCCATGCATGACCATTGGAGAAAAAGGGTGGTAGCATGTCCCTTCTGAAATGCAGGGTTTTTCAGAAAAGGTATGAATAAAGAGTATTAAAAAGAGGAGGGTAATTTTGATCTTATTAGTTGCCAAGCCCTAATGGTGCTAAACAATAATGCATACTGACACAATCAGGGATAACATCCTCCCCCTGGTGTCATTCATATGGTACCTCAACCTCCCTCTTTGCCACAAGCCACACTCAATTGCTTTAGACTAGTCATCCCTACTGAAGTTTCTGAGGTTCTCTCGTTCTCCCACCTCACCACCTGCCTCCTACCCTGTACCCCACCATCTCCTATCATCCCTTTCTGATGCTCTTACCCCAACCCTAACCCTAACCAATATCTTTAATCTCTTTTCCCCCTGGTGTATTCCCATCCTCATTTAAACGGCCATCATCATCCTAAAGAAAGCTTCCTTTAATCCCACAACTCCGGTTTCCCTTCTACCCTTGGCATCCAAACTGCTGGAAGGATTAATTTATAATCAACTGGTTTCTGTCCACACCATTCCATCAAGACCTTGCTCATTAAAATTACTAACGACCACCTCACCGCTAAAACAAAAGGCCATTTCTCACTACTTATACTGTTGGACCTCCCTCCCCTACCAGTATATGTTGGTGTTCCTCTGGGATTAGGTCTTGATCCTCTAATCTTCCATCTACACTTCTTGGACAACTCAGATCTTCCTTTGGCTTCCACTAGCACCTATACACAGATGACAACCTAATCCATATTTCTTCTCCCGACATCCAAGACTGAGTTATGGTAATCCCTGTTCTGTCCACAATGCCTGACATATCTCTTGCTGTTGACAACTCCACGATCCAACCAACAGACCAAGTTCGCTGCCTTGGTGTCACACTCGACTCTGCTCTCTCCCTTCCCATGAAAAACATTTCCCGAATTTGCCCATTCTTTAGACAAGAAACTACCAAAATACTTCCTTATATATCTCACCTTGATTATTGCAACCCCCTACTAACCAGTCTCCCCCTCTCCTGCCTTTCACCTCTCAAATCTGTCCTCAAAAATGCTGCTAGGCTAATCTTTCTCTGTCACTGTTCTTCATCTGCTGCTCCTCTGTGCCAATTGCTCCACTGGCTCCCTATACCCTTCAGAGAAAAATTCAAACTTCTGACCCTTAACAACTAATACCCATATATATCTCTGCCCTCCTCTCCAAATACACCCCTTACCGCAATCTTTGTTCATCTCATTACATCCGTCTCTCTTCTACCATTATTACCTGTTCCTACTCCTGCATCTAAGGTTTCACCTGTGCTGTGCCCCTTTTCCAGAATTCCCTGTGAGATTTTGTGAGATATACACATTTCAAAAGCTCGCTTTCCTCAGCTAGAATCCTGTCTAGGCCCCCTGCTTCTTTTGTACAGTTTGTTTTTGTTTGTGATTAAATTAAATGTATTCTACTGACTCTAGTTGGATTTCACTGCACTTCGGAATATGCTGGCACCACATAAACAAATGGAATGCAGAGCACACCATCTATGACTTTAGAAGATTGTAAAGGGGTTAAACTTAGCAATTAGCTATTTAAGGAATAATCTTTCCAATGTAAAAACACCTTGCTTTCAAATGTGATGTTACCTTAAAGATGTAGTTGGCAGCCTGGCCAGTCCAGCGATACTTCTCATGAGAAAGTTGCATGTGAGTCTTTATGACATCAGCAGGCTGAGTAACCACAGATGCCAGGATGCCAGCCATAATTCCACACATAAAGTTCAGCAGAGGGGTCAGTGCAGGATCAACCTCTTCTGAAGTAGAGACAAGGATAACAGTTTTAAATCAAGCTAAAGTGTATTCTTGGGTATAAACAGATATTTTATTTAACCTGGTCCAACAAATGTGTACACATATTTTTTATGCAGACATCTAAAAATAGATGTTTAAAAGTGAGTTATATGTATGGGCTCATAATTCACTGATCATATTCCACAGATACCAATTGACTTATGAAGTCAAATCAGTACAAAACACATTAAATTAACACAACAGATGTCAACAAACTCAAACAGAAATAATGAATGGTAATACACAAAAAATGTATTGCTTTATAGGGCTGTCCAAATAGGAGCAGCCTAGATGAACATTGTCTAAAAACTGGCGTAAAGCAAATGACAGGCCAATACAAAAGTACAACGTTTTGAATTGCTTTTGTATCATCCTCCCTTTATCAAGTTAAAACAATATTAAACAGAATTTGCAGGTTGAGTATGCGCAACCCGAATTAAATTTTGTTTTTAGTTCAGATAAAGGATACCCACGACTAGGGGGAGGAAAGCTCCTGATGATGGTGTCTGACCCCCTGATTACAGGAAGAGTGGTGTGGAAGGCTTCCTACTCTCCTCAACTTATACTTTTTAACCTATTTCCTTTGCTCTATCACTCTCTTTCTCCTCATTTGAAGTCCATGCTATCCAACTATTTAATCCCACCCCCCTACTCATTGCTTTTATATACCGCCCCCCCTGGCCCGACTAACATCTTTCTTGACCACTTCTCCTCATGGCTTCCTCTCTTCCTTTCCTTTGATGTTCCTTCTGTTATCCTTGGGGACTTCAAAATCCCAGTTGACACCCCACTGAGTCCCATGGCTTTGAAATTTCTATTACCTCTTCTTTTGATCTCCAACACACCCTGGACTTTTTTTTTTTTTTTTTTTTTTTTTACATGTGCTCTCTCTCTAACTTCTCTAATTTCCCTTTCCCCCTCTCTGACCGCCACTTTCTTTCCTGCTCCTTAACCTTGCCTCATTCTTACTCCCTTGCACCATAACCTCGCCTAACCAAAGACCTCAGCTTTATTAGCCTTCAGAAATTCTCAACCAATTTAGTCCTTTCTCCTTTCTCAAACATGTTGTGCCCTAACAACGCTACCTCTCTCTATAACTCCACTCTCACATCTGCTTTTGAAGATGTAGCCCGTTACTACTCGCTCTGCACAACGTTCACGTTTCCAACCCTGGCACACAACTGTAACCCAACACCGACAACATTGTCCCCGCAGTGCTGAACGTAGTTGGCGAAAGTCTCATTTTATGTTTGACTTTCTGCACTATAAATTAATGCTGCTTTCCTATTACTCTGCTCTCAACCTTGCTAAAGAAACCTACTTCACCTCCCTCATCGCCTCCCTGTCTTTCAATTCCCTTCTTCGACCTGTCCCTACTACCCCTTCCACTAACCGTAATGCCTCTGACTTTGCCACATACTCCAGTAATAAAATTGAAACTATCAGATGACATATCTGCACAGTCACCACCCTGCCCTCGCCCCCTCCCTCTGACTATGCACCCTCCTATCAATTGACATCTTCTCCCTTCACTACATTAAATCAATTATCTGCTGTCACTGAAGAGGAGGTACATGCTCTTCTTCTTTCCTCTTGTCCAACCACATGCCCCCTTGACCCGATCCCTTCCCATCTCACCCCGTCTCTTTCGTCTACTCTTGTACCTACTCTTGCTCAAATCTTCAACCTCTCCCTCACTACTGGATCTCTCCATCCTCCTTCAAGCATGCAACCATTACTCCAATCTTTAAAAAGCCCCCCTTTACCCGACTGATCTGTCTAATTACCGTCCCATCTCTCTACTTTCTATCACCTCCAAACTTCTTGAAAGAATTGTTTATACCCAATTAACTACGTTTCTTGAGTCCAACTCCCTACTTGACCCTCTTTAATCTGGTTTTCGCCCTCAACACTCTACTGAGACCACCTTACAAAACTTACAAATGACCTACTGGCGAAATCCAAGGGCCGCTACTCCATGCTAATCCTACTGGACCCTGACTTTTCATCCCCTCTCCCACATTCAGTCTGTCTCTAAAATAGTCTATCTCCATCTTAAAAACATTTCCCGCATCTGTCCCTTCCTAACACAGCATGCCACTAAGGCTCTTTTCCATGCCCGTATTATCTCCCACCTTGATTAATGTAACTGTCTTAGCTGGTCTCCCTCTTAACCTTCTCACCCCTCTACAATCCACCATGAATGCTGCTGCCAGACTTATCTTCATTTGCCATCACTTTACTAACACTTCTCCCCTCTGTCTGCCTGTGCGCTTCAGGATTACCGTATTTACTCGATTATAAGACAAGGTTTTTCCGGAGCAAATGCTCTGAAAAATACCCCTCGTCTTTTAATCGAGGTTGTCTTCTATTCAGACCTCAGAGGTCTGACTATGAGACTAAGATCCAGATCCCCCACAGCACTGCAGGGGACCTGGATCCTCATGTCTGGTAACCTCAGCTGCTCCCCGCACTTCCACCAAGGCTTCTATCACTGAGTGCCAGAGAATTCTCTTCTCTGGCAGCCGGCGAACGTCCACTCGATGGACACAGACAACCCCCGCTACTGCTGGCACTTCCGCTGGGCTTCTATGACAGAGCACTGGCGTCAGATGATCTTCGGGTGTTAAGTCATAGAAGCACCGGCGGAACTAACGTTGGCCTCCACCCTCTGCCCCCACCAGACACCAGAAGCATTGGTAAGTCGGGGGGGGGGTTATATGGGGGCATAAGGCTTTTCTGGAGGCAGAGTGGCATATAGGGGGTATAAGGCATTTCTGGAGGCAGAGTGCCATATAGGGGGTTAAAAGGCATATCATGGGGCAGAGTGCCATATGGGAGGGTATAAGGCATATCAGGGAGGCAGAGTGGCATATAGGGGGTATAAGGCATTTCTGGGGCAGAGTGGCAAGCCTGGGGGCAGATGTGCATAACTGGGGGGACAGGTTGGCAAATAAAAAGGAAATAAAAACAAAAAAATATTTTTCTCAATCATAGCTTTCATTAAATATGATTTTTTTTTACATGAATTAATATTTAATAGCAAAGCTTTTTCCTATAGGGTCATCTTATAATCGGGTTTTTTTCCCCTAAATTAATATTCAAATTTTAGGGGGGTCATCTTGTAATCAAGAAATTACAGTTATAGGGCTGCAACTAACAATTATTTTAATAATCGATTAGTTGGCCGATTATTTTTTCGATTAATCGATTAATCGGATAAAAAAATACATTATTTTAAATTGAAGAAAAATTGCAATAAAAAACGTACAATTTACACTCTCATCTCTTTATTGCAATGGCCTCTCTCTATTCACCTTCTTATTTTACTGACATAATAATAAAAGCTACAAGAACCCAAACACAGTGTTTCTCAAACTAGGTTTTAATACAAAGTTATTAGTAAATATTAATTCATATGTTAACTATTTTTCATATTTAATAAAAACTGAAAAAAAAGCCTTGTTTAAATTTTTTTTATTTACCAAACTGCCCCCAGTTATGCACATCTGACCCCCAGCTTGCCACTCTGCCCCATATATGCCTTATACCTCTTATATGCCAGATTCCACTGTGCCCCCTTATATGCCACTGTGCCCCTGATATGCCTTATACTCCTTATATGCCAGTGATATGCAACTGAGCCCCCTGATATACCTTTAGCCCCCTGATATGCCTAATATCAAGATGCCTTATACCCCCTATATGCCCTGAAATTCATAATACCCTCCATACACCACTATAACTCACCCATACACCACTCTGGCTCCTCCCCCTCCCATACACCACTCTGGCTCCTCCCCCTCCCATACACCACTCTGCCTCCTCCCCCTCCCATACACAACTCTGGCTCCTCCCCCCTCTCATACTCCACTCTGCCTCCTCCCCCTTCCCATACACCACTCTGCCTCCTCCCCCTCCCATACATCACTTTGGCTCCTCCCCTCCCATATTTCACTTTGGCTCCTCCCCTCCCATACTCCACTCTGCCTCCTCCCCTCCCATACATCACTTTGGCTGCTCCCCCTCCCATACTCCACTCTGCCTCCTCCCATACACCACTCTGGCTCCTCCCCCTCCCATACACCACTCTGGCTCCTCCCATACTCCACTCTGCCTCCTCCCCCCTCCCATACTCCACTCTGCCTCCTCCCCCCTCCCATACTCCACTCTGCCTCCTCCCCCCTCCCATACTCCACTCTGCCTCCTGTGAACCTCCGTTGCTGACAAGACACCAGGGAGCCGGGTAGAGAGGCAGAGTGGCGTATGGGAGGGGGAGGAGCCAGAGTGGTGTATGGGAGGGTGGCTCCCATACACCCCTCTGACTCCTCCCCCCTCCCATACATCACTCTGCCTCTCTACCCGGCTCCGTTACTGACGAAGCCTCAGTGTAAGTGAAGGGCAGTAACGGAGTCTGTCTGTGCGATGCAGACCCCCACCGGCTGACAGAGAGGATGATTCTCTGTCAGCCGGTGGGGGTCTGCATCGCACAGACAGACTCCGTTACTCACCTTCACTTACACTGAGGCTTCTATGAAGCTGCAGGGAAAGTGCCTGTCAGTAATGGAGCCGGGTAGAGAGGCAGTGATGTATGGGAGGGGGGAGGAGGCAGATGGGAGGGGGGAGAGAGACGGAAGTGAGAGACCGGCCGACAGTGAGGAGAATCCAGGTCCCCTGCAGCGTTGCGGGGGATCTGGATTCTAGTGTTATAATGCGATCTCTGTTTGAGGTCGGATTATATAAGGAGAGGAGTTTTTCAGAGCATTTGCTCTGAAAAAAACCTCTTTTTATAATCGATAAAAATCTATTCGATTAATCGATTAGTTGTTTCAGCCCTATACAGTTATTTCAAAATCCTGACTCTTACTTTCAAAGCCCTTCACAGTGGTTCCCCTAGAGACATCTCTTCACTCATCTCTAAATACACTCCTAACCGGTCTCTCCGCTCATCCAATGATCTCCTTCTATCCTCTCCTCTGATTTCTAGCTCTCCTGCGCGCTTACAAGATTTCTCAAGGGCTGCCCCTATCCTCTGGAATGCTTTCCCCCGGCGTATCCGTCTTTCCCCGTGCCTTCATTCCTTAAAAAAATCCCACTTCTTTAAGGACGCTTACAACATTCCTCATTAACGCTCTCCCATATTCCTTCAGCTCACCTTTCCTGGTCCTTCTCCTGAAATACTTACACTAGTGTGGTCCATCCCTAACAATGGCACTTTTACCTTTTACCTATTGTGGAATACACACTAAATCCCTCAAGATTGTAAGCTTGTTTCAGCAGGGCCCTCCTCACCTGTTGTCTCTAAGCCAATTTGTTATGTTACATACTACTTGGTATGCCCATTGTACAGCGCTACGGAATTTGATGGCGCTATATAAAACAATAAATAATAATAAGTGAGGCTAGCAGTGGATATTAGGAGGAAAGCTCTACTGCACCCCAAAAAATAGCCGCCAAACTGATCAACAAAGATGGCAGCCAGCTAAAACAGATCTTAGGAAGTGATCAGCATTCGCTTTATAAGCCTAATGAGTGTTGCTGACATGCCTAGATATCGAGGCATTCAGCAACACAAGACCTCTACCCCGATCCCCTTTTGACTGCTCCGAAGAGGAACCACAAGCGCCATCAGTGAGTGACGTTGCTGCAACTGATACAACAAAGAGTTCACAGAGGGTCCATCCAGACCCTCCTCAGAACTCTCGAGCGTCTCATGCAGGTTGAATACAGCTACTGCATTAAACTATGCAAGTCAATGTAGCTCAGCTCGCTAATAGTAATAATAATTTAGAAAAATTTGGTAAAATGTAAAAATAATTCCCCACTGATGTCACCATCACGGGAACCACCAGTTGAAACAAAACGTAAAAATTATATATATTTTTTTATGAGCAAGTACTAAAATTAGCACAGAAATCATCACAAAAATTGTTCCATGGAAAGAGTTAAAATATTAGAATTTTAAATGCCCATGGGGTGCCTCGTTTAAAAAAAAATATGATTTGATTGGGCAAGTCGCATTGACCGGCATCAAAGATGTCCCAAAAACAGTACATGGGTGTAGACTGACCAGATGTTGGAATTTAAAAAAATGCACACCTCACAAAGGTGGGCTTTTACATCCCAAATGTATATACTCAGGAGATGTTGCTGAACACATATTGGGTTGTTGTTTGAGAGTACCATATACCAGGAGCTGTAAATTCATACCAGAAGATGCAATAAAATTACTATCACAGACTTTGAGAAAGGCTGGTGGTAAAATGTATCTATTGAAAGAATTAAAATACTTTGGGGTGCCTATTGTTAAAAAACATATGATTTGATGACGTGAGGACGCACGGCAACGCACCAGGAGGCGGACAGACTAGGTGATGGAGCGAGGCTGCTCGAGCGGGCGGTAGCGGTGAGGCTTTCCCAATCTGTGCCATCGAGAATCCCTCCATTGGATACAAATCCTTGGCATGCTCTTCTACCCTCCTGCGGAGGCTTTACTTACTAGAGGAGAGAGAACTATGAAAGGATGAGCATTCTGGCAGAAGTCCCCATGTGAAATCGCGTGGCAAAAAGCAGATCTACAGCAAAGACCAAAACGAGAGTTATGCGACCTGTGAATAGGTACTCAAAGGAGAGCGAGCGTAGGAGCGTAGTGTAGGAAACTAAAAAGTCCAGCAACACCTATGCAAGAGGGCAATTCTAAAGAGGGCAATTCTAAAAAGAGCAGTCGGGGTCACTGTCCAGGTATCGAGGCAGGCAGCAAGTATCAATAACGGGGTCACAATCCAGGGGGTCGAGGCAGGCGGCAATATGACAATATTGGGGTCACAAAGCAAGGGTCAAAACCAGGGAGACTTCAAGGTAGCAAGACCAGGTAACACACAGGTACACAGCTTAACCAGTAAGCCCTGTGTGAGGCGTCTGTAGAATTTATATAGGGGTAGGTAGCAGGATCCCCTCTCTTATGGTCTCCTCCCCCCTTGGCACCTGATAGGAGGTGAAGTCAGAAGACTCCGCCTTCCCTCACTTCCCCCTAGCGTCTCCCCGCCAGGCTGCCACACTCACTGAGGCTAAGCCACGCCCCCTCCTTGTCGGAGGTGCGCTGACCGGCAGGTTGAGACTGCGGCCTGCCTTGTGGCAGTGCAGCTGTGCCGCGTAGAGACCGGCGGATGGCAGCGATTCGGGGTGGCGGTCCCACAGGTGAGGAAGGAGGTGTTACTGTTACTTCCTAAAGCACTCATAATTTGAAAACCACGCTGGTCTGAATCTATTGTTGTACTCCCCCTGGGGAGACACTGGAAGGGGTCGCACCATGCAGTTGTCATCTATTTGAACTAGGGCTGCCACTAACGATTATTTTTTCAATTTATCGATTAATCAGATAAAAAAAAAAATTATGTAAATTTAAAATAATTTAACAGAATGTTAAAAACATAGAGAATAAAAAAACTTTTGAGAAAAATGCAATTTCTTGTTGTTATTTCCCAACCTGCCCCCCAGTTATGCACATTTGAGCCCAGGCTTGCCACACTGCCTCCCAGATATGCCTTATACCCCCGGATATGCCACATACCCCCAGATATGCCACATACCCCCAGATTTGCCAGTGTGCCCCCTGATATGCCTTATGCCCCAGTATGCATTTAACCCCCAGATATGCCACTCCCTTCTCCCAAGATATGCCTTATACCCCCTGATATGACACTCTGCCCCCCGATAAGCATATGCCCATCTGCCCCCAAATATGCCAGTGTGCCCCGATATGCCTTATACCCCTTATATGCCACTGTGCCCCCCCAAATGTCTTATAACCCCTATATTCCATTGTGCCCTTGATATGCCACTCTGCCCCCTGACATGCCACTGTGCCCCCCAAATATGCCTTATAACCCCCTATATACAACTGTGCCCTTGATATGCCCCCCCAGACTTATACACAATATCTCACAAAAGTGAGTATACCCCTCACATTTTTGTAAATATGTTATTATATTTTTTCATGTGACACTGAAGAAATGACACTCTGCTACAATGTAAAGTAGTGAGTATATAGCCTGTAGAACAGTGTAAATTTGCTGTGCCCTCAAAATAACTCAACACACAGCCATTAATGTCTAAACCTTTGGCAACAAAAGTGATTACACCCCTAAGTGGAAATGTCTAAATTGGGCAAAGCGTCAATATATTGTGTGGCCACCATTATTTTCCAGCACTGCCTTAACCCTCTTGGGTATGGAGTTCACCAGAGGTTCACAGGTTGCCACTAGAGTCCTCTTCCACTCCTCCATAACGACATTATGGAGCTGGTGGATGTTGGAGACCTTGCGCTCCCCCACCTTTCATTTAGGTATGGAGACATGCTTGGCCAGCACATCACCTTCACCCAAGGCAGTGGTCGTCTTGGAGGTGTATTTGAGGTCATTATGTTGGAATACTGCCCTGTGGCCCAGTCTCCGCAGGGAGGGGATCATGCTCTGCTTCAGTATGTCACAGTACATGTTGGCATTCATGGTTTCCTCAATTATTATCTTTTATTTATATAGAGCCAACAGTTTATGCAGCGCTTAATACAATACATAAATTCAAGGGGTATGACAAGGCAAGAATTGACAGACTAAGACAAACCGATACATTAGGTGGGGAGAGCCCTGCTCGCAAGCTTACAATCTTGAGGGAATGGGGTGACAAACATGAGGCACAGAGAAAGGGTGAGAGGTAGTGTGGTGGTTGTACTAATGACAAGGAAGTTGAAGGTGAATGCTGAAGGTTCTTTGGGAGTAGATTCCAGAGATATGGGGCAGCTCAAGTGAAATCTTGTAGAGGTGATAAGTGAGGAGGAGAGCCTTAGCCCATGGGAAGAATGTAGTGATCGAGTAGGAGAGTATTTTGCTTATGAGGGCAAAAATGTATGGAGGAACAGTATTATTGATGACCTTATATGTCAGTACCAGAATTTTAAATGTAATTCTAAAGGTAACTGGGAGTCAGTGGAGGGTTTCACAGAGTGGGGAAGCAGAAGAGGAGCGACGTGCAAGGAAGAAAAGTCTAGCAGCGGCATTTATGACAGACTGTAGAGGAGAGAGTCGATGCAGTAGTCAAGACGGAAATTATAAGTGAATGAACCAGAGTTTTTGTGGATTCTTGGGAGAGATGTTTTTTAGGTGCAAGCGGCAGGATCTGGCGAGGAACTGAATATGAGGGATGAAGGAAAGGTTAGAGTCAAGGATGACCCTAAGGCATCGGGCCTGGTTAGTAGGAGAGATAGTCGTGTTGTTAATGGTGATAGAGAATTCAGGTAGTGGAGTGGAGATGGAGGGAGGGAAGATAATGAGTTCAGTTTTAGAAAGATTACGTTTCTGGTAGCGTTGTGAAACCCATGAAGAAATAGCAGACAAGCCATTGGTAATACGGGACATGAAAGATGGAGAGAGATCAGGAGAAGACAGGTAGATTTGGGTATCATCCGCATATAGATGATACTGGAGGCCAAATGAGCTGATTAGTTTGCCAAGAGATGAAGTATAAAGAGAGAACAGGAGAGGGCCAAGGACTGAACCGCTGATGGTACAGTTCCAGATGATAGAGAAAGATTAAATAGGTGGGTAAGTGATGGACCAAGGGATGGATATAGAGACTTTGTGAGGTGTGATGGGATGGGGTCAAGGGGACAGGTTGTTGGGCGAGAGGAAGAAAGAAGAGTGGCTCTCTTTTTTGGTTGTAGGGGAAAAGGCAGTCTCGATCTTCTCTTTGAAGTAGGTAGCAAGATCTTGGGCAGTGAGAGAGGTTTGTGGTGTGAGTGTGGAGGGACAGTGAAGGGAGTTGAAAGTAGAAAAAAAGGCGTCGTGGGTTGGAAGAAAGGGAGGATATGAGAGTGGAGAAGTAGAGCTGTTTGGCGGGCAGAGCTGTAAGTGTGAAGCATGAATTTAAAGAAGAGTAAAGTCTTCGCTGGATTTGGATTTTCTCAATGAACTGTAGCTCCCCATTGCCGGCAGCACTCATGCAGGCATAAACTATCACACTCCCACTACAATGCTTGACTGTAGGCAAGAAACACCTTTGTATTCCTCACCTGGTTGCCCCCACACACGCTTGACACCATCTGAACCAAATAAGTTTATCTTGGTCTCACCGGACCACAGGATACGGTTCCAGTAATCCATGTCCTTAGTCTGCTTGTCTTCAGCAAACTGTTTGCGGGCTTTCTTGTGCATCACCTTTAGAAGAGGCTTCCTTCTGGGACGACAGCCATGCAGACCAATTTGATGTTGTGTGCGGCGTATAGTATGAGCACTGACAGGCTGACCCCCCACCCCTTCAACCTTTGCAGCAAGGCTGGCAGCACTCCTCCACACGTCTGTTTCCCAAAGACAACCTCTGGATATGACACTGAGCACGTGCACTCAACTTCTTTGGGCGACCATGGCGAGGCCTGTTCTGAGTGGAACCTGTCCTGTGAAACCGCTGTATGGTGTTGCCCACAGTGCTGCAGCTCAGTCTCAAGGTCTTGGCAATTTTCTTATAGCCTAGGCAATCTTCTTATAGCCTAGGCCATCTTTATATAGACCAACAATTCTTTTTTTCAGATCCTCAGAGAGTTCTTTGCCATGAGGTGCCATGCTGAACTCCCACTGAGCAATATGAGACAGTGTGGGAGTGATAACAACAACCTGCTCCCCATTCACACCCGAGTCACTAACGAGTCACATGACACCAGGGAGGGAAAATGGTTAATTGGGCCCAATTTGGACATTCCAGGCTATACACTCACTACTGTAAATGGTGCCATTTCTTCAGTGTTGTCACGTGAAAAAATATAATAAATAAAGGCTCCAGGCACTCAAGGGTTCCTGCTTAGACAGAGTTGATAAAGACCTCATTGTGAGGTCAAAACGTTGTTGCTGTCTTCCTTTAATAACTCTGCCTGAGCTGGAATCCTTGAGTGCCTGAAGCCTTTATTTATTTTGATCTACTGGGGAGCGGGCCCTTCCTGGCACAGTTAAGCACCTGAGTTTCTTTGGTGTGTGTGCAGATTCCTCATTCTGGTGACATGAAAAAATATAATAACATATTTAAAAAAAATGTGAGGACTGTACTCACTTTTGTGAAATACTGTATGTATACATATGATTGTTAATAGCAATCACACTGCTATCATGCCCAGGCAACCAGTACATGCTAGAACCTGGGCATGATAGAAGTGTTAGCAATCACACTAGCCTATCGTGCTAAGTCAGCCAGTACATGCTGGAATCTGGGTATGCCTGGGCATCATATGAGTGCGATTGATGTTAATCATATATATATATATATAAATATTGTTATTGAATTTCTTTTTGTCCAATTTTGTTGTTACTTACTTTTAATAAAAAGGTGTGGGGGGGTCATTTTTGGTTTCAGCCAAGCAAATCCTGAATTTTCAGTGCATCCCTAGAACTGGGTGATTCCCCTTATGTCACGGTGACATCACTGGGGCTTTTTATTTCAAAATGTTATTACATATTTTTTTTTAACTTTTCAATGTGTTTAATATATTTTCTTTTACATGTCTCCATCAACCTACATGGTTGGCTACAGTAGGAGGGTCTGGAGAGCCCCTCTGGGAACTCTTATTCTGAATGGGTGCAGCCATCGTGTTAGAGGAGACATGCTGCCTAGGACCGGAAAAAGAAAAACAGGAGGCACTTTAGCAACACTGCCTGAGCTTAAGAGGCGATCAACGATTTTTTTTTATGCATATAACCTTTCAATATGGTACGGGTACATTTTTTTGGTGTTGCTGGATGCCTTTTGATCTGAGCAAAGCTACGCTAACGTTTAACAAGGAGTCCTGGAAGTGATGGTCTAACCCCCACCGAGAGGGGATTACATGACCACAAACCATTAACATGTCCATTTTTTTTTAACATTATTTTACAGCATATCATGTAATCCCAACTCTCTGTGGGCCACGTCATCACTTCAAGGACTCCTTGTTCTTTACAACTGAAATTCGTTCTTAATGACTTTGGCTGTGTGCTTGGGGTAGTTGTCATGCTGCATGATGCCATCAGATGCCTCCCTGATGGTACTGCATGGATAAGTATCTGTCTGTATTTCTCAACATTGAGGAGACCATTAATTCTGATCAAAACCCCCACACTTTTTGCATATTTAAATGATAAAAATAAACTATTAACATGCATTCTTACTTTACAGAATTTTTTTCACCCTGCCTAAAACTTTTGCACAGTAGTTCCAAAGAAAGCACTATTTGTCTGAAAGAAAGAAAAAAAAATTGGGGTAGATAAACAAAATGAGGGGATTACAGTGGGATTAAAATGCTGTAAAGGCGTCCCCTTGTACAAATATGTAAAACAGTTTATGTCCTCAAGGGGTTAAAAGAAACAATCTTTGTTCTGGCCTTATCCATAACAGTCGATATACACTATAGAAAGCACAGTTTTTACCTTGTGGCACAATCGTTTTTGCTTGGGTGTAAAACATTAGATATATGCCTGAAAAAGGGGCATCACGCAGGAGTGTAGCAGTAAGACCACTGAAAAGGCCACGTGGACCCTCTGTTCTGTAAATATTCTGCAAAGCACCATACACGCTTCTGTAGCCATATTTGCCACTCTGTGAACAGGGTAAGATGTGAGACAAACAGTTAGTACATAAAAAATAGCCATCCATATACAGTACATTCCCTTTGCTATGCTCTGATTTGTATTAAATGACAGCGCTACTCTTGGCCATTCAGAGGCAGCACCATCCTGCACTCCACTGTAAATTTACCGTAGAATATGCAGCATTATGGGCAATCCATGCCGCTTCCCATACACATCTTTTCTGTTGTACTCTGAAGTGTCTACTACGTAGCTAAGTGTAACAAGATGTGTGCAAAAGAAGCACACATCTAAATGTATAGGTGAAATATACATAAGTCAGAGAGAGAAAAGAAAAAAATGGAAGGGCAGGAGAGAAACAGAAAAGATCAAAAGAGGGATAATCGAGCAGGTGGAAGAATAAAGCGGGAGATGGAACAAGGAAGGGGAGGGAGAAAAAAAATGCACATTATTATAAGAGCATAGAAAGGTTTGCATACATCCCACTCAATTGTATTTTACACAATGAGTTTTTGCAATTTATGACAGCTATACCATTCTTACCTCATAACGCGTCTTTACAACTGTGAAAGGTAGCATGCAGACACCTGCAACGGTTCTGGACCCTGCCCCCAACAGAACAGACTCCACAGGGGTAGGATCTTGTTCAGTGAAATAATGTTGCTTCAGTGCATATAAGGTGCTGAAGTAAAGACCAACACCAGGAATACAACGTAGAAATGACTATAGGGGGAAAAAGTCCACAAAAATGAATTAATATGATTAAGAGGAGAAAAGGTCTACCAAATACAAATATTTTCATGAGAATTACACAAAGAAGAGTGGACCTTCCTATCACAATGACATTTTCCCATGCATCTAGTGGACAGCCTATGCTATAGTGGAATATGGCTGTCCTGTACAGTACACTAGACATCAATATCTGCATAAAAGACTGCAAAAATGAAATTAATGGAACATACATCTTAAGCAACCATAAAAATTAGGGAATCTATTTTTAGATAAGGTACTGTAACACATTATTTTACTTTACATGTAGGAAGTGCTTGTGGGTTGTTTTTCCATTAACTCTTTCAAAGTGCAAGTAAAATAATCATAATGTTTATTAATCCTACCAATTTTTCAGACATACATGGTCTTTGTCAGGGCAAAGCAATATTTTACAGGAAAATGTAAAAATGAACCAGCCTTTAATACAGTTAGGATGTTTTGGAACTGTTCCTTGGGTGTCACAACACTCAAGGAGTCCCTCCCTTTTCATGGTCAAAGGTAAATGGGGGGAAAAATTCCCTTATTTTTCGAAAAATCCGGGGTCTAAGAACTAGGTGCGTCTTATACAGTGGTTGTAGATTGCAGTTACTACTTCCCAGTCCTTTCTGAATAACAGTCCCTCCCACCACACTGATGATTGGCCCCGCCCCCTTCCTGATAGCGTCCACATGGCTAAGCAACTCATCTAACAGTAAGTAAAAAAATTATATTTGGGCTGCTGGAAGTTAGGGGAAGTGGGGGTTAATATCGGGGCAGTTATGGTTGATGGGGTCTTAAGGGTTAATGTAGGGGCAGTTATGGTTGATCGGGTCTTTAGGGTTAATTTAGGGGCAGTAATACATTTTTTTTCAAATTTCGGGCCCCAAAATTAAGGTGCGTCTTATACATGGGGAAATACGGCATTTCATTCTGAAATAATTTGACACGTCTGGTAACTAAATTATTTCAGATCTCAAAAGGAAATACATTTTAGAATTACAACAGTAACTCATGTTCCTCAATATTCAGTACATATATTAATTTATAATAGGAAAAGCCACTTGTAATTGGAATACTAACCTAAATAAGTCTTTAGCTGGACAGGCAGTAACCATGGTGTCCCTTGGTATATGGTTGACATTTAATACAAATATCATGCATACGTTGTAATTCACACACATTGCCAAAAAACTTGTGGGCGCAGGCGGTTTTTTCGGGAGTTGTAGGCGAGAGTGGACGGGCATACAATGTACCTGCGGGTCCCGGTAATCCCGTGCATTCCCGAAAGGCTGCCTTCGCGTTGCTCCCTCACAGCGTCTCTTCTCTTATCACGTGATTTCACGTCATGTCACATGACTCTGCTCCGTTTTGGGGCGGAACAAGAGAAGAGACACTGTGAGGGAGCACTGCGAAGGCAGCCTTGCGGGAGTGTGCGGGAAATCTGCAGTTCAGGTAAGGAGTGGGCGGGATTGAAACACACACATTGCGGGAGCAAGCATACATATATCCTTTAAATGTAAACCTAGTCCAATAATCACAATCTCAAATGTTCAATATAGACAGAATCTTAATATTTGTCCCCCTTGTCATCTTGAGGTTTTAAGAATTAATTTGTTGTATAAATAAACATTTGAAATTGTGATTTCACACCGTTTGTGCAACTCTTAGCAATGGTGTGGCCGAAACACCTAAACTCAATAATTAGGAGGGGTGTCCACATGCTTTTGGTCATATAGTGTATAAGGTACTTCTAAACTGAAAAGACATTTCATCAACCCAACTACTTCATAATAGTCACTTCAAAGTCATACAAATGTGGTTTCTAATTTTTTTGTAAATATATTTTACATGTTAAATTGGGAATCAAAAGAAAGCCCTATCTGCCCTTGGAAAAACAATGTAACAGGACCCAATACTGTTACTCTATATTATTATTATTATTACCGGTATTATGCATTTTGCATCAGAGCCTATTGGCAGATGTCTTTCTTGTCTTGATAGCCCTAGCTATAGTCGTTTAGTTGGCCCTTTCCACCTCCAAACTAACTGCAAGCCTGTGGCTGGTCCCTGTGTTTAACCATAATGAATTTGAACCTGGGAAGGTAAAACAAACATTTAAAGGTTTTTGGGTTCAAAAAGCCTCAGTACTGAAGGGGGATATTTTAGCCTGGTTTTTTTTATTTTTATTGGGGGCTAGCGTTGTGGTAGGGGTGCTGTGATATCACAATACCCGACCCCTGCACGGTAGCAGGAATCAGGCTTTTTTAAAGGACAGTTAGTCTTATGGTAAAATAAGAAATACCATGGACTCACTTGTTTTTTGTTGCAAAAGGGCTGATGATTGTCTGTGAATTACAACTCAGTCACACTGATGATAAAATTGTTGTAGTTGTAACCCACAAAAGCAGGTGTACCAGAAGAGCAAAAGGTTGGCATGCAGGGGAGGGCTGGCACCACCTGACCTGTTGTCAGTTAAAGGCAAGTAGACCCCCCCCCCCGTTAATCCACAGAAGCACTAGCCTATGAATCTACACACACTCTAACATTTACACACATTAATGCTGACACACAAACCCATGTGTTAACCACACTTTAACAATGGTACATGACACTGCATTCCTGCCTCCCCTGGCTGGTACAAAATTGTTCACAATGTGCTGGTACAACCAGGAGGTCCACGTTGTGCTGGCCCTTTATGAAAATCCTTGGACTAGCCTGGGCAGCTTTTTATCTAAAGTGAGTTTGTATAGCATATTTATTATGTAATTGAACCCCCTTTTTTTTTTATGTGCCTACTAGGGCTGCAACTAACGATTATTTTAATAATCGATTAGTTGGCCGATTATTTTTTCGATTAATCGATTAATCGGATAAAAAAAATGAATGTAAATTTTTCATTTATTTAAAATAATTTACTAAACAAATGATGTTAAATACAAACAGCAGAATAAAAAAACTTTGATAATACATTTCTTGTCTTTATTTCCCAACCAGCCCCCCAATATATGCACATTTGAGCCCAGGCTTGCCACGCTGCCTCCCACATATACCACTCTATGCTGCCTCCCACATATGCCACGCTGCCTACCACAGCACTCCACGCTGCCTCCCACATATGCCACTCCACGCTGCCTCCCACATATGCCACTCCACGCTGCCTCCCACATCTGCCACGCCACGCTGCCTCCCACATCTGCCACTCCACTCTACCCCCCACATGCCACTGTGCCTGATACGCCTTATACCCCCTGAAACACCACTCCATCCTCCCCAGACATGCCACCCTGCCCTCCCCACATATGCCACGCCATGCTGCCTCCCACATCTGCCACTCCACGCTGCCTCCCACATTTGCCACTCCACGCTGCCTCCCACATTTGCCACTCCACGCTGCCTCCCACATCTGCCACTCCACGCTGCCTCCCACATCTGCCACTCCACGCTGCCTCCCACATCTGCCACTGTGCCTGATACGCCTTATATCCCCTGATACCCCACTCCATCCTCCCCAGACATGCCACCCTGCCTCCCAGACATGCCACTTCTCTACCCCCAGATATTCCACTCTACCCCCAGATATGCCTTATACACCCTGATACACCACTCCGTCCTCCCCAGACATGCCACACTGCCCTCCCCACATATGCCTTATATACTGTATATGCCTTATACCCCCAGATATGTCACTTCACTGCCCCCAGGATTTAGATTCCCCTAAATTAACCCTAAACTCCCCATTAACCAAAACTGCCCCTAAATTAACCCTTAACACCCCCTTAACCACAGCATCCCCTAAATTAACCCTAAACTCCCCATTAACCACAACTGCCTCAAATTAACCCCAAACACCCCATTAACCACAGCTGCTCCTAAATTAACCCTAAACACCCTATTAACATAACTGCCCCTAAATTAACCCTAAACACCCAATTAACCATAACTGCCCCTAAATTAACCCTAAACACCCCACTAACCATAACTGCCCCTGAATTAACCCCCACCTCCCCTAACTTTCAGTAGCCCAAATATATATATATATATATATATATATATATATATATATATATATATATACACACACACATTATATATATATATATACACACATTATATATATATATATACTTACAGTTAGATGAGTGTCACAGCCATGTGGTTCTGGCCTGGAGAAGGAAGGGGCGGGGCCAGTTGTCACAGTGATTACAGGGAGGGGGAGTAAGTAGGAGCTGCTGCTGTGAGACGGTGAGTCAGACTAAACGGATTATATAATGAGGGGGATTTTTCAGAGCGTTTGCTCTGAAAAAACCCTCATTTTATAATCGATAATAATCGATTCAACTAATCGATAATGAAATTCGTTGCCAACGAATTTCATTATCGATTATTATCGATTTTATCGATTAGTTGTTGCAGCCCTAGTGCCTACCCTGTCCTATGCTGTGTGCAGTGAAATGAGCCTGTCATTTAGTGAGCCCTGTAGATATAAGAAGATTATACAACAACAAGTATTTTGTAATCTGGGGGTGCAGCTGAACAGGGTTTGGTCATTTTATTGTTTACCCACAAAACCTGTGCAAAAAAATGGTAAATGCAAAAAAGTTTTTAGTTGCCTAATGGTTGTATAACAAAAGCCTAATAGCTCCCAGCTGAATACCCCAAATTTGTCTACTTTTTTGTTTTATTTGTGATTACCATGACAAGCCAGTATACTAACAGTTAAAATAATGAGATGATGTTTTTAAAAAAAAAAACTTTAAACAGCAATCTAATGTTTGCGTTATAATTGCCAAATGGTAGTACATGTACATAAAAAGGTATTTCCAAATGAGTTACCTAAATTAATGTGTTTTGGTGAATTCTGCTATTTAAGTGACAATCATCATAGAAAAAATAATAAAAAAATGTAGCACTTTTATCAGTTTTTTCTAAATAGTTATAAATAACTACTTATAAATGTTAGCCTATACATCTAAACGTGGTATTAAAAGAAAGCGGCGGTTCCTGTTTTTCAAAAATACATGGTTTGATGGGGTAAGTAGAATTGAGCAACTTCAAAAACAAGGCATGGGGGCAGAATGACCGCGTCAAAATTCAAAGTAAAAAAACTGAATTGCGCATGTCTCAAATGTGGTCTTTTAGCCCCCAAACAACCAGGCAAACCTATGCATTGGTGAGATCACTGTACTCAAAAGAAGTTGCTGAACACATATTGGGGTTTTGTTTGGAAGCGACATACACCAAGAGCTGTAAATTAATACCTTAAGTTAGGGATGCACCTATATATCGGTGGCCGAAATATATCGGCCGAAAAGGGCATTATCGGCAAAATGCAGAATCAAAAAAAAAAAAGGCCGAAAACAATCGTCTGCAGAGGCTGGGCTGCTTACTTGTGCGAGCAGCGTCTCTTGTACCGGCAGGAACTCACCGGAGTCATGTGAATGCACATCACATGACTCTGCCAGCTTCCTTCTTCTCCTGGGGGCAGGGCTAGAGAAGTTGCTCGTACAGCCGGGACCCTGCAGAGGTCAGCCAGTACATGCTGGGATCTGGGTATGCCTTGGTAATGATAGGAGCGTGATTGCTGTTAATTATATATATATATATATATATATATATATATTAATGTTGTTGATTTTTTTTTGTCTAATTTTGGTGTGTTACTTACTTTTAATAAAAGCGTGGCTATTTTATTTTTTTATTTAGATTTTTTAAAGGTTGGGGGTCATTTTCAGTTTCAGTGAATCCTGAAATTTCTTACGTGTGTGGGGCAAAAATTGCTACCACATACTTTGGCAAAGGTTGGTGGTAAAATTAGAAAGAGTTAAATTACCAGTATTTGAAATACCCTGGAGTGTGTAGTTCTGAAGACTATATGGTTTGATGGGGTAAATTGAATTGGCCGGCTTCAAAGATGTCCCAAATAGCACATGGGTGTTTTGTTTTTTGATTAATCGGATAAAAAAATATGCAAATATTTTGTTTAGTTAAAAGTTAATGGGTGTTAAAATCAACCAGAAGAATAAAAAAGTTAAAGTGTCATTGTACTTTTGTGCACACAACACTTATCTCTATCACAACGGCATTTCTCTAATAGAGTTCTTTTTTTAGTGAAATAATAAAAAAAGCTTACAAGAACCCAAACACAATATTTCTAGAACTAGGTTTTAATACATAAAAAGGTTTTACTAGTGAATATTAATTCACATGTACACTTTTTTTTATATTTAATAAAAATTTATTTCCTTTTATTTGCCACTCTGCCCCCCCCAGTTATGCACATCTGCCAAATTTGCCACTATGCCCCCGATATGCCTTATACCCCCATATATGCCACCCCAGACTTGCCCCCCCTGTGCTCCCTGGTATCTAGTGGGGGTAGCTGGTGAACATTTGTGCAACGCGCATAGACAACCTCTGCTGCTGCCTGACACTTTTGCTGGAGCTTCTATGATGGAGCACCGGAAGGTCACGTCATGCTGACAATGGAGGGCAGTAGGGGAGGTTGTCTGTGCACATCACACAGGCGTCCACCAATGTCTGCGCAATGCACGCAACCTCCGCTGCTGCTGGCCGGCACTTCCGAAGGAGCACCGGAAGGTCATGTCATGCCGGCCCTCTGTCATAGAAGCCCAGGCGGAAGTGAAGGGCAGTAGCGTCCACCGGCTGCCAGAGAGGAGGATCAAGGTCCCTTGCAGCGCTGTGGGGGATCTGGATCTTAGTGTTATAGTCCAGGTCGGGCGAGAGAGAGAGAATTACAGGAAGGACGCAAAAATTAAAAAAAATAAATAAAAAAAACAGCCTGGTCTTTAAGGGATTAAATAATGCATATTAAAATACACAATACTATAATATGTATGCTTTTTTTGTTGGGATGCCAAACAAACTCTCTCTTTAATATAAGTGCAAAAGGTTTCAGGCTTATGTACATAACACAAAATGCACAGTATTAAAAGTATCAAAAGGTGGTACTTACCGGTGAGACACCTTTCCACAGCCCCAAAATGTTTTCATTACGGATAACATTGAGAAACAGGTTTAACATCCCAGGACGGATTCTGTAGAAGAGTATGGATGTCAAACAATTTGTAACTAAAGATACTGTATATGTCCTGTGTGCATTGTTCCACAGATGGCTGTGTAAACACCCTAATTTAAGAAAATGTTGGTTTTTTTTACAGAATTTCAATAATCAATGATGATGATTTATAAAGGAGACAACAAGCGCACCACGAGCAAAGACAAAATGTTGCATTTGCACAATATAAGTGTGTAGGTCACTAAGAATGTGGTAGTAAATAGACTTTTTTGGCAGAAAACCCTTATAATCTTTTATACATTTCTTTTGGCCATGGCTGTCAGACTACAAAGTTTTGTTGATGCAATACTTTTTATACATAAATAGCTGTATTGGTTTTATTAGGTAAACAAATGTAAATGGTATCATAAGTACAGTTGCATACACTAAGTACACTGGTATAATCATACTCGTCTAGGTCCGCCCCAGTTTATCTTTCTAAGCCGCCCTGTGGCAACCCCAATGCAACTTTTACTTGTCAAGTAAGTTGCTGTGTGATCGAATTCTATTCCTTAGTGTGGCTGACGACACCAACGTGACCAATAACAATCCACGAATGTTCTTCCAGTTCTATGGCTCATGGGTAAGATGTGTACCCTTTCAAAAGAAAATCTCTGGGAGAATCTTTTCACATGGATAAACTAAATAATGAGACCATGACACCTCCGCTACGACAGCTATCTATGTAGATTGTTTTATCGAGTGTCTTCGTATGCTTTTGAGAAAAAAAATACCTCATTGTGGAGAGCTGATGACTCTGTAACCTGGTTTTGACAAGATCAAGAGGCTGAAATAGGAGTGTGGAGCATGTACCGCTGACAGAGCCACATAAGAAAGCCTTAAGCACTGGATGCATCTTGGAGAACCGGTCACTGGGAATAAGCGGCTCGACCGACATCGCCAAATTGCACATCTCCTCGTGGATGGTTGTTCTACACACACATTTTTAGTGACCAGCTCTTCGTTCGTCGACGTTGGTTGTATAATCCCGCTGCTAACGCCGTTTTACCATGCTTTAGCAGAACAACCAATAAAAAAAGAGCAGGGAACGTGAGACTTACGATTTAGCGTCTGTCAAAAAAAAAAAAACAGTCAGCCAATCCTGGTTGTTTTAGGCGTGACATAATAAACAAACCTGTCATAGGACAACTGCTGCAGCTATAGGAAGAGGAAGTTAAAATAATGAAAGTTGGTGGCCGCCATCTTTATTCGGGGAGCGAGATCATTTGTTGCTGCACCATGGAGCTTTGGACTCTAAATAATTGTATAAAAAGGCTGGATCTCCCCTCTATCCTTTAGTCTTCTGTTCCATTTATCCCTCTTTGTCATTTTCTTTTATCTTCATGCCTGCCTTTAACATTTAACAATATTTATTCTGCCCTCTCCCCCCCCATGTTTGTGGAAGAGGTAATGATACAAAACCTAATGTCGAAAAAAACCTTTATGAAAACGCTGTCATCTTTATTTGGAAAATACCACAAAAGTAAATGTTGAATAAGGCTAGCTAGATTGCTTATACAAACAGAAAAATATTAACTCACTTTTTACTTTGGGTATATTGTTCTTTTTAGTATGTATCTTTCTTTTTTGGACAATTTGCTTGTTTGACCTCAAATCCATGCCCCCCAAAGAGCCTAGGTTTTTAGGGGGCAGTCATAATTTGCTTTAGCAGTATCTTGTTATTTGCTGGTAGTGTCCAGATTTGAGCACCTGAAATGTTGAGGGATATGTTATTGTTCTCCTCCATTTAGCACACCTATTCCACTTTCATTTACCGTGTAGCAAGATGGCAGCCCTCTAATGCATGAGAGAAAATTAAAGCAACTTACGCACAAGCTGCGAGTTAACGACCAATGATGTGTCTGGCATGTCATGGTATTAACCCCTTAACGACAATCCACGTACATGTACGGGGTTGCCGTGCAACGGGTTAACGACAATGCCCGTACATGTACGGGCTGCCGTTAAATAGCTGCATCGCCGCGATTGCGGCGTTTTCGCCGCGATCGGCGGCTTTGCAGCATCCACGGAAGCCTCCCAAGTGAGGCTGACCGTGGATCCGGGGAGGGCAGCCCTTGGCAGCCCTCCCTGGAAGAAAAATGGCCGCCGCCGCACCGATCATGAAAGATCGCGGCGGCGCCCGGCTAAAACAGCTTAGGAAGCGATCTGAATCGCTTCCTAAGCATAAATGGTGTTACTGACATGCCTCGATATCAAGGCATGTCAGTAACACTACCCCCCTACCCCGATCACCTTGTGATTGCTCCGAAGAGCAACCACAAGTGCCATCCTGTAAATGACGTTGCCGTCATTCACGGATGGCATCAACAATAGAAATGAGTTCATAGAGGGTCTATCCAGACCCTCTTGTGAACTCTCGAGCTCCTCCTGCAGGTTGAATGCAGGTACTGCATCCAACCATGCAAGGTCAATGGAGCCCAGCTCACTAATGAGTGATTAGTAAAAAAAAAAAAAAATGTTTAAAAAAATAATATGGTAACATATAAAAATCCCCACTGTCACCAAAAAAAAAAAAAAAAAATTAATAAGCAAGTCCTAAAATTCTTTATCTTTACAAAAATTCCAGCATGGAAAGAGTTAAAATATTGGCATTACAAATGCCCATAGGGTGTCTCGTATTACAAAATGCATGAGTGGATGGGATAAATTGAATTGGCCGGGTTCAAAGGTGTCCCAAATATGGGACATGGGGGCAGTAGGATCAGATGTCTAAATGGCCAAAAAATACACACCTCACAAAGGCGGCCTTTTACCTCCCAAATAACCCAACAAACCCATGCATGTGGGGTATCACTGCGCTCAGGAGATGTTACTGAACACATATTGGGGTGTTGTTTGACAGGGACATATACCAGGAGCGATAAATTTATACCTGAAGTACAACATGTGTGAAAAAAATACAAAAACATTTACTACCATAAAGTTTCACAAAGGCTGGTGGTAAAATTAGTGCATGGAAAGGGTTAAATTACCAGCATGTGAAATACCTTGGGGTGTCTAGTTTTTAAAAATATATGACTTGATGGGGTAAATTGCATTGGCCGGCTTCAAAGATACCCGAAATGGCACATGGGGGGAAGAATTACCAGATTTGGAAAAAAAGGTTTTGAAATAGCAAAACGCTACCTGTACTTATTGCCCCATAACGTGCAGAAAAAAGCAAAAAGACATAAAAACATTGGGTATTTCTAAACTCAGGACAAATAGTAGAATCTATTTAGCAGGTTTTTTCATTCGTTTTTGCAGATGAGTAAAATCCCCATATTTTATCATTTTTTTTATAGTAAATTAGATGATATGATAAAATTAATGGTATCTAAAGAAAGCCCTGTTTGTCCTGAAAAAAACAATAAATAATATGTGTGGGAGCACGAAATGAGAAAGAAGAAAATCACAGCTAAACAGGAACACCGAAAAATGTTAAAATAGCCATTGTCCCACAATATACTACGAGTAATAACCCCTATTGTCCTTAAGGGGTTAAACAAGCTTAGAAAGTGATCTACGATCACTTTCTTCATTTAACCCCTTCAGTCCCGGGGGTTTTTGGTAACTCAAGTTCCGGAGCAATTTTGCCATTTTTGCGCTATGTCGGTTCAGCGATTATTCTCTTTTCCTGTGGATGGTGTACCCATGTAAACTATGTATTGTTTTTTCAAGGAGAGATAGAGCTTTCTTTTGATACCATAGTTAGATGATTAGCTGAAAATTTAGAATGAGAAATTTACTAAAAACTAGCGAAAATTAGAAAAAAAACACCCTAATTTTTTATAAATTTTCCCTCTGAATATAGAGAACATACTATAAGGTATACATTATTCGTAGAATTTTTATGCTTTTGTGAACGGGGGCAGGAGGGTTATACTGGGTAGATGTTTTTTTACAATTTTTCTATATATATATATATATATATATATATATTTCTTAGGGACCTCTTGAACATGTTATTAATGGCAGTGATGTCACAATGACATCACTTAGCTCACTTTATTTAATTATTATTAATTGTATTATTTTAGCGTATTTTTTTTTTTTAAATCACTAACCTTTTTTTTTTTCTCCATTTCGTTTTTCAGCATGGGAGGAGGGTGAGAAACATAGTTTCTCGCTCTCCGTCTGCGATCCCCCTGCACTGATCACGCTGTGATCTATATGCAAGGCCCCACAGACTTGCATAGAGATCACAGTGTCTGTGCCTAATCGGATCGACCACATATCCCTGTCCTCCGATGACCTTCCGGGTAAGTCAGCAGTGACGCAACCCGGAAGGCAATGCCCGATCGCGCCATCGGCATTTTAAAATGTAACAGTTTTCTGGCTTTCATGCCCGAAGCTGTTACATCAGATCGGGCAGCAGAAAGCTGGCTTCTGCTGTCAGGGGGGAGTCCAGGCTGTCAAAGAAAGGCTGCAAGAAGGGCAGGACGTACCGGTATGTCCATAGGGGATTCTTGGGATGCATTTTTTGGACGTACCGGTACGTCCATAGGGGACTGAAGGGGTTAAACTGTGTTGCTGTAATGCCATTCAGCAACACCGAGATCGGCATCAGGGGCCATGTCTGGCCCCTCCCTGGGGTGTCAACGACCACCGCCTAATCTTCAATGGTGTAGCTGAAATGTCCGGAGAGTGCTCACAACCACCACTGTGAGAGATAAATTGGAGTGGCCGGGTTCAAAAATAGGGCATAAACACAGACTGACCAAAATAGAAAGAAAAAAATAGGGTCTTTTAGCCTCCAGACAACCAGACAAACCCATGCATGGGTAGTATCCATACCTGGGAACTTCTGGTCGCCGGAGACTTCCCTTGCGGGTGCGGCCAGGACTGCCCACAGGTGTGGGGGCGGTCCCGCTGACAGTGGGAAACACCCCCTTTTAAAGGGAAAATGGATGGGGCGTGTCGAGACCCAGAGGATTCGGTTCCTGACCCAGAAAAGCGGTGCTTCACCCAGCGAGTTCCCAGGTATGGTGTTATCACTGTACTCGAGATGTTGCTGGACACATATTTGGGTATTGTTTGACAGTGACATATACCAGGGTCTGTAGATTGATACTTGAAGTACAATTTGTGTGAAAAAAATACAAAAAAACCAAGGTAGGAGAATTAACGCATGGAAATTGAGTAACATTGAGTATTTCTAAGCTCAGGACTATTTGTGCTGAGCTTAGAAATACTCAATGTTACTCAATTTCCAAAAACAGGACAAATACCCAAATACACTTTTGGAGTTTTTTCCCCATTTGCACTGGTTATATTAAGTTTTTATAGGTGAAACTGAAAATATTTCCTTTTTTTCCTAATTTCCCCCACATTTTTAGATATTTTTCATACTTAATGATGGTTTATATATATAGAAAGCCCTACTTGTGCTGAAAAAAACAATATATGATTTGTGTGGGTGCACTAATTGATAAGAGAGAAATTACAGTTGAAGAAAGACATAGCAAAAACAGCTCCGGTCTTTTAGCTCCACCTTAGTATCAAAATCCCGGTCCTGAAGGGGTTAAAAGGTTGGTAAGAAGCGTAGTAGCTAACTACAAGTTCAAAGGTAGTGTGGCTCTGTCGTTCGCTGCGGTGTTTGCAGTTGCGGCTCCGTCGTTCCCGGGCTCACCTTTCCAGAGTGGTCAACATGTTAAAAGAACTCGGCTGGATTCTGAACTGGGACAAGTCTTTCACCGTTCCCTCTCAACAACTAGTGTTTCTGGGCCTACTTCTGGATTCCTGCTCTGGGAAAGCCTTCCTTCCTCCTGCCAGGATCGAGGGGATTTGTTTCCTAGTACGCAGGGTTCTCTCTGCGCACAGAAGCTCTTTGCGATCATGCATGTCCCTGCTGGGCAAGATGGTCTCAGGGTCGTCTTAAAAATTTTGCAAATACGGTATTTTAGAACAGGATCTTGAGGCAACAGTTGGTAGTATCTTGGGATGCACCGATATATGGGTGGCCGAAATATATCAGCCGAAAAGGCTGAAAATAATCGTCCACAGGGGCCAGGCTGCTTACCTGTGCAAGTAGGTGTTGAATTCATTGAGGAAATTAATTAGTATCTGTGAATGAATGAGTATATGAATGAGTGAATGACTGTTTGTGAATGAGTAAATTAATGAGTGTGTGATAGCATAGATGCGTAAGTGGGAGGGAATAGCATGGCATAGGGAGTCTGTAATCACACTCCTAGTGTGATTGCTGTTAGCAATCATAAATATATACATATATAATATCGTTATAGATTTTTTTTGTCCAATTTTGGTGTGTTACCCACACTTGCTTGGAGTAAAGACTTCTGTGTCTACCCACCAGAAGTGTTTGATCCCATCGTTTTCTGAGGGAATTATCTCTGGCAGACAGCCAGGATATGCAACCAGCGAGTGACTACCATTGTTTTAGTTTAATGGCAGACCCCTATGCTAATCAGGTCCGATATCACAGATGTGAAAAAGTAGTTGCCCCCAACCTTAAAATCACCTTTGGCAGCAACTGCAAACAAATGTTTTGTCCCACTCTTCTTGGCAGAGTTGTTTTTATTCAGTCATATAGGAGGGTTTTAACCCCTTCGTGACAAAGGCTGATTTTTTTTGTACCCTTCGTGACAATGGCCGTTTTAACATTTCTGCGCTGCTCATGTTTAGCTGTAATTTTCTTCTTTCCCGTTTACTGAACCCACACACATAATATATTGTTTTTTTCAGGACAAGAAGGGCTTTCTTTAGATGACATTGTTTTGATTGTTTCGTATTATTTACTATTAAAAAAAGTATAAAATATGGTGAAACATTTAGAAAAAAATGACTGTTTCTAACTTTTAGTTGAAAAATCTTTTACTCATCTATAAAAGGTAATAAAAAAACCTGCTAAATAGATTCTACTATTTTTCCTGAGTTTAGAAATACCCAATGTTTTTATGTTTTTTTGCTTTTTTCTACACATTATGGGGCAATAAGTACAGGTAGAGTTTTGCTATTTCAAAGCCATTTTTTCCAAATCTGGTAATTCTTCCCCCCCATGTGCCATTTCGGGTATCTTTGAAGCCGGCCAATGCAATTTACCCCATCAAGTCAATATTTTTGAAAACTAGACAGCCCAGGGTATTCCAAATGCTAGTATTTTAACCCTTTCCAAGCACTTATTCTACCATCAGCCTTTGTCAAATTTTATGGTAGTAATTTTTTTGCATTTGTTTTTTCACACACATTTTACTTCAGGTATGAATAAACAGGTTCTGGTATATGTCACTATCATAAAACACCCCAATATGTGTTCAGCAACATCTCCTGAGTACAGTGATACCTCACATGAATGGCTGTTTGGGGGCAAAAGGGCCACATTTGGGGCATGCACATTTTTCAATGTTGAACTTTGGCATTTGGGGATCCACTGCCCATGCCCTATTTGATACATCTTTGAGCCGGGCCATTTCAGTGTGCCCAATAAACCCATATATTTTTGAAAACTAGACACCCCAGGGTATTTCAAATGCTAGTATTTTAACTCTTTCCATGCACCATATCTACCACCAGTCTTTGTCAAACTTTATGGTAGTCATTTTTTGCATTTGTTTTGTCACATACATTTTACTTCAGGTATGAATTAAAAAGTTCTTGTATAGCTCACTATCACAAAACACCCCAATATGTGTTCAGCAACATCTCCTGAGCGCAGTGATACCCCACATGAATGATTTTGCCTGGCTGTTTGGGGGCAAAAGGGCCACATTTGGGGCATGCACATTTTTCAATGTTGAACTTTGGCATTTGGGGATCCACTGCCCATGCCCTATTTGGTACATCTTTGAGCCGGGCCATTTCAGTATGCCCAACAAAACCATATATTTTTGAAAACTACACACCACAGGGTATTTTAAATGCTGGTATTTTAACTCTGCATGCACACATTTTACCACCAGCATTGTTTCAAAGTTTGCAGTAGTATTTTTGTGTGTGTATTTTTCCCCACACACACCTACTTTATGTATGAATTTACAGCTCCTGGTATATGGCACTGTCACACGACACCCCAATATGTGTTCAACATATGTGAGATGTGCAACATCTCCTGAGTACAGTGATACCCCACATGCATGGGTTTGTCATTTTTTGGGGGAACTAAAAGGCCACATTTGGTACGTGTGCATTTTTCTAATTGGAAATTATATGTGTGGCCATCCTTCCCCCCGTGTTAATTGGGACCTTGTTGAACCCGGCCAATTCAATTTACCCCATCAAATCATACATTTTTTAAAAGTAGACACCCCATGGGCATTTAATATGCCAGTATTTTAACTCTTTCCATGCGAGAATTGTTTTAAGCTAATATGCTAATTTTAGGACTTGTTCACAAAAATATATTTTATATATATATTTTTTTTTTGCCTTTTTTTTACATTTTTTTTTTACGTTTTTTTTCAACTTGAAGGTTCCCCTGATAGTGACATCAGTGGGAAATTATTTTTACCTTTTTCTGGTTTTTTACTATCTTTTTCTAATTATTATTAATTTTATTTTTAATTTATTTTTATTAATCCCACTGTGATTAGAAAGCTGAGCTCCATTGACTTGCATGGTTGAATGCAGTACCTGTATTCAACCTGCAAGTGGAGCCAGAGTTCTCTAGAGGGTCTGGAGACCGTCTAGCGAACTTTTTAGTCTTTATTGTTTTTTTTACAGGGCGGCCGCCATCTTGCTTGATGACGAAGATCACCTGCAGCGGCGGCTGTGACCGCTCTCCGGAGCGGTCACAGTCCATCTCAAGGTAAGTGTTTGGTGTCGCTGGATGCCTCCTGATCGAGGCATTGATCGCCTCCTAAACGCTTTTAAAACGGGCGTCCGCCGCCATACAAAGTATGGCGGATGTTGACGCCCCGGGGAGGGGCCAGAGATGGCCCTCTGCACCCGTTTAAAGACGTGCCGGTCCTGGCACGTCAATTGTCGTTATCGACTTGATTTTCGGTGACGTGCCCGGACCGGCAATTGTCATCAAGGGGTTAAAGCACAAACTGTCTTTTAAGGTCATGTCACATTAATTTAATCAGATTCAAGTCAGAACTTGGCTCCACTCCAAAACCTTTATTTTGTTTCTTTTCAGCTATTTAGAAGTGTACTTGCTGGTGTGCTTGGGATCATTGTCCTGCTACATAAGCCAACTTTTACTTTTTCAAAGTTACCAACTGATGGGCACATATTCTCCTATGATTTTCAGATAGAGAGCAGAATTTATGGCTCCATCAATATATAAATATATTCGGGGCCAATACAAACCATTGTGTGGAAATCTGTTCATAAACAGGACTATGCATAGGACACGTGGTTCATGCATTTAGACTGGAAGAAAGGAGATTTAGACTAAAGCAGAGGAAAGGGTTTTTTACAGTAAGGACAATAAGGATGTGGAATTCTCTGCCTGCAGAGGTAGTTTTATCAGAGTCTGTACAGACGTTTAAACTGCAACTGGATGGATACCTGGAAAAACATAATATTCGGGGATATAATCTTTAATTATGGGGAAACAGCTTATTGATCCAAGGAGAAATCTGACTGCCATTTTGGGGTCAAGAAGGAATTTTTTTCCCTGGTTAGTGCAAAATTGGAAAGAGCGAAGCCAGGGTTTTTTGCCTTCTTTTGGATCAAACAGCAACAAATTAACAGATATAGGAAAGGCTGAACTTGATGGACGCATGTCTTTTTTCAGCCTATGAAACTATGAAATCATGGAATTTTACCCAGGTCCTGAAGCAGCCCCAGACCATTGCATTATCACCGTCATCACTGTTGTGAAATATTGTGTTGGTTCACAGTCATCAAGATTTTTTTCAGAAAATGACGAGCCTGTGTTCTTTTTGGTCAGCAGTGGATTTCAAATTGCAACTCTCCCATAGATGCTATTTTTGCATAGCCTCTTTGTTATTGTGGAATTGTGTACACTGACCTTAACTGAGGCAAGTGATGCTTTTACGTATTAGTCTGGGTTCTTTTGTTACCTCATGAACAAGTTGTCGATGCGCTCTTGGAGGAATTCTGGTAGGCTGACTGCTACCAAAGAGGTTCACCCCATTATATTTATTTATATAGCACCAGCAGAAGAGACAACTTACAGTGAAGGAGACACTAAAGTTACTGTCAAGAGAGGTAGGATTTGAGCTTAGAAAGAGCTGTGTCACAGATTGAAGAGTATAAGTAGTGAGGAGTGGCCTTTTGTTTGAGCAGTGATAAGGGTTACTATAATTAGTTTAACACACGCAATGGGTCTACAAAATACACACAGTTCTCAACAAGGTCCACACACCAACTCACATTAACATATTAAAATGTTTTTCTAAACATGATTGTGTCTCTGGCACCTGACTCTGGGACCCTCCTGTAGCGAAATAGTCTGGGGAACATAAACATGTTGTTTCTGTGCCTTTCCCTAAACTCTTTCCCCGCCCAGGTTCCTGCTGCAGGCCCACGATAGGCGGCCGTTGTGGCACCCCCCTGATGAGTGGCAGCCGGGGTGGAGCACCCCTGTCACCCACTTACTGAGGGCAAGAAAGGGGAGGGGTAGCCCTATATGTGAAATATAACATAAACTCTAACCTAACACAAGTTGATGAGGAGAACATAGAGAATGTTTTAATTTAAGCCCTGTGCGGCCGCAGACCCCTAAGGCCAGCCCCTTAGAGTGGCGGACCCGGTCGCAGTTGCGGCGGGCTTAAGGGTCCTGTGTTAATGCGGCCGCATCGAGTCAGACGCCAGCATGCTGGGCTGGGGCGCGGCCTCCACTTCGGAGGCGACCGGGGGCCTCTGGTCCCCGGAGGAGCGTTCCCTCCACATCAATTGCCTGGAGTTGATTGCGGGGTCGTTCGCGATCAAGAGTCTGGTGAAGCCCGCGCGACAGATGCCTTTTCCCAGGACTGGCCTGTGTCGGGCGCTTACGCTTTTCCCCCGTTCGCCCTCATTCCCAGGGTCGTTCATCACCTGCGTCGGGCGGGGGGCTCCCTTGTCCTGGTGACCCCCCTTTGGCACTCTCAACCATGGTTTCCGGCCCTGCTGGAATTGTCCTTTCAGGATCCTCTGGCTCTCCCTCTCCTGCCGTCTCTCTTATCCGGCCCAGAGGGTCAGCCTCACCCTCTCGTCTTGGAGGGCCGCCTATCCCTGGTGGCTTGGACGGTTTCGGGGGATCCCGACCGCTCCCGGGCATATCGGAGAACGCTCAGTCGCTTCTCAGAGAGTCGTGGGCTCCAGGCACCAGAAAGTCGTACAGGTCTGCTTGGCGACGCTGGGCTGCTTGGTGTATGGGACAGCAGGTGGATCCCCATTCGGCCCCTTTAGATTCCGTTCTTAATTTTCTGACCGACCTTTTTTCGGCCGGCAAATCTTATCGGACGATTAATGTTTTTCGTTCCGCTATCCCGTTCAGGCATGTAGGGTTTGCCGGCGACCCGGTCGGTAAGGCTCCCTTGGTGTGTTGCGTGGGGAAGAATTCGCCTTTCTAGGCCCCCGGCCCCCCGCTACGAGTCCCTTTGGGATGTGGCGGTGGTTCTGGATTTCCTTCGGGCCTGGCCTGACAACGACTCTCTTTTCCCTTCGACAGTTATCGGCTAAGCTTACTTTGCTACTGTGTCTTCTGTCCTTTCGCAGGGTTTCGGATGTGCGGGCTTTCGATGCCTCCGCCATCTCTTTCTCTCCGGAGGGTGTCCTGTTTCGGGTCCATGGACGAACTAAGTCTCTGTCTTCCTCCGTGTCTTACCCGTACCTTCACGACGACCCTCGGCTTTGTGTAGCTTGGTGCGTTCGCTCCTACCTGTCTCGCTCTGCAGCGTTTCGTCCCCCTTCTGTCTCTCAACTACTCATCTCCTACGTTAAACCGTTTAAGGCGGTTTCTTCCCCTACGTTAGCCAGGTGGGTCCAGTGGCTCTTGTCCCTGGCGGGGATAGATGCGTCTTTTGGAGCCCACTCGGTTAGAGGGGCCGCGGCTTCGGGCGCCCTTCAGGCCGGTGGACCTCTAGGGGATATTCTCCAGGCGGCTGACTGGTCTTGTGCCTCCGCTTTCCGCTCTTTTTATTTTCGCCCGGTTGCTTCGGCGGTGGCTTTGGTTTCCAAGCGTTAAAAATGCAAAATAGGAAGCCTCCTGTCTTGCCTTAAAATTGGAAATTATTCTAGCCTTGCTGCCTGAATAATTATAATTTTAATAAAGACAGGAGGCGAGTATTTTCCCTTCGCTCCCTGATGGTGTTTGGTTCCTGGGGGTAAGTACGCTGGTTTTTCCCTATGGATGTTGGGGGCGTTCTCCCCCTCTTTGTTTATGTGATCCTCTTATGTTATGCTCCTGTGTTATGTTTGCGGCCGTTCCAGCTGTTTTTCCGGATGTGGTTCTGTTACGTTTCTCCCTCTCTCTTTTCAGCTTGAGCGCGCCCGTGTCCTGTTCCTGTTGCGGTTTTTCCACTGGTAGTGGCTGGTTGCCCTCCTTGTGTGATTCCTGGTTCAAGTTCTGGTTCCAGTTGAGGTTCTCTGGTTTTGGGCAGCGTTCTGATGATCCTCGGCTCCGGCTCGCAGCGGACGAAAGAGGAAGAGGGGGAAGGTTTAGGGGTTTATATACCTCCTGTGTATGTTGTTCTATTGGTTGGTTCACTGTTTCACGTTAACTCTTTCTTTGCTGCTGTGGTGAGAGTAAAGGAAGAGATGCAAAATACTCGCCACCTGTCTTTATTAAAATTATAATTATTCAGGCACCAAGACTAGAATAATTTCCAATTGTACTGGAGACCGTATCTCCAGAAGGGTATAGAAATGTTGGAGAAAGTTGAGAGAAGGGCTACTAAAATGGTTTATGGATTATAGGATAAACCGTACCAGGACAGGTTAAAGAATCTTAACCTATATAGCCTGGAAGAAAGACATGACAGGGGGGATATTTAAATACTTAAAAGGGAATCAACAAGATAAAGGAAGAGAGTTTATTTAAAAGGAGAAATACTACCACAACAAGAGGACATAGTCATAAGCTAGAGGGGCAAGGGTTTAATTGTAACATCAGAAAATATTACTTTACGGAATGGGTAGTGGACGCATGGAATAGCCTTCCAGCAGAAGTGGTAGATGTTAATACAGTAAAGGCATTTAAGAAAGCATGGGATAGGCATAAGGCCAAGCTAGATATAGGATAAGGGCAGGTACTAAAGGAAAGTACTCAGAGTTTGGGCAGACTGGGTGGGCCTACTGGTTCTTATCTGCCGTCACCTTCTATGTTTCTATGTATTATGCTGGTCAGTAAGGGTAAAAAATTCAAGAACCCAATGTGGTACTCCGCAGAAGTGGCCAAAATCTTAAAAAACAAGAAGTTAGGCTTAAATAAATACAAAAAAACCCAAAGTGAGGAAGATAGACAGATTTATAAGATTAGGCAGAAATAAGCAAAGCAAGAGCTGCCATATCACACGCAAAAGAGAGAATTGCCCTGTCAGTAAAAAAGGGAGATAAAACAAAAAGCGAGAGAAAATGTAAAGTAAAAGGAGAGAAAGTAAAAGAAGGATTAGTTAGATTAAAAACAATAGAATGAAGGAATGTAGAAGAAGATAAAGGTCTAGCTTACCGCCTCAACAAATATTTCTGTTCAGTTTTTACAAATTAAAGGACGTATTATGAAAATAACAAAAATAAAAATTTAAAGGAAAAAAATAAAATAAAGGAAAGGGACCTCAGTCAGGAAAAAAGATACATGTGAGCAGGGGCGTAACTAGAAGCCTCAGGGCCCTGGTGCGAGAATCTGTTACGGGCCACCCCCCCCCCCCCAAAAAAAACATGATTTGTACACAATTAGTTTTTCAACAAATTACCGTATTTGCTCGATTATAAGACGACCCTGATTATAAGACGACCCCCCAAAAGCAAAATATTTAGGAAAAAAACAAAAAGCCTGAATATAAGACTACCCTATAGGAAAAAACTTTTACTAGTAAATATTAATTCATGTAAACTAATTTTCATATTTAATAAAAGCTATGATTGAGAAAAATATATTTTTTATTTCCTTTTATTTGCCCCCCCCAGTTATGCACATCTGCCCCCAGGCTTGCCACTCTGGCCCCAGAAATGCCTTATACCCCCCTATTTGCCACTGTGCCCCATGATGTGCCTTTTAACCCTCTATATGCCACTCTGCCTCCAGAAATGCCTTATACCCTCCTATATGCCACTGTGCCCCATGATATGCCTTTTAACCCCCTATATGCCCCTCTGCCCCATGATATGCCTTATACCCCTATATGCCACTCTGGCATATAGGGGGTTAAAAGGCATATCATGGGGCTGAGTGGCATATAGGGGGTTAAAATGCATTTCTGGAGATATATATATATACTGCTAACAGCAATCACACTCCTATCAAGCCAAGGCAGCCAGTACATGCTGGAACCTGGGGATGTTAGAAGTGTGATTACAGCCTCCCTATGCCATGCTACCACCCCCACCCCTCTTACACATCCATGCTATCACACACACACACTCATTCACAAACATTTAAATACTCATTCATTCCATTAATCACACATACACACACACGCTTTTTATTTCTGATATTGCAGAAGATATTGATAGTAAGGTATGTCTTTTTGGCTGATGACACAAACAGGGTTTGTGTTCCTGGAGGATAAGCCAAATGGCAAATGATTTAGGTAAACTGGAAACATGGTCAGATCTGTGGCAACTGGCATTTTTAATGTAGATAAATGCAAAGTAATGCTTCTAGGGCATAAAAACTCAAGGGCAGAGTATAGAATATTTGATACTGTCCTAACCTCAACATGTGAGGAAAGGGATCAAGGAGTAATTATTTCAGAGGATTTAAAGGTAGGTAGACAATGCAATAAAGCAGCAGGAAATGCTAGCAGAATTTGGTTGTGTAGGGAGAGGTATTGGCAGTAGAAAGAGGGAAGTGCACAGAAAACGTACATAAAACAAAAGTTAAATAACCAGATGTAACAAATCTCCTGTCAAAAATGTTCAATAATAGAAATTCCTCCCAGGTTTCTCCCAGATTTCTATTCTTTTAGGAATCTAATTCCTTTGTTTCTGGGATATGCTCATTTGGTGTAAAATGGAGAGGGAGTGTATAACCCAGACACTTTTAATGAGCTGGGCCGTAAACCCTGGCAGCAAACTCCTGCCTGAAATTCTACTACATCATGTTCTGGTGTTATGGTACCTTTTTTTGTTAATAACTTTGGGGTGATCACGTCCCTCTTACAAGTGTACAGGTGCTAAACACCCCCTTTATACCTGATAGCTAGGTGACTGTCAGGCCCCATCCAGGCTGCAGAGCTGCATGTCTTTTATTTCCCTGTCTTGCTGTGGTCCATTTCTGGATTTCCGTATGTTCTGTCCTGAACCTCTGATTCCTGGATTCTAGTTCTGCTCTTTGCTTCAGATCTGTTTCCTTTATAAGGTGTGCTCCACCCGTTTTGTTTGACTCAGTCTGCAGGCTACAGGTATGTCTCTCTGATATGTGTTTAGATTTCATGTTTAGTTTGTTTAGTATCTCTGTCCTAGGCTAGTCCTGTATTTATGTATACCTTGTCTGTTATGCTCCTTGCTCTGTCCCCTTGCTTGCTATGTTTCTCTTGTACTCTGCTTAGCTTCCCTACTCCCAGCCTGCAGTATCCTGCACATGATTATAGTGCTATGCCTCCTGCCTGCTCCAGGGTGCCTGCAGGATATCACTTTGTTTTGTTCTGGACAACATCCGCTGCTATGTCAGGGACTGGGTCCATACAGACGGCTGTAATGACCCAGAGTGCCCAAAGATTGTGTTCAGGAGTTACGGTGCAGTAGCGGAGTTGGACAGTGCCTGGTGCAGGGCGACTGCACTCACCCGGGTGGGTATCTAGGGTTGTGCAGCCACATACCAGTGCCCTGACATATTTCAGGGCCTGTTTAACCCTAGCATTTTGGAGGTCACACTGTCAGCATACAGAACATCTTGATGCGAGGATTCTGTTATGGAAATGTAACCATATTTCTCAAATCATAACTCTGAAGATGCTCAGTGCTGAGTCCTTTCTGTGCCTGTTTCCTTGTAGGAATTTATAGCATCCAGGACCGGACATCTGGCATACTTTGAAGATGCCCTGCTTGGATACTCTTCTTGCCCAACTGATTTTATGGTGGGGTCTGGCCGGGATCCCAGGTAACCTTTATGGGAAGATGTGGACTAAGAAAACAGTAAATTCTTACCTGAGCATTTTTTTCCCTTGTCACTTCCTGGTAGCAGACATAGGAGATAGCTCAGTCTATCCAGGCAGTAATGCTTGATGAAGGTGTCATGCTAACCCTCTAAGGCAGAGAACTCATGGGGGTATGTTTGAGTTTGGGAGGCACTGGTGGATTCTTGGGGAGACTCCTGCCTGCCCAGTTCCCTCTTATGTCTAAGTAATGCTGTGCTTATTAGGGGGCACAGGGTGACCGAGAAATCCCATCTGGTCTGCCAGAACCAGACTCCCAGAAACTAGCTGGCTATGGGGGCTCTACAAGCCAGCAAATGCTCAATGCGCCTGACCGGGACCTAGGAACTGCGGCGATGCCCGTCGAAAAATGGAACAGCGTTGCTACGGATGCCCTTTGCCCCACCGTGTCGCTCTTTTGATGTTACATTAAGCTTGGGGTGGGCAACACTCGGTGGTGGTTACAGAGAGGTAGCTCGTTTGAGATCCTGTTTTTTTTATGCTGATGCTCTCCATTGGTATCCCGGGTTTGACGCCGCTCCCTCTGGATCATCCCGAAATGGTGACTCTTTGTCAGGTGGGCATTACTGGCCATAGAATTGCATGGAGGCGCTGGGCTGTCTGGTGGTTGATTATATCATATCATGTCCTGTGTATAAATATATGTGCTGTCTTCAATAAAGAGAGTTCTGTTTTACCTACACTCGGCTAGTGCTTGGGTGAATATGAAGGGTCAAGCCTTTGAAAGCAATTAAGCTTTCAGCGGCAAGGAAGATCTGAGCGGAGCTACTCAATCCAAGTACGGGTCTCCATGACACAAGGTATGCGGGCTCTGCAGATCTGTTCCATCAAAACCACTGCTGCCTCTGCCCAAGATGTCAAGACAGCCTTAGTGGAGTGAGACTTAAGTCCCTGGGGAGGTTTTTTTCCAACAGCCTCGTAGCCTTGTATAGCCATCACCAGGCTATAGAATTCTTAGATACAGCCAAGCCTGGGGATGACCTTTGTCTGAAAGGGAGAAAAAGAGATCTTTTTGTTGATATAGGAAGCCATGAGGTCTATATCCGGCATACCCCATACCTTGGTGATCAGCAGGAAGGATGATAGACAGACTCCATTCCCCTTGTAACACAGGAACTCTACTGAGGAAATCCACAGTGATGTTATCTCCCCAGCTGCATACTTCTTGTACCTCTTTGTCTGTTGAGGTAGGCCACAACTGTGTGATTGTCCGAGAGTATTTTTACAGCCTTCCAGTGAAGTCTGTCCTGCCAGGAACGTAGAGCTCTGTAGACTGAGAGAAGTTCCAGGAGATTGATACGAAGTCTGAGACTGCATCTGCAACTACGTAGATCATATAAGGAGAGTCTGATCAACCTCTTAATCTTGTCCTCCTGGAGAAAAGTCATCTGGTAGATCTTGTTTATCCGGAGGCCCAGGAAGAATGCTGTTCTGGATGGCTAAAGACAGGATTTCTGAAAGCTGATTGTCTATCCTAGATTCTGTAGAAGAGACACTGTTCTCTGGTAGATCATGTTTATACGGAGCCCCAAGAAGTACACTGTTGTGGATGGCTGAAGACAGGATTTCTGAAAGCTGATGGTCAATCCTAGATCTTGTAGAAGACACTGTTCTCTGGATCTGTAGAGTACGGATGTCTGCAGAGCATGCTACCAGTTCCCAGTCGTCTTAAGTATTGAACAATCTTTATACCTTCCTTTCTGAGGAAGGCAGTCATTTCTGACAGTAGTTTTGTAAAAACTCCTGGGGCAGAAGAGAGACCAAAGGGAAGAGCCTGGAATTGCAGATGTATGATCCCATCGGGTGTAGCTACAGCCCCCTTTAGAAATGTCAGAGAGTCCCTTCTTATAGGAACGTAAAGGTAAGCATCCTTTAGATCTAGCTGTAGATAGTAGATATGAGTTGAGAATGCAAGGTGTAGAAGTCAGCGTAGAATAGGATTCACAGATGAACTCAGCAATGCCGAGGTTAACACAAACAGGATGGTCAGGATAGCCAGGTCGGTACACAAATCAGGTAGTCGTACAAGCCGGGGATCAAAACCAAAGCGGGTAGTCAGACGAGCCAAATAAATAACCGGATATCACAGGCAGAGGTACAAAATTGATAACCAGAAGGGAAGTCAGGCAAGCAAATGGTCAAAATCACAGGAAACAAACTCACAGCAATACTGAAGCACGAAGACCACAACAGGGTAACTAGAGAGAGCACTTCCTGGTTTTTAAATCCACTGCCTTCCCAAAGCTCCGCCCCTCAGGTGACATCACTGCAGCAAGCCTCCTGCCCGCCTAGCTGCGCCCCCTATGATGTCAGCAGGACCAGAGGAGGACCGTGCCCTGGTAAGTATAAATTTCTGAGACTGGCGGGTGCGAGCAGACGTCCGTCCGCACCTTTCCGGTACTGAAGGAGTAACACTAGCATTACCAAAAAGTCCTCCTGAGAGAGGAGGTCCAGAGTAGATTTGACAAATTCCATCTTAAATTTCAGGTAGTTAATAAAGCGGTTCAGGAGTGGCAGCAATGGTGAGCTCCAAATCGTACTCTCTGGAGTAGATCCCTAAACACCACCTGTCTGAAGTAACAGGGACCCATTCTTGGAGGAAGTCCTTCAGTCTACCTCCTACAGGGAATGTGTGGTGTCATGCTTTTTGCATAGAGAATCCCTCCTGGTTCTGAGAAGCAAGTTTCCCTCTGTCTTGAAAAAATAGTGTCTGTGGCGAAACCTGGCAGAGGATCTTGATAGTTGCTTTAAACGGGTTTGGACGGAAGCGGTGCAAAGGTCTTCTTTTAGGTAAGACATTTTGTCTCATGTAGTCTTTTCCAGCAGCACTTCCAATTCCTTCCCAAATAGCTCCTTACCCAAGAAAGGGGTACTGTATAAGCAGTGTTTAGGTGCATTATCCCCTGACCAGAGATAATGAACAAGGCAGAGGCTCTAGCTGCTGTACTTACAGCCCCTATAAATAGACATCATGCCGGTGCTCAGTGATTCTGTGCCTCCATTGCTCCTGCATTGTGCACCTTAATTGTGTTTACCGTTTACCCAGACCTCTGGGACCCGGAACTTTGGCTCTTGTGTATCCTGACACACACTGCTATGCACTATCCATGCTCATGACTACTCCCAAAGGGTTCTATTCTCACTCTAGATCTCCGGTGGTGTGTAATCATCCTCGCAGGTCTGATTTTCTTTGCAACTGGGTTCCATGTCACCAACGCGTTTGTGTTACTCACCTTCCTGGGACCCAGGCTTATCTGAGGCTCATACGGGGGGTGGGGGATATATATAGTTTAGAACATTCAAACTCATAAAAATAAAGAGATGTGTGTGTACTAAAGAAATTCAAACCACTTACAATGGAGCATCCGCACGAATACAAAGTGCGAACCGCAGCATAAAGAAGTCCTTCAGATGATCGCTGATTGCTTCTTGAATATGACAATGCGTTCACTGTACTCCAATGGCCTCCAGTCACCATATCTCATTCCAATAGAGCACCTTTGGGATGTGGTAGAATGGGAGATAATCAGCCGGCAAAGCTGCAGCAACTGTGTGATGCCATCATGTCCATATGGACCAAAATCTGAAGAATGTTTCCAGTACCTTGTAGAAAGTATGCCATGAAGAATAAAGCCAGTTCTAAAGGCAAAAAAGAGGTCCAACCCAGGACTAGCAAGGTGTACCTAATGAAGTGGCCAGTGAGTGTATGTATAATATATATATTCATGAAGGAAATAGATGCACTTGTTAGACTTCATATTAAAGTACAAAAATGTTTATTATATTAGGTCATATCAATGTTTCGACCTGGGTAAATTCTTACCTGAGGCACAATGAGTGTTAAAAAAAAAAAAAAGAGAAAAAACCCACCACAAACGTTGCCACAGGCTGGTGGCAAAATGGGTGCATGGAAAGATTTAACCCCTTTAGGCTAGGTTTCCACTTGGGTTTTTGTCCGGCGTTTTTTTCTTGATGAAAACTGCCAAGAAAACTGCCACTGCATTCTCCTGCGTTTTGGCGTTTTTTCTGCAGTTTTTTCTGGCGTTTTAGCCTTTCTATGGAAATTGCTTTTTTTGACCTTAGGCAGTTTTTCCAGCCTTTACAAGTTAGAAGTTTCACCCAGCTAAAAGGGATTAGGATAAATGGCAAGTATCTGCCCTCTCCTGATGTCATTTACTTGGTAGACCCTTTTGTCTCTTTTCTGTGGTTTGTAAGGCATGCTTTATTCCGAATGTCTGCTCCTCTGGGAAGATTGGCCCCAAATGATGGTGCAAATTGTTTGCTGTTGCTTTTGGCACGCAGGATCCAGTCGCGTATGTTTGTTTGTAATGGCATGTTTGTTCCAAATGGTGTAAAATTCAATATGAACCAGTCCAGGACTTTTTTTTGTGTGAAACTGTTTGTTTTCAGCCTATTTCTCGTAGGACACACAGATACTGGGTCCATCCTCTGCATTGTAAGTGGAAATAATATGAAATGCTTTAATCAAATCTATGAGGATTTTAATCTTAATAACACTGAATTCTATAACTTACTTAGGATTTAGCATTATTTATCTAAGCATCTACATATAGGAAACTTAAGTATACATATTAAAGATTTGTTCTCCCGAGAAATACTGTTGAAAGGATTGAAGAGATGTTACATGACTGTGGAAGAAATTGAGTCCCCATTACATGTTAAAGCCTTGACTTCCTGACAACAAGACTTAGATATTCAAATAGAGAAAAGTCAATGGATAAAAAGCTTGCTGGAAATAAACAGAGTTACTCACTGTTTAAATATGTCAGAACTCCATTACAAAATAATGCTTCGTTGGTATTTAATTCCGGTGAGAATTGCTAAAATTAATCGAACGTCATCTCCCATGTGTTGGAGATGTAATCTAGTTCAAGGCACGTTTAGACATATTTGGTGGGACTGTAATAAAATCACTCAATCATGGCGAGATTTGTTCGCTTTAATTTCGGACCTTGTTAAAGTAACCATCAGTCCGACTCCGGACAAAGCACTTTTACATTTGGATTTAGCTAACATCTCTTTTAACCAAAGAACTTTAGTAGTTCAGTGCCTTTTGGCCATGAAGATAAGTATAGCAAGAAAATGGCTACAAACATCAACAATAAACATAGAGAACGTGCTTAAACAAATAAAGTACCAATGTTTAATGGAGTATGGATATTTTCATGCACAGAGAACACAAAAATTTAATACAATTTGGAGGCCCTGGACTGATAAATTTCCAATCAACCATGGTAGTTCAAATTAATAATAAATATTAGTTAGGAGCTCATACATCTAGGTGCGTGTGTGGTCGTATGAATGTTGATGTCCTTCTTCTTTGCTTCCTTCTTTTGTTGTCTTTTTTTCTTAATGTGGTATGCTTAGGGGATAAATTGCTGAATATCCCGGCATACTAAACCGTCGTAATTGTTATGATACTAGAATCGATCTACAGATAAGTTGTGAAGTGTATCGATAAATTTTAGATTTATCAGTTTACATGTAATATTATAATATTTTTGATATCTGTACTCTTATACTATATTCTTGATATCTGTATTTTTACTCTTATACTATATTTTGCAATAATAAAAAAAAAAAAAAAAAAAAAAAAAAGGACCAGTAACATATTGGCATGTATTACAATTACAGGAGAAAAAAAACATGCTTATTGTTTAACCCCTTCGTGACAATGGCCGTTTTAACATTTCTGCGCTGCTCGTGTTTAGCTGTAATTTTCTTCTTTCCTGTTTACTGAACCCACACACATTAGATTTTTTTTTCAGGACAAGAAGGGCTTTCTTTAGATGCCATTGTTTTGATTGTATCATATTATTTACTATTAAAAAAAGTATAAAACATGGTGAAAAAATTGGAAAACAATGACTCTTTCTAACTTTTAGTTGGAAAATCTTTTACTCATCTATAAAAGATAATGAAAAAACCTGCTAAATAGATTCTACTATTTGTCCTGAGTTTAGAAATACCCAATGTTTTTATGTTTTTTTGCTTTTTTCTACACATTATGGGGCAATAAGTACAGGTAGCGTTTTGCTATTTCAAAGCCATTTTTTCCAAATCTGGTAATTCTTCCCCCCATGTGCCATTTCGGGTATCTTATCTGAAGCCGACCAATGCAATTTACACCATCAAGTCATATATTTTTGAAAACTAGACAGCCCAGGGTATTCCAAATCCTAGTATTTTAACCCTTTCCAAGCACTAATTCTACCATCAGCCTTTGTCCAACTTTATGGTAGTAATTTTTTTGGCATTTGTTTTTTCACACACAATTTACTTCAGGTATAAATTAAAAGGTTCTGGTATATGTCACTATCATAAAACACCCCAATATGTGTTTAGCAACATCTCCTGAGTACAGCAATACCTCACATGAATTTTGCCTGGCTGTTTGGGGGCAAAAGGGCCACATTTGGGGCATGCGCATTTTCAATGTTGAACTTTGGCATTTGGCGATCAACTGCCCATGTCCTATTTGGTACATCTTTGAGCCGGGCCATTTCAATGTGCCCAAGAAACCCATATATTTTTGAAAACTAGACACCCCAGGGTATTTCAAATGCTAGTATTTTAACTCTTTCCATGCACCATATCTACTACCAGAATTTTTTCAAAGTTTGCAGTAGTATTCTTTTGTGTGTATTTTTCCCCCACACACCTATGTTATGTATGAATTTACAGCTCCTGGTATATGCTGCTGTCACACAACACCCCAATATGTGTTCAGCAACATCTCCTGAGTACAGTGATACCCCACATGCATGGGTTTGTCATTTTTTGGGGGAACTAAAAGGCCACATTTGTTACGTGTACATTTTTCTAATTGGAGATTAGATGTGTGGCCATCCTTCCCCCCGTGTTAATTGGGACATTGTTGAACCCGGCCAATTCAATTTACCCCATCAAATCATACATTTTTTTTTAAAAGTAGACACCCCATGGGCATTTAATATGCCAGTATTTTAACTCTTTCCAACCTGCAAGTGGAGCCAGAGTACTCTAGAGGGTCTAGAGACCATCTAGCGAACTTTTTCTTCTTTATTGTGACCGCTCTCCAGACGTCCCATGAGGACCATGTTGCTGCTTTACAAATCTCCTCAGGAGAGACCGAAGACCTGGAGGCCCAGGAAACCGAGACGGCTCTTGTGGAATGAGCCGTAATCTGAGGAGGAATCGTGGCACCACAGGAGTCATATGCCAGCCGGATGATATCTGTGAGCCATCTGGACAGCGTAGATTTTGACAAAGCTTGACCTGAAGATCTTCCATGGAACTGAAGGAACAGATGGTCAGATGAACGAAAGGAAGCGGTACGCTCCAAATATATGGTAAGAGCTCTCTAAACATCCAGAGAGTGCCAGTTGCTTTCTTCTGGTGTCGTGGGATCTGGATAAAAAGTTGGCAGGACTATAGGTTGGTTAATATTAACCTGAGATAACACTTTCGGCAGGAATGACGGTCTGGGATACATTACCACCTTGTCTTGATGAAAGATGAGAAAATCTTTTGAGGCTGAGAGAGCCTGGAGTTCCCCAATCCGCCGTGCTGATGTGATAGCTACTAAAAATGCTGTCTTTAGGGAGAGGAATTTTAGCAAAACCTCTTGGAGAGGCTCAAACGGAGACAAACACAGAGCCTTGAGTACCACGGTAAGATCCCATGGTGGAAAAAACGATCTAACCGGAGGTCTCTTAATCATGATGGCCTTAAAAAATCTCCGAATTAAGCGATCTGACGCCAGATCGAGTAGCAGGAAATGACTGAGATCAAGTGTTGATACCTTGAGGCCCGCTGTAAATCCCCCATGTAAAAAGCACAAAATGACCGGAATGGATGGAGGAGAAGTCTGCAGGTCTTGAGACTGACACCATTCCAGAAATTTCCTCCAGGTTCTTAGATAAATTGTTGATGTAGATCTTACTGAACCCAAGAGGAGATTAGTCATTATAGGGTCTATACCTTGATTTTTCAGGATCAGCCTTGCAGCAGCCAAGCCGTCAGTCTGAACATTTGGAGGGTGTGGAGTGGAATTCCTTTCATCTCCAAAATGTCCGATGACAACGGAAGTTCCCAATAAGTTACCGAAAGCTGGCAAAGGTCTGAAAACCAGCTCCGGTTGGGCCAAAACGGGAGAACTGCCAGCACTCTTGCCTTCTCCATCTTGACCTTGAGCAAGACTCGATGAATCATCGACACCGGAGGAAAGATGTACGCCAGGTTGAATTGCCACTTGATCTCCAATCCATCTAGGAAAGGAGGGTAATCCATTCTGTACAGAGAGGCAAAAAGAGGGACTTTCCGATTCAGTCTTGTCGCCATGAGATCCACTTGCATGCCTACTATTGCCACCAACTTCTGAAAAATAGTCGAATGAAGGGACCATTCTGCTTGAGAACATCTGTTTCTGCTGAGATCGTCTGCTAGTACATTGTTCTGACCTCTGATGTGAACCGCAAAGATAGCTTCTAGATTTTCTTGTGCCCATAGCATGATTTTGGTGCATAAAGTTTGGAGACTGGTTACTCTCGTACCTCCTTGTCTGTTTATATAGGCCACTGTTGTGGCGTTGTCTGATTGAATCTTTACCGGGTTGCCCAATATCCATGGTTAGAAGTGTGAATGTCGGCAAGAAATCTGACGACACCAGTTCAATGAGTTGAGTAAGCAAGAGCTTCTTTATTCAAGTGCGCACAGGGGAGAGTCCAGTTCGCAGACTTCTCCTCCCTTCCTTAATTTTCTAACAATATATAGGCAAAGAAGCGCAAACAGTTATTAGCATATTGTCTAGCCATCTGTTGGTATATTTACTTTGATTTGCTGACACACACGGTTTAAAGAGGTGAAGAAAAAATAGCCCCCCCCAGACATGTGCAATCTTTACTTACAGAAGGTCAAGAAAGGGACAACTTGTCCTTTGTCGTGGCGGACTCTGATTCTTTTGCAACAAGGCACTTAGAGCAAAGAAAACATACGAAAACATACCATATGTACACATTCTTCCGAGACACAAACAAGACATAAGTAAACTAAGAAATGAGGTAGACAGGTGATTGTAGTGTTATCTTATCTGCTATCAGCAGAATAAGCAATGAGGTAGAGATAATTGTGCTGACATCCAGAATCAGCAAAATTCAACTTCCACAGAAGAATACTAGAGCATTGAAGACGGCATTTAGTTCCCTTTAGTTCGAGGACAGACGTGCTTCCTGTGTTGACCACTTCCCTTGTGCTGTGTGAGATTGGAAATTAGTTGCCGAAGTACTTCCTGAGATATCAGAATATCCTTGTCTAGGTCCTCGTCGTTTCTTGACCAGTGGGACAGAACGTGCCATTGTAGAGGCCTCATTCTTGCCTGTGTCCAGGCTACCGCCAGCATGGTGGAAGTCATAAGTCCCAAAATGCTCATTACCCTTCTGATAGAGCAGAGGGGGTATGCTTGTAGATCGACGACACTTAGCCGAATGCGTTTGGCTTTGTCTTTTGGAAGAAAAAGACGTAGAGATCTTGAGTCTACACGAAACACCAGAAACTTGATCTCTGTGGTTGGATTTAAGTGTGACTTGGCCACATTCAGAAGCCAGCCGTGGTCTCTGAGCAGAGTGATCGTCACTTGAAGATCTATTAAAAGTTGTGCAGTGGATGAAGCTATTATCAGCCAGTCGTCCAGATATGGAACCACAGCTATTCCTCTCAATCTCAGTTCTGCCGCCAAAGGAGTGAGAATCTTGGTGAAGACTCTTGGAGCGGTTGATAGGCCGAAGGGTAGCGCCTTGAATTGAAAGTGATGTAAACCTTTGCTTGTATTCACTGCAAATCTTAGAAATCTTCTTGACTTTACCGCTATAGGCACGTGCAGGTAAGCATCCTGGAGGTCTAGGGAAGCCATATAATCCCCTCTCTGAATCATTTGAGTAACTGAAGAGATGGTTTCCATATGGAAGTGTTGATATGGAATATATTGGTTGACGGACTTCAGATCCAGTACGGGACGAAAAGTGCCACCCAGGAACAAGCGAGAGTAAACTCCCTGAAACAGCTGAATCTTTGGAATGTTTTCTATAACTTCCTGCTTGAGGAGTTTTGATGCTGCCCTGATTAACGCTGTATTCTTGTCCACTGATGGGTAAGAGGAGACTAGGAAACAATTGTGTGGAGGTCTGCAAAATATTATGGTGTAGCCTTCCGATATAATCTGACGGATCCATGGGTTGCTGGTAGTCTGCAACCATCTTTCCTGAAACATCTGAAGGCGACCTCCTACTTTGTCAGAACCGTCTCGCCCTATCTTGTCTAGCCGCTTTAGGGTGAAATCTGGTGTCTTTATTTTCTTTCCGAAAGGAAGACTTATGGTCTGAAATATCTCTGCCTATTGTAGGGATACCTGCGGTTCCATTTAGGCTTAACATCTTGAGGCAGTGCTTTCTTGGTGTCCGACGTTTGTTTCAAAAGTTCTTCCAGAGGAGAACCAAAAAGCTTTTTTCTCTCAAACGGTAAATCACACAGTGAAGATTTTGATGCAGAATCAGCGTTTCAGGATCTAAGCCAAACTGCTCTCCTGGCAACTGTTGAAAGCCCCATATTACGGGCAGATAGCTTGACCAAATTCATTAGAAAGCTTCAAATTTTTTAGAACTTGAGAAAGATCCTTATCTGCATCCTCCAGAACGTGGTCTTCCAATTTCTGGAGCCATAAGCCTTGAGCTCTCTCTACCACTGCTCCAGCTGATGCTGCTTTGCTTTGAAGCCCTGCTGCTTGGAAGATTCGTCTATTAGCAGTCTCTGTTCTTTTGTCCATGGTATCTTTTAAGCCGGAAACCTCTCCAATCGGCAACGTAGTTTTCTTAGACAACTGAGCGATCTGGACATCAACCTTAGGAAGCATAAGGACTGCATATCCTTCTGTTTCTCCTTTGCCAGGATATCTGCTAAACACTGCTGGCACGTCTTCCTCCTGTAGCCGTCTGGGAGAGGAGTGTTACATTCAAGGCAAGCCAAATGTTTAGACTTGCATGAAGTCTTTTTGGGAGGAGCAGAAGGCATTTTATCCTTCTCTGGAGATGAAGGGGTTAACATATTTTTTGGTGTATCAATATGAAGATCACCAAAAACCGCGTGGGGGTCAGACAACACGGCAAAACCTGTCCTGACACTCTTGTGGTCAGACAGGTTTGCATAGCATTTATAGGCAGGCAAATTTTGAATTTGACGACAAAATCGGATGATCCGAACTGCGCATGCGCTGTAGCACGGCCGGATCATCAGTGGAACGCATAGCTAGCCGGGAGTGCGTTCCACTGTACTGCCCATGCTCCTCCCCTGCCTGCTCAAATCACCGCTACAGAATCAGTCTGTAACGCGGTGCCGACGAGAACCAGCCGAGCCCCCACCCGGGAAGCGAACGGACTGCAGGACCCCCTCTGGCCGGCACATGCGTTTATAGGGTAAGGGGGGGGTGGAGCTTAACCCTTCAATCTTTTACAGTGTTTGTCCCCGGAAGAGAGCAAGCCCAAACGGTACTGCCACTATACGCCAGGAAAATAACTTCTGGGCTCACAGACTTTGCTCCAGAACTTTGTGGGTAGACCATCATAACTACCTCCAGTACACCCCACAAATTATACAGAACATGAGCATACCCCTATGCAGGCCCGGACTGGGACAAAAAATAGGCCCGGGCATTTAAGCCTGAGCAGCCCATTTTTATTTAATTTATTTATTGTTAAAGCCTGCCCTTTATGTACCATAGTTACATAGTTATATAGGCTGAAAAAAGACATGCGTCCATCAAGTTCAGCCTTTCATATATCTTAATTTGTTGCTGTTGATCCAAAAGAAGGCAAAAAAACCCGGTTTCGCTCTTTCCAATTTTGCACTAACCAGGGAAAAAAATTCCTTCTTGACCCCAAAATGGCAGTCACATTTCTCCTTGGATCAATAAGCTGTTTCCCCATAATTAAAGATTATATCCCCGAATATTGTTTTTCCAGGTATCCATCCAGTTGCAGTTTAAACGTCTGTACAGACTCTGATAAAACTACCTCTGCAGGCATCTATCCCCTCTGCACATTTCTCACTATCTAACCCCTATCTGCCCCTTCTCACTGCAGCCCCCTCCCTCACCCTACTTACCTTGTTGCCGGAGCAAGCAGCAACTGCGACCGGGCCCGCGGCAGGGCCGGATTGACTTAGGGACTGATGGAGCTGCAGCTCCAGGCCCCTACCTTAAAATAGGCCCAGTCAGGACCGGACTGACTGGGCCTATGCGGCTGCATTAACGTAGGGACCCTTAAGCCCGCCGCAACTGCGACCAGGTCCGCCAGTCTAACGGGCTGGGAAGCCCCCACCAGAACCGGCCTTAGGGGTCTGCAGCCGCACACGGCTTAAATTAAAACATCGGGTTTTTTTTTTTTTTTTTTTTACTTAACCCCTTAACGACAATCCACGTACATGTACGGGGTTGCCGTGCAACGGGTTAACGACAATGCCCGTACATGTACGGGCTGCCGTTAAACAGCTGCATCGCCGCGATCGGCGGCTTTGCAGCATCCACGGAAGCCTCCCAAGTGAGGCTGACCGTGGATCCGGGGACGGCAGCCCTCGGCAGCCCTCCCCGGAAGAAAAATGGCCGCCGCCGCACCGATCATGAAAGATCGCGGCGGCGCCCGGCTAAAACAGCTTAGGAAGCGATCTGAATCGCTTCCTAAGCATAAATGGTGTTACTGACATGCCTCGATATCGAGGCATATCAGCAACACTAGCCCCCGACCCCCGATCACCTTGTGATTGCTCCGAAGAGCAACCACAAGTGCCATCCTGTGAATGACGTTGCCGTCATTCACAGGATGGCATTAACAATAGATCTGAGTTCAGAGGGTCTATCCAGACCCTCTTGTGAACTCTCGAGCTCCTCCTGCAGGTTGAATGCAGGTACTGCATCCAACCATGCAAGGTCAATGGAGCCCAGCTCACTAATGAGTGATTAGTAAAAAAAAATAATAAAAAAAAAATTTAAAAATTTTTTAAAAAATGTTTAAAAAAATAAAAATAATATGGTAACATATAAAAATCCCCACTGTCACCAAAAAAAAAAAAAAAAAATTAATAAGCAAGTCCTAAAATTCTTTATCTTTACAAAAATTCCAGCATGGAAAGAGTTAAAATATTGGCATTACAAATGCCCATAGGGTGTCTCGTATTAAAAAATGCATGAGTGGATGGGATAAATTGAATTGGCCGGGTTCAAAGGTGTCCCAAATATGGGACATGGGGGCAGTAGGATCAGATGTCTAAATGGCCAAAAAATACACACCTCACAAAGGCGGCCTTTTACCTCCCAAATAACCCAACAAACCCATGCATGTGGGGTATCACTGCGCTCAGGAGATGTTACTGAACACATATTGGGGTGTTGTTTGACACGGACATATACCAGGAGCGATAATTTTATACCTGAAGTACAACGTGTGTGGAAAAAAATACAAAAAAATTTACTACCATAAAGTTTCACAAAGGCTGGTGGTAAAATTAGTGCATGGAAAGGGTTAAATTACCAGCATGTGAAATACCTTGGGGTGTCTAGTTTTTAAAAATATATGACTTGATGGGGTAAATTGCATTGGCCGGCTTCAAAGATACCCAAAATGGCACATGGGGGGAAGAATTACCAGATTTGGAAAAAAAGGTTTTGAAATAGCATTGGGTATTTCTTTAAATTTTTATTTTTGTTATTTTCATAGTACATACACACAAATTAAACATTTAATAGACGAGTACAACAAAAGATAAAGAAAAAATAACAGTTAAGATATTTAAATATCATCTTTAGATGTAAGTTATATAATACATCGTATAATATCTTAAAAAAAAAAAAAAAAAAAAAAAGAAGAAAAAAAAAAAAAAAAAAAAAAAAAAAAAAGAAAGAGCCGGGTATATGTGTTGATGCTTATATTACTCTTATATTATTTAGTTTAATAATCCAGTCCTCGTATATAGTTGTTTTTCTTTTCTGTTGTGGACTACTCCATTGCAAGCCTTTCTCCATCTGTAATTGGAATAACACTTGATTTCTCAATTGTAGATATAAAAATGGTTTACTTTCTTTCCAATTTCTTGCTATCACTACTTTCGTAGCTGCCAGTATATGAATAATTATTATTTTTATTTTTAATGATAATCCCGGTGGGAATATATGAAGTGAAGCCATTTCTAAAGTTTTATTAATCTTAATATTGCCTATTTTTTCTAGGAGTTCAAAGGCATACCTCCAAAGTGGCCTTACTTTTATACACGTCCACCATATATGTTTATAGTCTCCCCGTTCCTGATTACACCGCCAGCATCTGTCTAAAGAACTTGGAAACATAGATTTTATTTTTGTCGGAGTTAGATACCATTGATTAATTAATTTAAAATAATTCTCTCTAATTGTTATGGAATGTATTAAATTATAAGTATTATTTATTGCTTTATACCAATCTATTTCTGTGATTTGTTTCGTTGTATCTCTATTCCATTTTGTTATAATTGGTGTTATTGGACTCTCGTCCATTTTATTGATTATTTCAAATGATTTAGAGAGTGCTTTTTTTATTTCTTGTTTATTAAACACATTTTGGAGTTTACAATGAAGTTCCTCATCCTCTTTATATCTAGCTTGTAATATAAAGGATTTTATTCTCAGATAAGTGAATATTTCTGAGCTAGGTATATTAAACTCCCTATGTATTTGATCGAACGATTTTATGTTATCTTTAGATAGAATTTCTTTTAATTCTTCAATTCCCGCATTTTTCCAAATACTTAAATTTATATTAGAAATAATAAGCTCTATGGTATCCAATTTTGTATTATCTAAAACCTTATTAATTAAATTCAATTTTTTCTTAATCTTTTTCCATTCTTGCAGAGTATCTTTTATTATAGTATTATTTATATATTTTACCTCTAGTTTTGTCTGATATTGCCACATACTTGTGGGTAAGTTAATCTTAACCATAGATCTTTCTATTTTAAACCATGGTTGGTTGGTATTTATTCGACATTGTAAATTATATATATGTAGTAGCATACATGCATCATATACACTTTTGGCTCTAGGATAATTCAATCCACCTCTATTTATTTTTCTTGCCAAATTTTTTATACTAATTCTCATTTTTCTTCCATTATTAATAAATTTATTAAAACTAGTTTGTAGCATATAAATCCAGGAGCTTGGTATTTTTAATGGGATATGTCTAAAAAAATAGATCCATTTTGGGAGAATGTATGCGTTAATCACATTTATTCTACCTATCCAGGATAGTTCTGTGTTTCGCCATTCTTTCAAAAGGTAATTTGTTTCTTTTAATAGAGGCAAAAAATTCCTTTCAATTATATCTTCTACTTTTGATGTTATTTTTAACCCCAAATAGTTCAGGTCTTGCTGTTTCCAGCTAAATTTAAATTCTTGTTGTATTACTTGTTTAGAATGAAGTGGTATATTTATTGGAAGAATTTCCGATTTTTCTATATTCAACTTATAATTTGAAATATTTGAGTATTTCTTAATCGTTTCCATCAAGGCTCTGATCGATTTCTCAGGATCTTCTATAGTTATCAGAATATCGTCTGCATATAAGCATATTTTAAATTCTTCCTGTAAAAAGTGAAAGCCTTTTATCTCATCATTTTTACGTATAGATATTGCTAAAATCTCCATGGTCATTATGTATAGTAGAGGGGAGAGGGGGCAACCCTGTCGAGTTCCATTTGCCAAGTGGAACCAATCTGCTTTAATATTTTGGCCAATTGTCCTCGCCGTAGAATTGGAATATAAAGATTTAATTGCTGAGGTAAATAAGCCATCAATTCCGAAAGCCCTAATAGCATAAAACATAAAGTCCCAGTTTACCCGGTCGAAGGCTTTCTCGGCGTCTAACGCCAGAAGACAAAGTGATTTTTTTTGTATATTTGTTACATCAAGTATATCAATAATTCTTCTAAAATTATTATATGTTTGTCTATCCGGAATAAAGCCTATTTGATCTATATGAATTATCTCCGATATTACTTGCTTCAACCGATTTGCTAATGTTGTCGCGTAAATTTTAATATCCTCATTAATAAGAGAAATGGGTCTGTAGTTCCTTATCTCTTCAGAGTTTTTCTTAGGTTTAAGGATTGGTAATATATTTGCCCTTAAAAGCTCTTCCGGAGCTTCTCCCTTCCTACTTATTTCATTAAACATTGCTGTTAGGGCTTTAGTTATATTCTTTTTAAATATTTTATAGAATTCTCCAGAAAACCCGTCAGGACCTGGGCTTTTCTGATTTTTAAGATTTTCAATTGCCTTTATCACTTCTTTTTCCTCAATTGGTCTATTTAATTCCTTTAGTTGTTCTATAGATATCTTAGGAATAGGTATATCAGAAAAGAAAAGTTTAATTTCGTCTGGAGATATATCGTTTTTTAGATTGTAAAGAGATGCGTAATATTTATTAAATATGCTTCCGATTCCTTCTGGAGTCATGTATACCTTATTATTTTCCACTATTTTATATATTCGGTCTTTTACTTGTTTTTTTTTAAGTCTATCAGTTAGTATTTTATCGACTCTATTATTTTTGTGATACCAATACTGTTTTAATCTTTCTAAATTTTTGTTTATTTTATCTGTTTCCAACTCATTTATTCTTTTTTTAATTAAAATTATTTTATTAGATCTAATTTTGGTTGGAGATTTTTTGTTTATCCTATCTATTTCGTATAAATTTATATATAATGTAGAAAGGTCCGAGCCTCTTTTTCTGTTTTCTATGCTACCTAATTTAATTAAATGGCCTCTTATTACACTCTTGTATGCACACCACAATGTAGACCGAGATACATTTTCGTTATCATTTTCTTGGAAATATAAATTAGTATTAATTTCTAAGTTTTCTAAATGTGTTTTTTGTTTCAGTAAATTAAGGTTCAGTCTCCATTCCCTATGTGTGTTTTGGTTAGTTTTTGAATAAGTTTCCCAAATATTAGCGTTGTGATCAGACCATATTATATTTTTAATTAACACTTTCTTAACTCGATCCACAAAAAGTTTATTTCCCATAATTAGATCTATTCTTGCATATGACACATGCGGGGCTGAAAAATGTGTATATTCCTTAACACAGGGATTAAAGACTCTCCAAATATCAAAAAGTTTGTTTTTTTTAATAAAATTTGTCAGCAATCTGGCAGATCTAATTATTTCTTTCCCAGGCAATTCACCTCTTTTTAACATCTTATCCATTATAACATCTGGTATGCAATTGAAATCTCCCGCCATTATCAATCTTCCCTTAGCAAATCGTTCAACCTTGTTGAATAAATTTTCTATAAACTTTATTGAATTAATATTTGGTGCGTATAAATTAACTATAGTATGTATGTCATTTTGTATTTTACAAATTACTATTATAAATCTGGCCTCTGGGTCCATTTCTTGATATAGTATATCAACTTTTATTTTATTAGTAAATATCATGGCTACGCCTCTTTTCTTTTTCCCTAACATTGAGGCAGATAGAACTTTAGTTATAAATTTATTTTTAATTTGATTATCCATTGAATTGAGCCAATGAGTCTCTTGAAGTAGACAGATATCTATTTTTTCTTTTTTTAATAAATTAACTAATGTAAATCGCTTTTGAGGACTGTTTAATCCTTGTACGTTTAATGATAAAAAACGTACCATCTAACTTTAAATCTTATTTTCAACATCATATAAACCCGGCTAAGGCATAGAAAATTATTAATCACATTCCACACATAAAGTAAAAAAAAGTAAAGCTTACATATACAGAAGAAAATAAAACATAATATCCATATACATATAATGTAATATGGAAAATTATTTAAACACAAAAGGACATACACTATGTAGTACTGCTCCTTCACTTCGTGCTGTACATACATAGAATAAATCCAGTAGGTCCTTCCCTTTATCCTGGACCTCATAACACTGAACCACTTAGGAATCAAATCCATCTGTGGTTATCAATACTAGGGGTTTATAAATCAAGTTCGCGGGCAAGCGAGAGAGAAAAAATAAAAAAGATAAAAAAAAAAAAAAAAAAAAAACCTCTACCCTCTTGTCTTTCTTTTTCCCCTTTCTTTTCATTGTTATCTATAAACATGCTATGTACATTGCTACTTATTACATCATTTATATCATAGATTTTTGATTCCATTTTTATAAAGAAAGAGACATTTCGTCAAATTTTATATTTGGGTAGAGTATCGCAATCTCACAACTAAATTTTAGATTTATTATCTTTGTTATATGCATGCAAATTTATGTATTTTTACAATCAAAAAAAAAAAAAAAAATTCTCTATCCTCTTGCCTTTCCTTTTCCCCTTTCTTTTCATTATTTTCTATATACATGCTATATACATTGCTACTTATTACATCATTTATAGCATAGATTTTAAATTCCATTTTTATAAAGAACGAGACATTTCATCAAATACCAATCTCACAAGCAAATTTTAAATTTGTTATCTTTGTTATATATATACAAATTTACGTATTAAAAAAAAAAAAAAAAAAAAAAATAATAACAATAAGTGTAATTCCAGGTTAATATTCGGAATTTACATTCCTACCTGGATCTTGTGTCATTCTTAGTGATAGTGTAAATAGTAGTGAGAGTCATATCAATCCATTAGTGTGTAAAAAATTCTTAATAAAAAAAAAAAAAAAAAAAAAAAAAAAAAAGAAAACGAAAAATAGAGGTGTAATTATAAATGTGAAAGAGATCTAATCTCTTATATAAGTAAATGTATAATATGTGTGGCATGTAGAGTGTAATTGTAAGTGAGAATTGTAATCCCTATTAAAAAGAGTAACAAAAGAGAAACCAAGGAAACTACGTCCTTTTAGTGAAAATGTAAGATTCTTTAAAATCTAAGGTCCTGTGTACTAACAAAAAAAAAATCTTATATATAAAAAAATGTGTCGTATTATACCGTATTATGTGTAAATGTAAGTGTAATTATTTATTTGTGTCCCTAATTAATAGAGTGAGGAAAAAAAAAAAAAAAAAAAAGAAAAAAAAAAAACGTAAATATTTTATCTCATTTCAAGTGCAATATTATTTTTTTTTGGCCGGCTTCAAAGATACCCAAAATGGCACATGGGGGGAAGAATTACCAGATTTGGAAAAAATGGCTTTGAAATAGCAAAACTCTACCTGTACTTATTGCCCCATAATGTGTAGAAAAAAGCAAAAAAACATAAAAACATTGGGTATTTCTAAACTCAGGACAAATAGTAGAATCTATTTAGCAGGTTTTTTCATTCGTTTTTGCAGATGAGTAAAAGTTTTTTGTTTAAAAAGTGAGAAAAAGTAATTTTTTAACAAAAAATCCCCATATTTTATCATTTTTTTTATAGTAAATTAGATGATATGATAAAATTAATGGTATCTAAAGAAAGCCCTGTTTGTCCTGAAAAAAACAATATATAATATGTGTGGGAGCATGAAATGAGAAAGAAGAAAATCACAGCTAAACAGGAACACCGAAAAATGTTAAAATAGCCATTGTCCCACAATATACTACGAGTAATAACCCCTATTGTCCTTAAGGGGTTAAAAACTTTAACAAAAACAGCCCCCAATGTTTTAATTTAAACCCTGTGCGGCCGCACACCGGTAAGGCCGGCCCTGGTAGGGGCTTCCCGGCACCTTAGAGTGGCGGACCCAGTCGCAGTTGCGGCGGGTTTAAGGGGCAGGTGCCCCTTATGCCCTGCGTTAATGCAGCCATAGAGGCCGCATAGGCTGCAGCTCCATCAGCCCTTAAGTCAACCCGGACCTGCCACGGCCCGGCCCACCGGGCAAACGCCCGGTGTGCCCGATGGCCAGTCCAGGCCTGCCCCTATGTGTAGAGACCATTTGCTAGGGGCCAATCTTATACCAGATACAAAACATTTTCTGGGTGTCAGATTCTTGTGCATCCCTGGTGGTTGATTTAAGGCACTAATATGGCATTGTCAGGGGACCTCATAGTCTCTTAATGAGCAGGTTTTCTGTTAATATAGGCTGGAGCTCCAGAATATTTATAGGCAGATCTTCTGTTTGCTTGGGCACCCCCTTGCAATGAGAGAGGATGAAAGGACTGCCAAGCCCTGAAGGTTAGTGTCCATTGACAGGACCGTCTACTGGACTGGAAGAGAACAGGCTGCCATAGGATGGGCAATGCGTGTCCACCATGCCAATATATTCCAGATTGGGGAAGACTGAGGAATGGTCTTGGGTGAGATCCTTATGTGCCTGCAGCAAACAACTGGTGGTTATAAAACTGCAAGGGTGGCTCAGGAGAGCCTGGATTGGCCATAGTGACACTGCCAGCAGGGAATGCCTGAACTTCTATAAGCATATTCTGATTTAAGCAGCACTTCTGTTGAGCAGAGTTGCATCAGATCAGTCCTGTTGACAGTAAGGACTCTAGTACGTCTAATGGCAGCCTGAACTATTGTTGCGTATGGGCAGGAAATGTCCCTACCAGTGCAAAAACCCACACATTCTTGGTCATCTTTATGATGTTTTACAGGATGTAATGCTTCCTAAAATTACAAAAGCATTCGTCCAAAACAGAAATAAATAAGCAGTGCTGTTGCCCTCCCTCCATGGGGAGACTTTGCCGCTGACTGGCAGCTTCAATCAGTGAAATGAAAGTAGTCCCATTGTAAGGCAAAGATACCATGTGCAGGGAGATGTGTTCAGCTCCTGCAAGCCATTTACCGGGGAGGAGGGACAAATTCATATTGGGGGAAGTATGCAGAATTCTCCCATACATGTGCAAATTTGAGAACACAAATAAAAAATAAAAAGCCATGCAGCCATAGTATGCATTAAAGTTTAACCACCAGTATTCAGTATCAAAACAAAGTAACAGACATTTTTTGCAGCACTGACCAAGTTTATTTTGAAGCAAACTGAAGAAGCCCTAACTTACAGGCTGCAGGATAAAAGGCACTTAGCAGTCAAGTGTTAGGCAGAATTAAACTCCAGTAAAGTCTTTACTTTTAGCCAGGCCCTCTTTGGTTTGAATGTCCAGGACAGTTATAAAGTGGTAAAAAATATAAAGTGACAATTTATTTCAAAAATAGTCATTACAATGTGTGCACGAGCAGAGTAGCAGTTCATATATTTGGTGCAGTACAGCTACTTATCCAGTTACATTTTCATTTAGTTTGTCCCTTACATAGTTTGAGTACACAAAAAAAAAAATAAATGACAAGTGGCTGAAAAACATAAGGACAAACACATTGACAAAAGGTCATTAGTAGGTATTTTTGTCCCATGTGTGGACTGCTTTTGGGAGGGGGTACTAGAATATGACAATGCTATAAAACAGCTGTCATTCAATCATATCACTATAGAAAGTGCAAGATCATATTGCCTTTAACATTTTAGAGAAACATCCACTAGACATTTAATTCCTGTATACGGAACCACATCTGATCAATTAATGGCTCTGGTGCTTTTGGGGAAGAGGCAGTGGAACATTTGAGATAGGAAACAAAAGTTGTCCTTTAGATGTTTGCAGTATCTTGATGACTTAATGGTGAAAAAGTAGTTGCACACTAATCTGTTGATTTGCCATCACCAGAATCTGCTTTTCCATCCAAGTCTTCATCAGAAGCCTCATCAATCCCCTTTCTTGCAACACGTCTTGTGACAAATGGCACATCACCCCGCCTGTGTTAAAATATGTAGAAACATACAAAGATATGTATAAATGATTTTAAAAGGTTTTAATGTGAAGATATTAGCACTTCAAACAGATCAAAGCTGTTGTAGACACTCTGTACGTGTATATATTTTTATAGTCTACCACAATTGTGCTTTTTGCGTCTAATTCTTGATGGGATATAGAGTAAATCTTGTAGTGTATATGAAATATATCAAACCCAAAGGGAAAAAAAAAAACTTCACATAGCAAGTTTCCTGTAGAATACATCTACCCAAATTCATGTTTCTTCCAAATACCAATCACATTTATAAATCAGCGTTTTACATAGGAATTATGTGCACAAATTCTAAACATACCAGCTTAACAATACATTATAACAAAATAATAGTTCCTCCAGCAAGCAGGGTAGGCCTTATATAATGACCATCAGTGCTGGATTCAATTACTTTTTTTATTTGAAGAAACCTTTACATTATACAGACACACACCTGAGCTTGCTCTTAAGGGTATTCACTTCACGGTTCATAGCATCAGCAGTCTCAGTCGCATCTTCAAGCTCACGCTGCAGCTTGCGTCTCATAGCATTAGCACGTTGGGCCTCTTCCTCTGCTTCCTCCACCTGTCTCTTGAGCTGTTTCATACGGACATTACTCTTCTCAGCCTTTTCAGGGAAAAAAAAAAAAAGTTAAATACTAAATAAGTGAAAAGATCGTATTTCACACAGTAAATGGGGAGGACTCTGATCACCTGCTCTTTATACTGCTCAGCATTGCGTCGTTCATCTTCTACCTGCATTAGGACATCTTTTAGTCTTTTTTCTGTTCGACGCACCTGCTTGCTGGCATTTTGACGCTCTCTGTTTAAAGAACAATTGGGTTGTGAATGTGAAGGTACAAACTTTCAAGCAATATGCCGTGGTAATGCAACATATATTAGCTTCTTTTTATTTTTTACAGTTGGAAAACAGTAACATTTGATTGAGCAAAGAACAACGAGCACTCCTATTTTCAGCCACATCACTCATCAAATCATGCATGCAAATGTACTCCATTAAAAAAAAAAAAGGCACTTTAGACTGAATAAGCAGTTCATTCTTTTTCACAGGTGGGGCCACGTAACTATGCACCTAATCCTTGAAAAGTTGGGATTGTCTCAAGTATCTATCTCCATTACCATTAACTCCTAGTTCAGATTATTTCAGGTACTATAGTCTCTCTGATAGGATTATCCCGTAGTTTGTTAATTTTGCTCCTGGGATGTTTTTCATATACAAGAGAAAGATAATGTTTTAAAGTTTAAAATAAACGTAGGAAGATGAAACCCCCGTTTTCCTTGATAAGAGTTTAGTGTGGGGAGTGTGTTTACAATGTTGTACAACTACAGGAGAAGCCAAACAAATTTTTTTTAAACCTACTTAGTCTCTGAATCAAGCTGTTCTTCCAGTTGTGAGATCTTAGATTCAAGAGCTGCGATTGAAGCCTTGAACTTTGACTTGACAGTCCCTTCCAGCTCTTGTAGCTTTGTCTTCAATTCTTTATTTTGGCGATCCATTTGTTGGCGTGCATTTTCATTCTTTTGAGCACTGCTACGCTCTGCATTCAAGTCAGCATTCAGCTGGTCAATCTAAAATAAAAGGTAAGTGGTAAACTGCAAAATATCTGGACTAAAAGCAATCGTTACACTGATATTCCTTATTTGGGTATGTATTTAGAAATTAGATACTTTAGAAGGTTGAACCAAAAAAAAAAAAGCCATGTCTGCTTGACCTGGGTTCGCATTAAAATATTTTAAGTGTGCTGCATATTAGCCGTGTTTCAACTTCTAATCATACTGTCTGTGGAAAATATTGCCTTAATCACTCACGCTGATATAGACTAGTGAAATCTATGCAGGAGCAGACTTCACGAACATCGTCCTGAATCAGTGCTTTGAGCAAAGGAAGTCGCCCCAAGCATATTACTTGACCAACAATTGGCAAACAAGGTTTGTCAATGCTAATCAATATTACTGCATAGGCCACTATATTTAATGCTCAAGGAGAATTTTACTATTCATTTCATGTGAAACAGTTTACATGTACCATTCAATTTAATACTTTCAGAAAAACATAACTTTTGTTTTCAAGTACCTGAAGAGTTGCTTTCCTAAGCCGGTCATTAACCAGTTCTGTGTTGCCCTGTTCCTCCTCAAGCTCTTCCTCTAGCTGCGCAATCCGGGATTCCAGGCGCCGTTTCTCTTCAAGAGCCAGAGCACTTTAAAAAACAAAACAAAAAAAAAAAGTAGAACCTTTAATTAAAGCTAGTAAGCCAATCAAAACTGGTAGCAAAAAGGTCAATACCTTTAAAGTTGAACGTTTATTCTGATCTGCTATGTCAGCCGTCGATGTACACAAACTACAGCCCCAAACCACACACTCACCCCTTGCCACTACTGTTTGCAATTTCATCAGCAAGTTCATCTCTTTCCTGCTGAGCTTGGCGCTTCGCACGCTCAGCAGCAGCAAGTTCCTGAGAAAAATAAATATGCATTAATTCTGCAAATATATACCTTGTGGAAAGTCCATTATGAGTAGAAAAATTATAGAACAAAAATTGACCAGTCTGATGTTACCTCATGCAAGTGGATCACCTCTGCTTCCATACTCTTAAATTTCTTTTCATTTTCCTTAGCCTGAGTTAAGATGTCATCCCTGGAAGCTCTAGTGTCTTCAAGTTCTCGCTGATAATCCTTCAACTGACCCTATTAGGGGGAAATTTTGTTTTATAATATACAATATCTAATTTGGTTTTATAGTACCGAGCTAGAGAATTTGTATCCATTTATAGAGACCATAGATGACCATTTCAGTGGCTTTAAATCCTGTCTTACACAGAAGCAGCTGCTCAAAATATGCATATTTTTTGAGAAATATTGACATTCAGAGGCTCTCAAAATGAGTGCTCTGTCGAGGATGCCAAAAAAAAAGAAAATTGCAGAAGTGATGAAATGTTGTTAGGATTTGTTGCCAGATGTAGCCGCCATTACAAGCCATTTTGGTGCTACTTTGAGGCAAACTGGGAACGGACTGTGTGTAGGAGGGTACGTATTAGAGCCCTGCGCGGGACAGCTTTTTTTAATCCCGCTCCCGCAATGTGGGTGTTCCGCTCCCACCACATTTGTGGCCAATCCCGCCCGCCTCCTTAACCGATTTCCCACGCAGTCCCACAAGGCTGCCCTCGAGCTGTTCCCTCACAGCGTCTCTTCTCTTGCTCTGCCCAGGAACAAGGCAGAGTCACATGAAGTGATGTAAGTCACGTGAATCTGTTTTGTTCCTGGGTGGAGCAAGATAGGAAACATTGTAAGGGAGCAGTGAGAAGGCAGCCTTGCTGGACTGCGCAGGATTACCTGGACCCGCAGGTACAGTGCCTGACCGCCCGCAGCCCCAGCAAGACCGCCTGCAAGTTTTTTGGCAGGTCCAGTGGGAACGCCTCCCAATGCAGTCCTCTAGTACGTTTCACTGATCAGTAGAAAGGAAAAAAGCAATCCGATGGTTTTGAGTGTGATTGGTGGGTCTAAACCTGTGGGAGTTTCCTTTTTCCCCCACTCTGGCCAATCAGCATTTACAATGGCAAGGGACAAGCATTAGATATCCAGGTGCACATTTTAACTTGTCAGCAGCCACAGTTTGAGTGAGATTGACATCTTAGCAGAGGCAGAGATTGATGCTCATGCTCACCTACCATACTGCAAGGTTGAGTTTATTTTTGTGCAGAAAATGTACTAATGGGGATTGGAGAATATGTAGGGTATGCATATAGTTTATATACCACATAAAAGGACTGCATCAGACATTTACCAGTTTATTTTAGGGCAAAATATCTTTCTTCATTGGTAATTACTGGTGACAAAACTAGGCATCCCATAGCATGCTGCTGGATGCGTGTTTCCAATAGTGTAGTGCTACTGGAGGTCATTCAGTACAGTGTGGAGCCCTTCCTTAACCTTGGGATGGTGAAAGGAGAGTCCAAACGGTGCCAGGTACCCCCCCCTTGTCATATTTGCAGGGTTCACTAGCACTCATTTTCTTTAATGTAGGGTTTGACGCATCCATCTTCCTCCGCCAACTGGACATTTAACAGTACATGCAAGAATTTCATTACAAATATCTAGTGTGCTGATACAAGAGCTAGCATCCCCATTGTACATCGCAGCTGAATATGATGGCGTTGTTTAGGAATCACCTGAAAGCATAATGCTACAGCTAACACATGCATCAGCTCTAGTACCTGAAGTTTGCGCAGCTGCTTGATTGCCTCCTCTTTGTTCTTATTTGCAGTGTCTATTTGTCCTTCAAAATCCTTTAGATCCATCTCCAGCTTCTTTCTCGCAGCCACAGCAATGGAACGCTGCTTTCTTTCATCTTCAAGTTCTGCTTCCATCTCTTTCACCTAACAAAAAAAAAAACACACCATTATAGAGCAAATACACACACACACATATATACACACACACACACACACACAATTACCATCTTACCTGCCTGACCAGCTGCTTCTTTTTATCCTCACTCTGCTCATCACGCCCCTGGAGGTCTCTCTCAAATTGAGCTTTCATAGCCTGTAAGTTTACTTCCAGCCTGAGCTTGGCATCCTCTGTGGCTTGCAGCTCATCTTCAAGTTCTTCAAGCTGGGTTTTCATTTCTTCTACTTGTTGCTCTAAAGCACGCTTAGACTTTTCAAGCTCATGTACCTAATTTGACAGAAAAGATCCTTTTAAAGTTATACTTATACAAAAGAAAAAAAAAAAAAAAAAAAAGAAAAAAAAAAAAAAGCACGTTTTAAAGTTTCCTGCCGAGATGGCCAGCTGAAGGCAGTTTTGTTAGATGCTCTGGGACTTCAGCAAAACAGCTGAAATGAGTCACTTTTCAAAAGATAGATGTACAAGTAACAATTGCTTAAGTTCCTTGCCGCCCTCTTCCAATTTATACAACAAAGGGGGTTCTTTGATCATGTGTCAGAGTACACATTTTATATTTAGCACTGCTGTTTTCTTGATGTCTTATGGCAGTAAATACACTACATAATTGTGGACATTAAACCCCCCTCAAAAAAAAAAAAGAAGCCCCCACCATAGTGTAAGTGTACATGATTGATTTTTGGATTAGTTACATTTCAAAAGAAACATGTATAATCTTACACTCTTGCCAACATCATCCTTTGAGCTGACCAAGTCTTCCATCTCTGTGCGCAACTGCTTATTGAGTCTTTCTAACTCTGCCTTAAACTCAAGTGCCTCTTCAAGGGAGCGGGTCAAGGCCAATGCCTTAGTCTCTTTTTCACGAGCCTCTGCTTCTGCACGATCACGCTCTTCTGCATACTTCGCAGATATATTTTTCTCCTCTAAAAGAAGCTAAAATGAAACCCAAAAAAATTTTTTAACACAAAAGCATATACACATATGAAGGCATTGAGAAGCTTGGGTATATGAGGAAAAAAAAAAAAAAAAAAAATAAAAAAAAACAACTTCTACAACTTTACAAGACTGACAAAAATGGCATATTTAAAAAAACAGGCGCAAAATATGAGTGACGCTAAAGCAGCAGCAGTACATTGCACCCCAATTTCAAAAGGAGAAACCCCACACCTGATCAAATTTCTTCTGCTTTTTCTCCAGGTTGGAAACAGTCTGCCTCTGATGGTCAAGATCCACAGCAAGGTCATCCAACTCCTGCTGAAGCCTGGTCTTTGTTTTCTCCAGCTTGTCATAGGCTGCTGCCTTTTCCTCAAAGCGTTGATTTGCTGCTTCTAAATCTTTCTGTAGCTTCTTCTTCAATTCTTCCACACTCTCCAGTGAACCAATGCTCTCCTCCATCTTCTTCTTCATATCTGTCATCTGAGAGTACATACATATAAATAGTGGACAATGTTTACAGTCCATATCAGTTTTTAGAATCAAATATATTCACTTATTAAATTGAGTGATTGGGCACAATAAATTGATTTCTTGCTTATCACCTTTTCTTATATGCTCATAGTCAGTGCCAGTAAAGTGGTCATATTCTGTGATCACTGGATGGAGCACAAGTTACTAGTGATTGAGAAAAGGATTTAATGAAAAATACCCTTTAATTTCTTCAAAGAATGGCATTTAGATGCCTGCCAGACCTCAGAATGATGAAGTTTAATTGAAACACTGAGCCACATTCAATTAAAAAATGGCTAACAAGTATGAATCTCAATGTTGTCAAATGGATATGGGAAAGCCAGCTGATGCGTGGGGAGGACACAGGGTCAAAACCTGAGGCTTCAAGAACGGCTATTTCATGCCCTTAGCAAATCCTCACTGTAGAAGTTAACGGACCTTGGTGACAGAACAAACTCCAGGCCACCCACGACTGAACACACCAGCTGGGTTAGACACTCACCGATAATTGTACCTGGAACATTAAATGGTTCTCCTATGTGTAGCAAAGCGACAAGAGTGCCAAGAATAGTCTGCTCTTAAGCATGTGGGTTTCAAGAGTCAGGCAGTAAAATCAAACCTTTCTGATTAGGACGAAAGAGCAGACAACATTTTGATAAGTCTATGAGGGAGGATTATTTGTGGCTGTGCGGTCATGTCCAGAATAGCTAAATATGGGACAACCAGAACTTTATTTAGACCTAAACGGCAGAAAACATTGGCAGGAGGAAATATAGGTTTTGAAAAAGACAAAATTCAAGGTCATGTTAGTCATTGATGAACACTGTTGGCAAATCCAGGTTATAAAGCCAAACCCTTGAAAGCATGTGGTTCTGGCAGGGGTCCAGAAAAGCCATGTTCAGGACACCCCACCTTAGAGATTGAAATACTGGGTGAATTAGCTTTTCCCTTTGGTCAGTTTGTCCTCAAGTGGAAGAACCCCACTTCGAAGTTGTCAACTTCAAACACAGTAACCGCCTGCATATTCTCTTCCGCCCAGAGTCCTTGAAGTCTCCTGCACTTCTCATGATGCTCTAGCAATTTATCCACACTACTGAGGCTGCATCATCTCACACCGACATAAGCAAACCGAAAGCACTGGTGGTAGATGGACACTATTCCTCCATGCCCCTTTTATAAACCCCTTAGCCACTTTTGGAATTATATTAACAAATACATATTTATAAAGTTAAGATATCCAAAAAAGCCCTCTCTAGTCATGGGCACTTGGTCAGGGAGCTTGAGTGAAGCTTTGTCAATCTTAAAATGTGGTGTTCACACCATCCCAGATTAAAACTAGGGAAGTGTGGACACACTGGAACCGATTGTTACCCTAGTTCAGAGGCCTGCTTTAACCCCCTTAATGACAAAGCCCATACATGTACGGGCTCAAAATGCATTGTTTTCAATGGGTTTAGGAACTGCCCATTGTCCTTAAGGGGATAATATGCACTCATACCTGAGTTTGCAGTGTATTTATCTGTTTTAATAAATTCTTCTTAGACTCCTCCTCTTCCTCAAGCTGCTCCAGAAAGCCATTTTTATCATCATCCATTTGCTTAAGTTTAGTACTAAGGCTCAGCTTCTGACGAGTCTCTTCTTGCAGAAGTTCCTAATACATAATAAAGATGCATTACATACCATACAAAAAGTTATATATTCACATATTTCTCACAATCTTTGGCTGAAGACCATTTTCTCATAGGCCAATATGGCTATACTTTGAGAAATATCTTAACTAAACATCATACAGCACCAAGCTCTTACTGCACGAGAAGCTAAGGTTGGACAAAGCAAAGAGCTAAAAGCTCCCCCACCCATGACAGATTGATCTAGACCCTCCTTTGGACTGGGTCTGCTCTGTGGATTACAGCCATCTGTAAGACTCGTGTTTTCGATTTTGTACCAAGTTGCTTTTTATCACTTTCCCCTTATAACTATCAGGTTTTTCCTCTAAATAGCCTTATAAAAAGGGAAAATATTAAACCGGTGGGATCCTTACCTGAGTATCCTGAAGCTGTGACTCTAAAGTTGAGAAGTCCTTGGCAAGCTTTATGGATTTGCTGTCAGCTTGGGAAAGGAGAGCAGTAACATTGTCCAATTCAACCTAAAGCAGTAAAAAAGGTTATTCAAAGGAACAGTTCCCCATATCCTTGTGTTTCAGTGTGTATGCAAGTAACTATTACCTGAAGTCTGTTTGCTTTTTCAGTCAGCTCAACGCGAGCTCTGTCTCCCTCTGTCACCTTGACTTGCAGTTCCTGAAGCTGAGACTCCATCTTCTTTCTTTTGTGCTCAGAGTCACCTTTGCTCTGAAGAAGAGTCTTCACTTCATTTGCCAACTCGTTCCGTTCACTCTCCAAAGACTGTTTGGCCTTCTCTAAGTTAGCTTTCAGCTAGAACAAAAAGTTGCATTCTTCACATCTGTACATCTTAAGTTTGTTGGTCACGCCTCCCAAATATTACATTTTGCTATTTAGTGCAACATATGCAAGATTAAGACACCATGAAGGACTTTCAGACATAACGGCAGCAGGGGCCAAGATTCGTGAATAGCATGGAATGCTCTAAAGTATGGGTATTCTCTACAGTTATCAGTCATAACACCACTGAAAACGTTAATGTAAAACATTCCCAGAATCTCATCACATTACAGTTTAAAGACACTTGAGCGTAAAATCCCTGGCCATTAAGAAAAAAATATATAAATCTTGAAACAGGTAGCCTCTATGGACCAATACTTTACTCCCCACCCTAGCCTCATACCCGTTTGGTCTGCTCCAGCTGTTCTGATAATTCTTCTGCAGCTTGTGAATGTTTTTGTCTCAGCTCCTGTATTTGGACTTCATGTGCACGAGCTTCTTCATCTAGGGTCTTCTTCAGATGTGTAACCTCCTGCTCGCGTTTTGTTCTGGGGTGGGGGAGAGAGAAGTGGCACCATTTTAAAACAATCCTCCCAATAAGTAACATTACAAAATAATCGGGAGTTTCTCAAAGTGTACCTAAGCTCCTGCTGCGCAGCAGTAGAGTCTAAAGTATCCTCCAGCTCAGTCTTCAGAGCTTCAAGTTCCTCCCCAAGATCACGCTTTTGTTTTTCTGCCTTATTACGCGCAGCTCGTTCAGCTTCAAGGTCCTCCTGCAGCTCACCAATCTGGGACTCTAGCTCACGGATTTTCTTCAAAGCCATATTTTTATGGGCAGCCTCTTCCTCCACTCTACAAGTTTATGCAAAGAGTATTCACAATGTAAGCAAAAAAAAGGTTTAATAAAAAAAAAAAAAAAAATAAAGCCCTACGCAGTTCCAAGAGATGGCACACAGCCGATAATATAAAACTTCATTCTTGATTTCTTACTGGAGAGGTAGTGTTAACTAAAGCCATTATATCTACTTGTTACAGATGTTAATTTGGGTTGCATACATGCAGCATCAGAGATCTGGCCTGGGAAGGGAACTTTGGCCAACTGAATTTGTAGGTTTTGTACTGAATTTTTGCCTTTAAAAAAAAGGGACACACCAGTCACCATATAAACATGAATTCAAACAATAGCTGGCCCCTTTAAAGTTTGTGTTGTCACCATTTAGCCGACACATTGGGGGATGCTGCGGAACGACAATATGCATTTCACACACCCAAGCTAATTTGTGTGCTGTTTGGACGAACACTTCTCCCTGCTGGCTCGGATACATACATTTTCTTCCAATCTGGGCCAATATGCATTTTATCCACCCCCTATGTAATGATTTTATTACTTGGCAGTATCCTCCAGCATTGATGCAAGCCTACTGTGTTCTATGCATAAAGTTTCAAAAGAAAGTTTCATTTACCATGAAAAGCATGTGTAGCTACACTAAAGTTAAAATTAGGGTTAACAGATGGAAAAAATGCTGAATGTTCTTGCATCCAAGCATTACACACCATTCTCGGCTTAAGAGGTTATATAGAAATGGCGATCCTCACTTCCTGTGTACCACTTGTAGGCTTGATAAATATACCTTGCTAGTGCAGCCTGCAGTTCTTCCTCCTTTTTGGCAAGCTGCAACTTCAGCTCAGCAACTTGGGCTTGCAGTTCAGCTATCTGATCGTGCAAGTCTGTGGAATCTCCTTCCAATTTTCGCCGTGTCTTCTCAAGCTCCTGACGCTGCTTCTCCTCCCGGCGCAGACGCTCTACAGGTGGAACAAAATATCTATAACGTGGATTGTCCACAAAGTGATATATAGAATGTATCCATGTAGAAACAGACACTATGCACACAGCAGTGTGCATGCATAATATTTGCATACACATTTTATGCAGCAAAAAGACAGCATGCATTCTTCCATCCTGTATTGCATCCAGAACATACCTTCCAAGTCAGAGATCATTGTCTCATGTTTGTTCTTGAGTTTGGCAAGACTCTTCGACTTCTCTTCCTCCTCAGCAAGATTTGTGGTGAATTCTGCAATGCGATCTTCAAGGAGTTTCTTCTCCTACACAGAATAGGATTAATTGTAGGAAGAGTTTACATATTACCTGACAAAAACCCATTTGTCATCTATTTAACTCGCCATACATCACAAAAACAAAAAAAAACTTCCAGAAATCACACCTTGATAAACTTTGCATTCTGATCCTCTAGGACAAGGACATCTTCTTCAATTTTCTTTAGCTTAGCATCCAGAGTGACTTTTTCCAGCTGAAGCTTTTGTCTGGCCGCTTCCTCCTCTTCAAGTTGTTCTTCTAGTTCCTGCAACGATATTAAATGTGTTGCAAAACATGGAGAATCTACTTAACATATGGTAAAAATGGCTACAGAACAGGAGTTTAAGAGTTCATGCAAATCATGAGTTCTAAAATGAAAATCTTTGATCGCAATATTTATCTGCAGATTGAAGGCTGCCATTGTGGTCAGTTACACGATATTCTGGATGACTTTCACTGCAGATCCTTTATGGTGATACTAAGTTACCCCTTATTCCAGTTGTCAGAGTGTCACAAAACAAATCCTCGCACCTTCTACATACAGGCAGTGTGTGTGTGGGGGGGGTATACATATAAATTGTTCTACATATGCAGCAAACCACCCCCCCAATCAGATTTCACACGTTTTAAGATTTTTCTTCTGCATCAGTATGGACATACCCCAATATTCTGCTGCATTTTCTTCTTTTCAGTCTGCAGTATTTGGCAACGTTCCTCTTCTTCTTCTACCCTGGATTCTAAGTCGTGTAAGATCTCCTCTAGCTCCTGCTTCTTTGCCGCAAGACGGGCCCTCATTTCCTCTGCTTCAGCACAGAGCTCTGTCTCTGCCTGCAGCTGTTCCTGGAGCTGCATTTTCTCTTGCTGAAGCTGTAACAAATAGCTTGCCATTTCATAAACATGCATTCAATTTACATAGTCAGAACTATAAATTCACAAAAAAGCTTGTGTATCAGCTTTTACCAAGAATATTCATATGCAAAGTTCATCACGCACCTGTATTTGATTATGCTCCATCTCTGTAAGTTTTTGTTCTGAAAAAGTGAAGAGTTCTTTCACCTTCTGAAGTTCAACCTCCTTTGATTGCAACTCTTCATCAAATCTGTTTGCTTGGAGTAAAGGCTTAACCTGAAGAGCAAAAGCATTTCCTGTGATTGTTCCTTCTTGTTACTTAAAAATGTGTTTGGGAGTTATGCTTACGTAAAGGTTTAGTAAGATTAAATACATAATGTATTAAAGATTTGAAATACAAGCGCTCCAAGCTTTACAGTTATAGTCTCACCTTTGTAAAGAGCCTCCACCACTGCCAATTTCTAAGTTTCAAGTATGCTGCACAGTTCCTTTGAATCACCTTCATAGCAGTAAGCTGCTGTTGTCTTTTGGCAAAGGCTCTGAAAAATATAAAAATGTCTATGATGTATTTGAATTCAGGGGTGGGGAGAGGATAGGAGCACACACACACACACTTACTTTCTGGCAATATAACCTCTGCACCAGGCCTGGAAGCTTATTATGACATCTGTAATCTTCAGATCTCTTTCTTCCTCTAGATGAGCCAAGACACCAGCTCTAAAGAACACTTTGCTTTGCCCAATACGATAGAGGTTGGAATCGAGCTCCAAAGCTCTGATCTAAATAAAAAGGATTCATTCTGTTCAGCTGCTGTATATCTGGCCAAAGTGTCGCTAACATAAAGCATCCCAAGAGTAAAGGAGTGCAAACAAGCCCAGACACGAATACTTTGGTTCTCATCAGGACTCTCCAAAAGTCTGGCTCGAACTGTACCAGGCCACAGAGCTCCTCTTCCATTTTCTGCTATGGTAACCAAAACTATGCAAATGTGTAGTAAAACTAATAACGCATGAATGAAGTACTCACAGATAGTATGTGCTTACCATAAGAACACATGCTTGTTTTCCATCCATAAAGGCTTTAGGGATCGAATTGGGCGTGAGAATTTCGTACCTTTGAGAGGAAGCAAATACTTTTAGTTCAACAGGCACAGAATCCCATTTAACTTGAACTCCGTTCAAATTACATGTATCCACTCTTCCGCATCTTTGTGTCCAGGCCACAGCAACATTTACCTTTGCCTGAACTCTTGAAAGACAACTCTGTTTGGAAAGCCTTGTCTGCAGATACGGATTCCTTCCAGCACACCATTGCAGCGCAGCTGTTCAAGCACTAAATGGGCATCTAGCTTACCAGACTAAAATAAAAAATAAAAAGGTTTAAAAAATAAAATTTCCTGATGTAAAGGCTCAGACACAAAGTCTAATTCAGGATAGCTTTATACCAATCCCATGCATAAATTCACTTACAGAAGTAGTCTACAACTTCTGCTGTACAGACGTTTTAGATTATGACCTTGTTATATGTCCCCTCCTTTGAAATAACCCAACCCCAATAGCATGTTAAATCCATTCATGTATGGAAATCACTTCCCTTCTCTGAGCTATACATAGAGGTCCCTTAGTATTTTCTGATAATGTTCTCCAAATACGAATAAGCAAGTTTTTAATTTAGCAATGCTTTACGTTGCCAATCATACCTTTTTCTCATGATTAGGAATAATGCAGCGCACAAAGTTAGGGTTTGTGTTCCTGAGGGTTGCCATCAGCTTTGAAAGTTGTTCTTTGTAAAGTTGACCTACTGTCCGAAACATTCCTTTTCTGGTCTTGAATGCTCCAGGGAGTGCTGTATCAGACATACCAGCAACCTGATCCAAGCCAACAATGCGATCCACTAAAGAGTGAAAAATTAGTCTTTGATATGCGTTGAAGATGAGGATTTTCTAACGTTACATAATACATACAGTTTAAAATAAAAGCCTGCCCTCCTAGTCTGTTGTACATACAGTTTCAGCTGAGCCCAACATGTGTGCTTATGAGGCTATGCATATGCTGTAAACAGAACAGTTAAACAATATTGCAGACAGTTCTTTGAAACAAGTCCACTCAAAAGCCATCGATCTAATTGAATCATCTGCATGCACACACTGTGCTAAGGCCTACAGACAGGTAAGTTGTACTTTTGTAGTACTGAATGGTTACAAAAAGGCAAAACTGGTAAATAGCCAGTTCCTATGTAGAATACAAAACCATGCGACGTGAACATTAAAACATTCCTGCACAGGGCAACACACAAACATGAAGGGAAGACAGGAGGGAGCGGGCAGCAGGGGAGCTGCCCTGGGTCAGCACCAAAGGCACATTTGTTGGCGGCAAGTACGACCCATACTGCACTAGCTGTAAAGTAGTCTTATCCTAGGAGTGGTAAAGTGAAGCTATTTAAGCAGTGTCAGAACAAAATTCAGGCATGTGAATGGACACACCATGCACTACAATACCTGAGCGTTTCAAATCATCGCTAGATGGACAGTTGAGATATCTGTAGAGCTAACAGGAAGGAGAGGTTTTGTCTCGAGTATGGTACAGATGGTGTTTGGTGCAAAACTAGCGATGGTGGTTTGCAACATCATTTTGGTAATTTGCCAGTCTTCATACATTGATGAAAAACAAAATCATCAAGTCTAAATTCTTACCATCTTTCCACAAATCTGACACAAATTTGTCAGATGACTGATTTAAAAGTGTAGCAACATTGTCATTAAGGGGATCCATATTTTTCATGAGCCATTCGTCTGCCTTGTAATCCACCTACAGAGAAGGAGGGAAATACAAACATTTAAAAAATTATTATTACCTTAATGTTTGTTCAGTTTGATTGCACTTTGTTTAAACATACCTTGCCAGCATAATGCATTACACAGAAATCTGCTTTATCCTTCAGCTGCTTTGGTTTCTGGAATTTTGAGTGTGTGCCCTGTTCTTGTACAACTTTCTCTACAAAACTTTTATCTGTAGCCTTCGGGAACCAGCATTCTTCATCTAGTAGTGCGAGAATACCAGGTGGACCAGCCTAAAGAAACAGACATTATGAACTACACCATGTTCTAACAGGAGTTCTAACCCACAAAGTGTTTGCAACAAAAACTCACAGGCTTCTCTATTAAGTCAATGCATGGTTGAAGATCCAGGCCAAAGTCAATAAAGTTCCATTCGATTCCTTCACGCTGATACTCTTCTTGCTCGAGGATGAACATTGTGTGGTTGAAGAGCTGCTGCAGTTTTTCATTGGTGTAGTTTATGCAAAGCTGCTCAAATGAATTCAACTAAAGAATGAAAGAACCAGCACTCAAATCAGTGAATCTGGTAACACTAAAACATGTATAGATTTAAAGACTTAGCATACCTAAATAATTTAATATACGTGTTGAAGAACATAAACTGCCTAGTAATGCGATGTTTGGCCAAGTTGATCCAGATGTCATCACAGTGTTGGAGTGCATTACATTTTTGCAAACAAGGCTTAGAATAGCAATTATGTAGCTATGTTAAGATAAGACTGGCATTTACCTCAAAGATTTCAAAGCCAGCAATATCAAGGATCCCAATGAAAGAAGCCCCTTGCCGTTTTGTCTTGTCCAACGCCTTGTTAATGCGCATTACCAACCAACGGAACATCCTCTCGTAAGTGGCTTTAGCTAGAGCCTCAATAGCAAAATCTGCCTGCAAATGGAAAATCATTAAGAAGATAACTATAAAGTTCTGTCAGGACGCAACAAAAGCCACAAACACTATCGCTTTTTACCTGTTCTTTGGTCTGAGCTTTCTGCACATAATCACGGCCAACTTTAATTCTAGGTAGGAGGATGGCTCTGGTGAAGTCATTGACGTTCACACCAAGAAGATGGCAAACTTTCTGGGCAGCTACAGCAGAAATAAAATGGAGATCGTGTTCAAAATGCAAATTCAAAGGTTATTTGTACATCTTTATAAAGACCAGATAGGAATACTGACTTCCAATGCATATTAAACCCTTTGCTATATTTATTTGTTTTATATAGCGCCATCAAATTCTGTAGCGCTGTACAATGGGTAGACAGGACACAACAAGTAGTATGTAACATAACAAATTGACTTGGAGACAACAGGTGAGGGCCCTGCTCAAACAAGCTTATAATCTATAGCACCTATTCATTGACAAGACTCACAATTCTGTGCATTTTACACACTTATCCACAATATGCAATATTTAGGTTCTAGGAAATTGGCAATTTGCTAACCATTTCTAAGACACTACAGAAATGACACTTAGGGTTTCTGTTAAGAGATCATAGATCTAAATCTAAATAGTAGTATAAATAAGCAGCACTATCAGATACCGGCCTCTTTAACCCCTTTGAGACAATGAAGGTTATAGTTAGTGCTGAAACAACGAATCGATAAAATCGATAATCGATAACGGAAATCGTTGTCGACGATTTCCGTTATCAATTAATCGAGTGATCGATTCGTTGTTTGAGCACTCGGCTCCTTTTACTTACCTCCGCGAGCGTTCCCCGCTTCTGCTACACGCTCTGCAGTCTCCGCCTTCTAGCTACGTGACGGATGTGACGCGTTCCGGAGGTAAGTATTCTTCATGTCTATGTGCACAGATCGCACAGAGCCACTCGCACAGAGCGGTTCGCTCTGTGCGAGTGGCTCCATTCGCACAGAGCGGTTCGCTCTGTGCGAGTGGCTCCATTCGCACAGAGCGGTTCGCTCTGTGCGAGTGGCTCCATTCGCACAGAGCGGTTCGCTCTGTGCGAGTGGCTCCATTCGCACAGAGCGGTTCGCTCTGTGCGAGTGGCTCCATTCGCACAGAGCGGTTCGCTCTGTGCGAGTGGCTCCATTCGCACAGAGCGGTTCGCTCTGTGCGAGTGGCTCCATTCGCACAGAGCGGTTCGCTCTGTGCGAGTGGCTCCATTCGCACAGAGCGGTTCGCTCTGTGCGAGTGGCTCCATTCGCACAGAGCGGTTCGCTCTGTGCGAGTGGCTCCATTCGCACAGAGCGGTTCGCTCTGTGCGAGTGGCTCCATTCGCACAGAGCGGTTCGCTCTGTGCGAGTGGCTCCATTCGCACAGAGCGGTTCGCTCTGTGCGAGTGGCTCCATTCGCACAGAGCGGTTCGCTCTGTGCGAGTGGCTCCATTCGCACAGAGCGGTTCGCTCTGTGCGAGTGGCTCCATTCGCACAGAGCGGTTCGCTCTGTGCGAGTGGCTCCATTCGCACAGAGCGGTTCGCTCTGTGCGAGTGGCTCCATTCGCACAGAGCGGTTCGCTCTGTGCGAGTGGCTCCATTCGCACAGAGCGGTTCGCTCTGTGCGAGTGGCTCCATTCGCACAGAGCGGTTCGCTCTGTGCGAGTGGCTCCATTCGCACAGAGCGGTTCGCTCTGTGCGAGTGGCTCCATTCGCACAGAGCGGTTCGCTCTGTGCGAGTGGCTCCATTCGCACAGAGCGGTTCGCTCTGTGCGAGTGGCTCCATTCGCACAGAGCGGTTCGCTCTGTGCGAGTGGCTCCATTCGCACAGAGCGGTTCGCTCTGTGCGAGTGGCTCCATTCGCACAGAGCGGTTCGCTCTGTGCGAGTGGCTCCATTCGCACAGAGCGGTTCGCTCTGTGCGAGTGGCTCCATTCGCACAGAGCGGTTCGCTCTGTGCGAGTGGCTCCATTCGCACAGAGCGGTTCGCTCTGTGCGAGTGGCTCCATTCGCACAGAGCGGTTCGCTCTGTGCGAGTGGCTCCATTCGCACAGAGCGGTTCGCTCTGTGCGAGTGGCTCCATTCGCACAGAGCGGTTCGCTCTGTGCGAGTGGCTCCATTCGCACAGAGCGGTTCGCTCTGTGCGAGTGGCTCCATTCGCACAGAGCGGTTCGCTCTGTGCGAGTGGCTCCATTCGCACAGAGCGGTTCGCTCTGTGCGAGTGGCTCCATTCGCACAGAGCGGTTCGCTCTGTGCAAGTGGCTCCATTCGCACAGAGCGAACCGCTCTGTGCGAATGGAGCCATTCGCACAGAGCGGTTCGCGGGGGTGGGGGTCCACGGTGGGGTGGGGGTGGGGTTTCAGGGGATGCAGGGTGTGAGTGTGGGTGGGGGTGCAGGGCAGAGTGGGGGTGGGGGGTGCAGGGCAGGAGACTGGGTGCAGGGCAGAGTGGGGGTGGGGATGCAGGGTGTGAGTGTGGGTGCAGGGCAGAGTGGGAGACTGGGTGCAGGGCAGAGTGGGGGTGGGGATGCAGGGCAGGGTGTGAGTGTGGGTGCAGGGCAGAGTGGGTGCAGGGCAGAGTGTGAGTGTGGGGGCAGGGCAGAATGTGGGGGCAGGGCTGGGTGCAGGGCAGAGTTGGAGACTGGGTGCAGGGGCACAGTGCAAAGTGCTGGGTGCAAAGTGCCAGTGCTGGGTACAAAGTGCCAGGGCTGGCTGCAAAGTGCCAGGGCTGGGTGCAAAGTGCAAAGTGCTGGTGCAAAGTGCTGAGTGCTGTGTACAAAGTGCTTGCTGGGTGCAAAGTGCCAGGGCTGGGGCAAAGTGCTGGGTGCAAAGTGCCAGGGCTGGGGCAAAGTGCTGGGTGCAAAGTGCCAGGGCTGGGGCAAAGTGCTGGGTGCAAAGTGCCAGGGCTGGGTGCAAAGTGCCAGGGCTGGGGCAAAGTGCTGGGTGCAAAGTGCTGGGTGCAAAGTGCTGGGTGCAAAGTGCCAGGGCTGGGGCAAAGTTTCTTGAACAGTAATAGTCCACCTCTTTTCAGAATGTTTGGGGTTATTTTGTTTCATAAATATTGTGTTTGGGTTCTTGTACTTTGAAAATATTGTTTTTTATTACATCATAACAAAATAAGAATGTTAATGTAAATTTTAAGTTGTTTTTTAACATCCAGTTCATTAAATTATTTTAAATAAACGAAAAATTTGCATATTGTTTTTTTTTATCCGATTAATCGATTAATCGAAAAAATAATCGGCCAACTAATCGATTATTAAAATAATCGTTAGTTGCAGCCCTAGTTATAGTACATCCCAAGTTTGCAGTGGACGTCTGAGATCTTACATCTGGATGCTTGTGCATTGGCAGGGCTAAATCCCAGCCAGTGTACGGGAGATCAGGCTGTCAACTGACAGCCTGGTATTCCCCATCTAACCAGGATCAAACAATGTGTATTTAAATATGGGTACTTCAAAACATGCACTGTCACATTCCATAGATTTATATGCCTGAACCTCTGTCAGGGATGCCCTCACTCTTACCATGCATTTCCCTGCTACCGATCACTCCGAAAAGGGGGAGAGAGGAAAAAGTGCCCAACAAGTTTTTAAAAATGCTTATGTTCCAATTGTGGCCTGTAGCTTTCCCAAACATATGCCACAATCCAGGTGTTTTGTAGTTTCATGTATACTCGAAAATATTAAGCTGAATGGTCTACTCTTCAGAAACAAAAATTCTCAACATTTTACAATTTAGCCATCCAAGAAAATAAAAGGCATATGAAGCGTGGCCAAATGCAAGACACACTAGGCCTTTTCATACTACAATTCTGGATTACTTAAATTATGATTCAAAATGAAAGCCCTACTTGTCCTGAATAATATATAATATGTATGGGCACACTAAATGAGAAAGGAAAATATGGTTGAAGGACATTGTAGAAGTGTCGAAAATGGTCTTGTTGCAGTTAGTACATGTTAGTCTCTTCTTCTACAATAACCTTAGGACAAGTGTTAATGCATTTTTCTTCAACATTTTTTTTTCTACATAAGGCCAACATCTCTAAACTCTAATTCAAAACAAAAGCTCTAACCAATTTTTACCTGTGTTATCTGGCATAGATGCTTGATCCGTGTTGCGCTCCTTCTTGAATGCAATGTTGCCCAATTGCAGAACACCCGAAACTACTTTTAAAAGACCTGCAAACAAACATCAAACTGAAATGGAGGTATACCTTCAGAAGAAACCCCACAAAAGCATTGGTTTAGGAGGAAGGGTCACACAGAACAATTACACTAGATTTTCTACATGACAGAACTGCAGACCCACTCACTCGATATTAGATTCCAAAATCTGTGCAATTTTGCTAGTGCTGTAAAACCTCATAACACAATATTGCAGAAAAGGTGTATATTACACACCTATATAAAATGTCACATTGATGTAAAGTTCCCTTGAAACCTGAGCATGAGTGCAGAACTACATTCACAAGTGCAGAACTACATTCTGGGTACGCAAGGCCGACTGGCTTCTCCTGTGCATTGCTTCCATTACGGCAGAAGTCCAATATACAGTATACAGAAACGCAGGTGAGCAATAAGCTATTTTACAAATAAAAACTAAAGCATTCAGAAGTAAATACCAAGTTGTTCTTCATCTGGGATGCCCATGATCTTCATTGCCTCCATAGTTTCTTGGAAAAGATCCTTGTCCTGCTGCCCTGGGATAGTGACATGTCCATTGGAAAGGAATCGATACTTGTTGTAGGCTTCCAACAAGAGGTCACCTATAATAAAAAAAAAAAAAAAAAAAAAAAGTATACATACACACACAGCAAAAGTCTTATACAGTTTTGTTAATGCCTTAAGGAATACATTTAACGAGCATTCTATAACCAAACATTTCACAACTCACTTTTTAAGTGTTCACCAGACCCGGATAAAAGGTAGTAGAATACATGGAACGTTCGTTCCTCTTTCGCCTGGCGAATAGCACGCGATTTCTCCAAAAGGTCTTGCAAGAAGTAAAGGTAAAACTTGTACAATGTCAGTATCTTATAACAGGAAGATCCCCCTTACTACAGGAACATGGCTTAAGATAGTACCAAAATTGCAGAAACTCAACAGTAAAATAAATGGTGCCTCCAGCTAGAAATTGGAAAGGAAAAACCCACACAGGCATAAGAAATATACTTGATGTACAATTAAAAAAAAAAAATAAATCCTGCTCGGGGATTTCCACTGTGACCCTGCCACATGTGCACACACATACATTTCTATTTATTCTTTCAATTTAAGATACAGAGAAACTATTGAGCACTAAGATTGTCAAATATTGGCATTCCAAAATGTGCTTGCACTTTATAAAAATAGGATCACACAGATAGAAGCCAATGCCTGCAGGTGTATAAAGTTCTGTTATGCCATTTGTAACAAGGGTGGTGTATTAGTGGCAGCCTGTGGCAAGGTTAGCACTAACTGATCAATTTCCAGTCCTGAAGTTCTCACCTTTCTGGCACGACTACCTCCCTCACTATAGTAATATATACATATTTAAAGACATCTACTATGTAAGCTAACTTATGACTAAAAAAAAAAAAAAAAAAAACACACAAAACATGGATTACATTAAAGTGTTGTATTTGTGAAAACTCACAGAGCCACTTCAAGAGTTACACATGACTTGACACTTACAGCAGAGTTTACTCACTAGACAGTTATTTCCACTTTCATTCAACTTTTAATTCCACAGTGTTCACTGAAAACAAGAAGGTTCTTCCAGACTGGTCAAACACCAAACCTATAGCTCAAGGGTGTCCAACCTGCAGCCCTCCAGCTACTGCAGGAGGACATCTCCCATAATGCTCTTTCAGCTAAGGGGCTGACTAAGGAGTATGAGAGATTTAGACCTGCAGCAGCTGGAAGACCACAGGTTGGACACCCTTAATATAGCTTATTCCAACTCCTTTAGATAGTGCCAGTATTTTGTCAGGAAAAAAAATTACAGATAATCTAAAAACAAAAAAGGATACAAGTTTCTATATTGGCACCAACAATGTAGCCATTGACATCAAAATTAATCCGAATAAATTTGCCCTGCAAGAAGAAAGACAATCCATTAGTGCCTGTAAAGCAGAGAAATAATGTAGCATTGTCTTAACTTTGATCATTGGTCACTGAACTAATGGAACCCAAATAAAAGCCATGGGAAATGGAACATGTGAACCAGTCAGAGATGCCATTGCTAATAAAAAATAAAGTATTGTTCCACTTTGGGGAAATACAGCTAGAGATTGAATGAAGTTAATCTTAAGCATATTTCTTTTTCTTCTTTAGAATGTTGTCTTTTCAAATTACAATAGCCATGACCTCTCCCTCCTTAGAACAAGCATGAAAAGATAATGCAGGTGGGTCAGGTTTCTGGATCTCTGAATTAGCAACAGGTATAGGGGGGGTTAAGGCTCTGCACAGAGAATACAGTAACTATTTTATAAGATGCATGAATTCATTAATTTCAGTCTCCTTTTCCAACTCCAAAAAAAATTATGCATGCAATAAAATTAACAGGGACAAAAGGGACATTACCTGGCTCCATTAAATATAGATTGACACTAAAAAGTTGGTTTAATTCAAATGGAATAATACAGAACAAAAACGTAGGCCATACAACAAAAGCACAACATTACTTACAAATCTTGACGAGTTATCATTTTTAACTGTTTTGGCATTTCCAAAGGCCTCAAGAATTGGGTTAGCTTGTAGTAACTGCCTTTCAAGCTCACCCTAAACAGCAGAAAGACAAGTCCACAGGTCAGGCACAGCATTAACATTCTATGGACTGAAAAATCACATTCAAATGGTACTCAAGAGGGAAACATTTTACTTTGACCAGTAAATTGAAGACATTACTGCATTAGTTCTCCTAGGTCTTGGGGTTGGGTCTTAAAAGAAAATTTCTTGACTGCTGGGTAGGTTTAACCCCTTAAGGACATAATCAATTTCAGCAAGCTAACATTCAAGGCAGAGGATGTAATATTACACCCTCTTTTTTCATTGAACGCCACAAACGTATCCACTGCCGCTTGCTCCCCAAAGAACAAACGCAGACCAGCAATTGTATGCGTGTTGCCAATGCCAGTTTTAGTCTTGTAAATTTGACATTTTAGCAGTTTGATCACTCAATAGTCTGTATAGCTTTCTAAACGTAAAAAGGTATTGAGAGTGAGAGAATGCTAGAGGAAAATTTCTTAATGCAGATAACAGGATTTAAGGGCAAAGAGGGAAAAAAATAAATAAAATGCACAACTATCTTTATATTTACATATTTAAGTACTTTCCTGTAAAAAGTTTCCATACAACTGTAATTAAGGAGATTTTAGCATTATAATGCACAGTATACACACCTGGTCCTTTTTTGTTTTGTGTGAAGATGCAACGTAAGCCAGGTATTGTATAACCTTTTTCGTGTTTTCTGTTTTGCCAGCTCCAGATTCTCCTCTGGAACAGATATTGGTTTTTAATGCTTTATTTCATGTAGGCATTTAAAGATAAGTTATAAATGTAAGAGATGAAATGGGATAGACTTTTTCAGAGGCTACATTGTTCATAGTCTGCTGCCATTTTACATGGTGTGCTGCATTTCCGTATCAAACATTTACCTCCTTAACTTGAATGTCAGTTACATTACTATAAGTGTCTAAAATGTTAGTGATTAGCAACGGAGCAATTTTGCACATGCAGGAATACACTCAATGGATACATCACCGTGGTTAGTAGCAGGTTATGCATTAAATGAGGAATTTGATAACACGCGTGTATAATATACTTACGTGCAAAGAACAGACTGGTCTTCTCGATCTGAAAATAAAATAAGCTACACTTAAATAGGTGAATCATAACAGGGGATATCAAAAGCATGCCAGGTAGTACAGGTGATTGCTTCTTACAAATACCGTATTGGCTCGAATATAGGCCGCACTTCCCCCCCCACTTTAAGTCTTTAGAGTGGGGGGTGCGGCCTATATTCGGGGTCTAGCGCCCGACGCCTGGGACATGCAGCGGGGTTAGGATACAGATCCCCCGCAGCGGTGCAGGGGACCTGCATCCTACTCCCCCGATACACTCAGACAGCCTCCCCTTCCAGCACTTCCCGGGGCTGGCGGGGGACATGTCTGCTCTGGTAAGTCGGGGGGGGGGAGGGGAGGAGGAGGACAGTGGCAGCATATCCCGGGGAGGGAGGACAGTGGCAGCATATCTCGGGGGGGGGGGGGGAGGCAGAGTGGCAGCATGTTTTTTTTGGTGCTTTTTTAAAGAAAAAGACACCAAACTTTTATGGTGCGGCCTATATCCGAGCCAATACGGTATTACAGAGGGTGGTGGTTAGCCATTACATAGCTCTTGCATTTTTTTATGTATTCATCTTTATGCGATTGTACCTAAAACCCAACATAATTTGCCCATACATTGAAGGTTGAACTGGACCTGCATAAAGCATAATAAATTGGCACTTCTTTTGGCATAATTGATTTTCAGAGCAAGTGCATATTTTACAACATTAGAGATTTGTTTTCTATCCTGAAATCTTAATGTAATCATTAAAAACGTGTGGTAATTATCCTGTAAACAGCAGTATATTTCTCCTCAATAGTGTAATTCTTTGAAGCAATCGAGGAGAGAGAGGGGAGAAAAAAAAAAAAAAAAAAAAAAAAAAAGCTTATCAGCTATAGATCACTCATTCCATCTCTAGCCCTCCCCTCTTCACTGCGTGCTCCATAAAAGGAAGAAAGCTCAACAGCAAGAGAATGATGCAAGCTGAGGGGCTGACTCATTCTAAACACACCACTTCCTGGATGCCAGATCTCAGAAATACAAAGGCAGATTTTCCTTGCAGCAGTAACAGCCTTCAATCTGCTTTAAGCAAAAATAACCGTGATACACAAAAAAAACAGACATTTAGTTCAGCACCTTTAAAAGATCACAGAAACCACTTTGTTTTGTTTTTCCTTCCACTTTGCTTCAATTTTTAAGCAAGTGGAACACATATCAATATGACTAATGTCACGTATGGGCAAAATGGAGGAATCGCATCAATTGTATTTAAGGAATCAATGGTATACACACACAGGTCATTTTCTTGTTTCACTGGGTTTGGGATATAAATATATGTTAATACATTTTTCATACCTAAATTCAAAAAAAACACTTGTTCCACAGATTAAACTGTAGATTTTTAGCTAAGACAAGACAAAATATCAGCAGGCAAGTGCTGCTTCATATAAAGATGATCTTGTCAAAGCCTACGCAAAACATCAGTAACTATTTAAAAACGCACTTAGTTCTTAGTGTTGGGAGGGAAACAAAAAAAAAAAATAATCAAATGAATCAGCACCATTTTAACTCTTCTTCCGATTCAGATAAGAATGCAGCTCACCAATTCCATCACATCCTTGGAGAAAGTGACTTTTGCCATACAGAAGTATTGCAGCCAACCTACCTTGCATCATACTTCGGTAAGCAGTGTCTGTAATAGCATAAATATGAGGCGGCATCTCGTGTCTTTTTTTGCCTTTGTACATATCCACTATATCTTCAGAATAAATAGGCAGATTCTTGTAAGGATTTATAACTACGCAAAAAAGCCCAGAGTAAGTCTGTAATCAAATGATAGGGAACAAAAATTAAAATTGTTACAAAGAGTACTTTCACAAAAAATGAACATTAATATGCAGAAGTGAAGGTAAAATCAATTAAAACGTTTCACTGCGTGACAATTAGCAGCTGTCATGGAGATTGTTTAAAAATCTAGAGAACTTAGTGTTTGGCATTTGCCAAAAGTAACAGCAAGACAGACTTTGTCCTTAAAAGCAAAACATTAAAAATATGAAATTACAACTGTTAAAACTATCACTGCATGCAGGCTTACATAAAAGGCAAGCATCTAGCTACAAAAGTAATTAAACAAACAATAAAAAAGGGGCACGTAACTATCAATAGGACATAGTGTCATAGTTATGTTGAACTTGAGGAAGATCTTGAATTGCACCTTGGTTTGTAAAATTCCAATTTAACCCATTATAGCAAGGTTTAGAGAGGATAAATCTGAGCTATGCAATTTATGCATACAAGCCATTACTGTGGCATATTTTTAAAATATTTTACAGCTTATTCACAGTGCAAAGCAGGTTGACTAAGTACATTGGCTACCATTTGTGATGGCCTTTGCCCTTCATATGAAACACACAGCTGTTTTACTTACATAAATTAAACCAGAGTAGTAGCGCTCTTTCAAATTGTGCAGGACAGACGCCTCATTTAGACAAGTTAGCTCAGCCATATCTTCTACTTTGGAGAACTTTGGTGGGTTCATCTTCTGAATGTCATCCTTATTGACTTTTACCTTCTTGCCATTTTCAGCTAGTTCAACTATGGCCTCATCTCCCACTTCTTCCTTCAAGCTGGCTGCCTCAAAGCCATGCTTTTCTGAAGGAACCCATACTAGTTTTTTGGCTGCCCAATCAGCTTGAGCCAACGGGTTATTGATATAGTTCCGATCCACGAAGAGATATTTGTCCGCATCTTTTTGCGCCATGTTTTGTCAGGGTAAAGAGACCTGAAATAGAAAACATACCAACATAGTAAATGACAAAATTGACTCAAGGGCATAGCAAGATACTGATTCAACGGTAGCAAAAGAGAAAAATCCTTAATAGGCCAGCGCATGGGAAAACCCGGCATGAATAATAATCTGAAATCCATACATTGTCTGGGGAACATATAGTTTTAGCTTGCAAACTGAGCAGTATTAGAAAGCTTTCCAACTGTGGCTTTTTGAAGCATGCAGAGGTAAAAGCATTAGGAGGAGGAGTTAAACCCACAAGACCATATCGTTTTTCTAAACTATTGTATATTAGAGGTAAGAAATCACATGTTAGTCATGCTATATTGTGCAAATACCAGACATGAAACAGATGGACAAGCTGTACACAAACATGAAATATCTTTGACTCTTGCTCACATGTAAACTGTTACAGGATTTCCTGTATCTGTATAAGAGCCAGCTGTAGCTGGAATTGCCTTTTTTGGCAATGTCCACAACAGACCATACCAGTCACTAATATCTTACTGAGGCATGTATTCTTTACATTCAAAACTACCATATTTGCTCTGAAAAATACTCCTCGTCTTATAATCAGACCTCAAATAGGTCTGACTATGAGACGACTAAGATCCAGATCCCCCACAGCTGCAGGGGACCTGGATCCTCCTGTTACTACCCCCTTACCGGTGCTTCTGAGTCCCCAGCGCGTAGACAACTTCCGCTGCAGCCGGAAGGAGGTGTGGCTAGCAGCGGGGGTTGTCTGTGTCCATCGCGCAGACCTTCCCCGGCTGTCAGAGATCAGAGTTCCCCGCACCGGCATGGGGAATTCTTTGACAGCCGGGGAAGGTCTGCGCGATGGACGCAGACAACCCCCACTGCTAGCCACACCTCCTTCCGGCTGCAGCAGAAGTTGTCTACGCGAATCGCGTAGACATCTACACGCTCCCCCGGCTGCATGACAGGGGAGTCAGAAGCACCGGTAAGTGGGGGGGGGGGGCATAAGGCATTTCTGGAGGCAGAGTGTTCTATGAAATGCCTTTTAACCCCTTAATGCCACTCTGCCTCCAGAAATGCCTTTTTAACTCCCTATATGCCACTCTGCCCCATAATATGCCTTTAACCCCCTTAATGCCAGTGGCACATAGGGGGTCAAAAGGCATATCATGGGGCACAGTGGCATATAGGGGGTATAAGGCATTTCTGGGGCAGAAGTGCATAACTGGGGGGGCAGGTTGGAAAATAGAAGGAAATAAAACCAAAATAATTTTTCTCAATCATAGCTTTTATTAAAAAAAATAGTTTACATCAATTAACATTTACTGGTAAAACCTTTTTCTCTTTTTTTCCTAAATATTCAGATTGGGGGGGGGGTTGTCTTATAACCGAGCAAATACGGTATATGTAACATTTTGAAACAAAATCATAGGCTTGAGGCAGTCCCAAAACCAGGCTAACACAATTTGGGCATATATTTCAAAAAAAATATTCAATACAAAACAAATATAAAGCTTTTGGGAATATACAACAAGATTCTGATCCTAAAGTATAAATAATTTGTTCCAGTAAAACATGCCTTGCCTTTACTAGGCACTGTTTGATCTCTTATTAAGACCACATTATCCTGCATTCCTCACATATCTTCATGACATTCCTTTTTAATCTATAAGTTATTGCATGGCCGCTTTAAGCAGCTAATCAGTGGCAAGAAGAATCTCCCATTGGAACCAATAGGAGACCTTTCCACACATGTGAATGTGGGTCTGAAAAAAACCGCCACTAACATTTCTAGCCCGAGCCAGTACTGGACCTGATAGGATGAGCCAAATAGATCCAAACATCTTCAGCACAGCATTTAATAGAAGCACCCATCATTTACAAAATGGGTAACTTTAAAATCCATATGGCATCATGCAGCCATCATATGCATTCAAACACATATGATGGAGTATCTGCTTAAGGCGAAGATTAAACAAAAGGAATTTAATAAATGGATTACCTGCAATTAGCATTTACCAGTAAAAAAAATAAAACGCACTCCAGCCATCATATGTACTTTAACCCTTACATTCCCCCTAGAGCGGGTAAGTCATTACCTTCTGGTAACTGTCACGGCTGACACCCACTAGAAGCTCACTTGAGGATGGGAGTTTGTCAACTGGGTCTTTCTAGACCATCCTGGGCTCTCCCTTTATTCCTTTTACTGGTGTATTGAACTTAAGGAGCCCTGCTTGCTGATCACACTGATCAGCCCAAGCAAGGAGGGGGAGAGGGAGAGGGAGAAGAAGAAGAGAAAAAAAAATGTTGTATAGGCCTGGCTACACCAAAATAGAGAGAGCTTTTAATAGGAAAAAGGTGTTAATGACCTTCCAAAGGAAAATTAGGCCAGAGTTGCCATAGGACTTTGAACAATGACAAGGCACAGATTACAGCCACATTACTCAGGATGAATCAGACCAAAAAAATTCTCTCCACCTGGAATGAATAGAGAGATTCCATCCCCCCAACAGTTATCCTTCTAAAGCTAGTTGCGTAACTACCTTGCAGATCAGAAACAAATGCTTTATCCGTATTTGAGGATGCTACAAGACCTTTTGCAAAACTATGCAATTACATAGACTGGTTATACAGTGATTTCTCAAATATTTGTCTTTTTAAAACAAACACCTTCAAATGGCATGGAACAGAGAAGTTTTGCTTAGAATGTATCTACCACAGCAAAAAATTACAGGGACTCAAGTGCAGACATGAAACGATCCCCCGTTCTAAATTCCTTTTACTATACCCTGAAGTGAAATTCCTAACCAAGCACCTCCTATAAGCCATGCTAAATATTACAGAGCATCCCTGAACATACAAGTACACATACCTCTACAGATACCATCCCCCCAGTCTGTCTTCCAAACAGGAGCTATGTTTTTAAAATGAAAGCGAGCTAATATCTGGAAGAGCTCTAAGACAGTTTGTTTAGAGTAAAAAGAAATCTGTTATTTTAAGAACGTGCTCACCTACAAACACCAGTGAAATGCAACACAAATAACGGAGGTCTTTGTATAACAAGATCAAAAAAACCCCAGACAATATACATATATATAGTAAAATTGAAAATAAATTTGGGGAGTGGTTCTAATACGCAGAAAATGCGATTTGTTATTAACTAGTTTACAAATAATATTGCGTGTAATACTAGCTAAAGTTTTTTTTTCTAGATGGGAACTGGGTGTGGTTCCAGCATGAAGCTTTACTGAGGAAGTGGTTAACACAGGTAAGAAAGGCATATGGCTATAGGTTTCCCATATTATATAGACACAGTAGAAGGTTAAATAAACCCAAGAAAACAAAAACACACACATGACAAAAATTGGTGAAAACGAAAGTTTCCACAAAAAATAATAATAATAATAATAATAATAATAATAAGCTATACAAAAGTAATTAGAATGACAGGTTTTACAGAATATACCCATGTTTCTTGTAAAGACATTACAACTTCATACACAAAAGGTAAAAGAGAAGAGGGAGTGTGCCCAGACACAGACACTAAATTGGCATTCACACCTATGGCTAGTTGCCATATTCTCTCACTTGTGAAAGCTATGCAAGAGAATTATATTACGGGGGGGGGGGGGGAGAAGAGAGAGGAAGTGGTGAACAGGGTGGAAACCAAGCCCCTGAAGGACAGACTGAAGTTAGACTGTTCGTTATTATATTGTATTGTCTTAGCATAGCGCTTCCTACAATACAGATTTTCAAGGGCAATGACGAGCTCGACTTAGTAAATGTGCCCTCGGCACCAATGTAACATAAAACAATTAAAAACACAAGCCTCGTATAAAAAAGCTGATAGGAGATGCAAAGACACCAAGAGTGTAAAATATGAGTAACACGATTATTTTATTGAAAATGTATACATATCGTTGTGACGTGAACTGTGAAAAAAGGTTACAGAGCGTACATACGACCAAGCGCCAGAGACCATCCCTTAGTTTCTCCTTTGCAGTATTCGCCTGCGTTAACACACCTTCCCTTGTCACAGACCGACTCCTAGGAGTGGCCAGTCCTCGCGGAAGCAAGCTACAACACGCTACTTAAAGAACTCTTGAAAGCCACGCACGCCAACATTTTAGTAATGTTTTTTTTTTGTTCTAACATACATGCACGCATGTAGAAATGCACTTTAAAAAGGTAGTCGCAAGAGAAAGCGTAAAAGGAAGAGGAAACCGTATTTATCCACAAGCAAGAGACATCGCAAAAACAGATCACACGGCAGAAGACGGTATCGCTGAATTCCGACCCATAAAGTTCTAAATAAACAGAAGCCCAGTGAATAACCCACATAAAGAGGAAGCAGACAGGGTAGGTAACAACTCTACCTGAAGACAGGACGCCCACTGCAGATAGACTACCGCTGCAGATGCAGCTAGTACAGAGCAAGGAAGTATAAGTGCTCTAAACCGCAGACACCTCAAATAATGCCGAGCACCGACTAATACCGGTCAGCTGCAGACGTTTGAACTAGGGTGGTGGCCAGTAGATCACACCCACAAAATGGGAAGGTCTTTTGAAGGAGGTGGGGCGTAGCGAAGAGATGGGTGCATTCATTGACCAATCAGTGCCACAAGAACGATGCAAGATTTTGCGCCCTTGTGAGTCTTAACCAGTAAAACGGTAGAATGGTTTAATGCGTCGTGTTGCTTGCGACTGCGTTAGTTCATAGGACGGGTTATTACCGCAATAAATATATTTTGACTAAAGTGAGTTACCGTCGCGGAATTATCCTGATTAGTTACGATAAACCACAATTATTACAGCGTCAATAGTTAAGCTCTTGGTCGCCCATATCCGGGGAAATGGTTGTCCCAGGTAAAATAACACAAACTGACGGGGATGGAGGCTGAAAGCTTGTAATATAAGATACTGGAGTAGACTTTAAATACACTGAAATTCGGCTAATACCTTCGTGTCGCCCTTCCCTCCGGATTTAAACAAAGTAACTTAACGTTTATGGACGTGGAGTGATGATGTGTCCTTACCTAAACATATTTCAGGCGTCCAAAGCGAGACATAATTCATGGGTGTGGCAACGGGGAAAAATCGAAATGAGCTCACAACCTACCGACAGCTGTATTTAGGTTAATTTATTATTTCACCGTTCTTTTTCTAAGTAATTTAAATCAAGAATGCTTTTTAATAAGGTTACAAAAAGGACATAATGGTAAGAAAGGGGCATGTGGGCATAATGTGTTGTTCTAACTTGGCCATATGGTAATGTACATGTCCATGTGTAAACTAGTAGAAAGGATTTGACAGTGTTGGATTGGTTTAGGTTTTTTTTATTTAGCCATTTTGCTGTGACGCTAGTCAGGTGTGCATTTTTTAATAGTGCGAAGCACAGCCAAACCTGTGCATTTTTATCTCTTCATAGATGTCCCAAACTGGGCATGGGCACAGGATGACCAAATGTCAAAATTCTACAAATGTGCACCTCCCAAACATGCTCCTTTAGCCCCCAAACAACCAGGCAAACTTATCATTGCGGTATCACATATTGTTGTTTGGCTGTTTTTCGGGGGGGGGGGGCAAAAAACGTACAAGCGCAAATTCTGAAAAGGCCGATGGTAGAATTAAATCATGAGATGTATTTGTGAAATACCCTAGGGTGTCTAGTCTTCAAAAATAATTCCTGGGGTAAATTGAATTGGCTGGCTTCAAATTTGTCCCAAATAGGACACAGGTACAGGATGACAACATGTCAAAGTTCCAAGTTGAAAATCTTAGTTGCACATGTCCCAAAAGTGGACTTTTTTCCCCTAAACAACCAGACAAACCAATGCATGGGTGTTATCCCTGTACTCAGGAGATGTTGCTGAACAAAAAGTACTACTAATGGCATCTAAAGAAAATTACAGCTTACCACAACAGAAATATTAGAACAACGATTGCCCTTTTTTTCTGAGTCAATATTTTCTCACATTTTCCTCTCGATTATATCACTAATTATATCCTCTATTCATGGATGTTCTTAACCATCTGTAAATGTTACCTTTTACTTTTACAAAACATTTGTGAGGTAATGAAATAAAATAAGGATCATATTCCTTTGATTACCGTATTTGCTCGATTATAAGACGAGGTTTTTTTCAGAGCAAATGCTCTGAAAAATACTCCTCGTCTTCTAATCGGGGTCGTCTTCTAATCAGACCTCAAATAGAGGTCTGATTATGAGACTAAGATCCAGATCCCCCGCACCGCTGCAGGGGACCTGGATCCTCCTGTCTCCCCCCCCATACACACACTTACCGGTGCTTCCTGCTGTATTGCCGGGGCAGCGATCCGCGTAGACAACGTCCGCTGCAGCCGGAAGGAGGTGTGGCTAGCACCGTGGGTTGTCTGCGTCCGTCGCGCATACCTTCCCCGACTGTCAGAGATCAGAGTTCGCCGCACCGGAGCTGCCAACTCCACCTCCTTCTGGCTGCAGCGGAAGGAGACGTCAACCCGCTGCCCCGGCAAAACAGCAGGAAATTGGAAGCACCGGTAAGTGTGTGTGTGTTAGTGTGTTAAATGGGGGCATAGGGCATTTCTGGAATGCCTTATGCCCCTATATGCCACTCTGCCCCATAATATGCCTTTTAACCCCCTAAATGCCAGAGTGGCATATAGGGGAATGAGGCATTTCTGGAGGCAGAGTGTTCTATATAATGCCTTTTAACTCCCTTAATGCCACTCTGCACCCTGGAATGCCTTATACCTCCCTATATACCACTCTGCCCCATAATATGCATTTTAACCCCCTAAATGCCAGAATGGGATATAGGGGTATAAGGCATTTCTGGAGGCAGAGTGGCACATAGGGGGTCAAAAGGCATACCATGGGGCACAGTGGCATATAGAGGGTTAAAAGGCATATCATGGGCCACAGTGCCATATTGGTGTGGCAAGCCTGGGGGCAGATGTGCGTAACTGGGGGTCAGGTTGGAAAATACAAGGAAATAAAAACAAAAAAAAATATTTTTCTCAATCATAGCTTTTATTAAAAAAAATAGTTTACATGAATTAACATTTACTGGTAAAACTTTTTTCCTTTAGGGCCGTCTTATATTCAGGCTTTTTCTTTTTTTCCTAAGTTAATATTCAGATTTTGGGGGGTCGTCTTATAATCGAACAAATACGGTAATTACAGTCTTCTATAAGTTGGGCCGAAAGTTACCCATCCTCTTCTGTAAATTTAACAAAAGAAATGAGCATTGCAATATAAAATAATACCTTTTTATTGGACTAACATTGCATTTTAAGGACAAGCTTTTGAGAGTATAAACCTCCGTTTGTTAAGTCAAAAGCCATTTTCTGCAAACACACACATAGGGTCATGAGTGTATCTGATGTTACTTCACTGGGTCATGGGAAAAAGTGTCAAGAACACTGGCTACAGTGGGTGATATTACCTGTTACACATATCTGTATGTCAATTGCTGTATTGTACTTGTAGTTATCTGTAACATTTTCATCTTTGTACAGCGCTGCGAAATCTGTCGGTGCTTTATAAATAAAGTATAATAATAATAATGTGGTGATGTTTATTATGTTACACTAATTTAGAGAGTGCTAGTATCATCCGTTGTGCTATTGCAATAGCTTACACTTTATTGGTATAAAAGCATTGTGCATTTCCCTGCTGGTTCAAAAGGCTGATAATGGAGGGGGCAGCGACTCAGATCACACAGGGGGATGTTGCAGATGATGGCGGTGGCAGTCTTCACACAGAAACCATGAGGGGACGAGCAGGGAAACAATGCAAACCCAACTCTCAAAGCAGGTGAAAAAATGGTAAATGAAAAAAAGAATTTTCACTTTTCCCGAATTGAAGGTTGAAACAACCTAAATTGTGGTATTGTATATTTTTAAATTATGTACAAAGTACAAATTGACAGAAACAACAGGTGAGGAGGGCCATGCTCAAATTAGTTTACAACAAATAGCTAGGAGGCATATATATCTACATATGTATCCATATGTATCTACATATGGGTAAATTCTGCAGAATCCCCCCACACCATAAAACTTTAAAGGAACCTCTCATCTATCATTATTATTATATTTTATTTATATAGCGCCAACAATTTACACAGCTCTTAATACAATACATATATTCAATGGGTATAACAAGACAAGAATTGACAGACTAAGACAAACCGGACATTAGGTGGAGAGAGTCCTGCTTGCAAGCTTACAATCATATGCAAGAGCAAAGTGCACACAGAAAACTGAAGCAATAATCCTTACACAGATATCGCATAGGTGTGATTTATAGACCCCCAGGACAAGTAGAAGAACTCGATAATCTACTAGTGGAGGAAATAGCTAAAATGACAGTGAAGGGGGATGTTATAATCATGGGTGACTTTAATCTCCCTGATGTGAACTGGAAAACGAAAGTAGCTGGTTGTACCAGGAGTGCGGATATTCTAAACTCCTTATTGGGATTGTCTTTAAAACAGGTGGTTGAGGAACCAACTCGTAAGGAGGTCACATTGGATTTAGTGTTCACAAATGCAGATTTGTTAACAGATATTTCTGTAGGTGAAAGTTTGGGATCTAGTGATCATCAGTCTGTGTGGTTTAATATACGAACAGTGACTGAGTCACACCACACAAAAACAAAAGTTTTAGATTTTAGAAAAGCTGACTTTTCTAAAATGAGAAAATGTATAGAGGAGTCATTATCAGACTGGCACAATTTAAATGGTGTTCAGGAGAAATGGGATTTTGTAAAAGCTGTTTTATCGAAGATAACAGAAATTTGTATTAGGTTGGTCAGTAAGAGTAAAAAATTAAGGAAACCGCTGTGGTACTCTGCAGAAGTGGCCAAAATTGTGAAAGACAAGAAGTTAGCCTTTAGTAGATACAAAAATACCCAAAGTGAGGAAGATAGACAGATCTATAAAATTAGGCAGAAAGAGGCAAAGAAAGTTATAAAAACTGCCAAATCACAGGCAGAAGAGCGAATTGCCCTATCAGTAAAAAATGGAGATAAAACATTTTTTAGATATATAAATGAGAAAAGGAAAGTTAAACAAGGATTAGTTAGACTAAAAACAAAAGGCATATATGTAGAAGAGGATAAAGGTTTAGCTGACTGCCTCAATGAATATTTCTGTTCAGTTTTTACAGATGAGAATAATGGAATGGGACCTCAGTTGGAAAAAAAGACTGAATCATTTGAAATATGTGAGTTTATCGAGGCGGAGGTTTTACTTCAGTTGTCTAAGGTAAAGACAAATAAGTCGATGGGGCCTGATGGGATACACCCCAAGTTATTAAAAGAGCTTGGGGGTGTACTAGCAAAACCGTTAACTGATATATTTAACGAATCATTGGTAACGGGAGTTGTCCCTGGGGATTGGAAAGTAGCGAATGTTGTGCCTATACACAAAAAAGGCAGTAGGGAGGAGTCGGGCAACTACAGGCCAGTTAGTCTTACATCTGTAGTGGGAAAATTAATGGAAACCATGTTAAAGGAAAGGATTGTTGAACATCTGAAGTCACATGGCTTTCAAGATCAAAAACAACATGGGTTTTCCTCAGGAAGATCTTGCCAAACAAATCTTATTGATTTTTTTGATTGGGTGACTAAAGTAATTGATCAAGGTGGTGCAGTAGACATTGCGTATCTGGATTTCAGTAAGGCCTTTGACACTGTCCCACATAGAAGACTTATAAATAAACTGCAATCTCTGGGTTTAGATCCCAATGTTGTTGAATGGATTAAGGAGTGGCTGAGTGACAGAAAACAGAGGGTTGTAGTCAATGGCGTATATTCAGAACAAGGTCTTGTTACCAGTGGGATACCTCAGGGATCTGTACTTGGACCCATTCTCTTTAATATTTTCATTAGTGATATTGCAGATGGTGTTGATGGAAAGGTATGTTTATTTGCCGACGACACAAAAATTTGCAACAGGGTTGATGTTCCTGGAGGAAGAAGCCAAATGCCAAACGATCTAGGTAAGCTGGAAAAATGGTCAGAGCTGTGGCAATTGGCATTTAACGTGGATAAATGCAAAGTAATGCACCTGGGGCATAAAAACCCAAGGGCAGAGTATAGACTATTTGGTACTGTCCTAACCTCAACGTGTGAGGAAAGGGATTTAGGGGTAATTATTTCTGAGGATTTAAAGGTAGGTAGACAATGCAGTAGAGCAGCAGGTAATGCTAGCAGAATGCTTGGTTGTATAGGGAGAGGTATTAGCAGTAGGAAGAGGGAAGTGCTCATGCCGCTGTACAGATCACTGGTGAGACCTCACTTGGAGTATTGTGTACAGTACTGGAGACCATATCTCCAGAAGGATATAGATATGTTGGAGAAAGTGCAGAGAAGGGCTACTAAAATGGTTTATGGATTACAAAATAAACCTTACCAGGACAGGTTAAAGGATCTTAACCTATATAGCCTGGAAAAAAGACGGGACAGGGGGGATATGATAGAAACATTTAAATACTTAAAGGGAATCAACAAAGTAAAGGAAGAAAGTTTATTTAAAAGAAGAAATAAAACCGCAACAAGAGGACACAAGCATAAACAAGAGGGGCAAAGGTTTAATGGTAACATCAGAAAATATTACTTTACGGAAAGGGTAGTGGACGCATGGAATAGCCTCCCAGTGGAAGTGGTAGATGTTAATACAGTAAAGTCATTTAAGCAAGCATGGGATAGGCATAATGCCAAGCTAGATATAGGATAAGGGCAAGTACTAAAGGAGAGCACTCAGAGGTTGGGCAGACTGGATGGGCCTCCTGGCTCTTATCTGCCGTCACTTTCTATGTTTCTATGTTTCTATGTTTCTATGTTTCTATATCTGGAACATGTCACAGGTTTTGTAATTGTTTCAATTGTAATTTACTGGATGTTGTGTGATACAACTATGGCATAGCATCAGCATATTAGCTATTGCTTCTGGGACATGGCTGTTTTATTAACTATGTCTGCCAGTACTCAAGATCTGTACTCAAAGCTGTGATCTTTCGACCTCCTGGTCCTACTTCCCAATTCTGTGATGACTTTGCCACATAGTTCCCACATGGTTCCCTTCTCTCTGTTTGACTACCCTCAACTGCTTCAGTCTAGTCATCCCTACTGAAGTTTCTGAGGTCCTCTTATCCTTCCACCTGCCCCCTTGACTATATAGACTTATAATAATGTAACTATGTTTCTCTCCACAAACTCTCTGCTTGACCTTCTCCAATCTGGTTTCTGTCTACAGCATTCCACCAAGACTGCACTCGCTAAAATTACTAACAACCTCATCACCGCTAAAACATTATACTCCTGGACCTCTCAGCAGCCTTTGACACAGTTTACCACCCACTCCTTCTACAAATGTTTCATGCTCATGGCATCCATGATAGAGCTCTTTCCTAGCTCGAATCCTACCTCTATGACTCTTTGTAAGGGTAGAGTCTCTTATCACATCTGATGGAGTCCAGAAGTAGGGGAGGTAGCCACACACACATGCAAACAAAAACACTGTTCCAAGCAGTTGGAGATGGAAACAACTGTGCAGGCAGTGAATGGGTCCACAAAGGCAATACATCCAAAGGTGTAGTACAAAACGGAATAGCATAAGTTGTCAAATTGTTGGAGAGGTAAGGACTGACAGCTAAGGTACTAGGTCGAGGAAACAGGCTGAAGATCAAAGCACAAATATAGTAACCGCATTAGTGATACCTAAGAAAGAAAGGAGAAGTGGCTATATATATAAGCATCAGGGTCGGTACCATACGCCTGAAGAAGATCTATTTCATTGATTTGTTGCTGCGGTGTCTCTATAGCAATGCTAATACCCTGTATGGAGGTAGGTGCCAGGCTGCGCCCCCTAGGGCAACCTGAGTGTGGAAACATAGGGAAATGATGTCCTGCATACTGTGGGTGTGTTTCCAGAGTGAGGTTGGGCCCGCCATCTTGCATATTGGCAAGTTCACCTTTTCAGGCTTAGGAGCCCACCAGGGCTCACATTTCTTCGCCGTTGACAGAGGTAAGGCAGCTGGGAAAATTACACCATACCTTTAGTGTGTCTCCTTCACTGTAACTTGTTCATCTCCCCTACCACTGTGTGCTGGTGTTCCTCAATTCTTGTCTCCCGTCCACAGCTAGACTAATCTTTTTCTGTCACTGTTCCTTATCTGCTGCTCCACAGTGCTAATCGTTCCATTGGCTCCCCATACACTCAAGAATTAAATCCAAAATTCTGACCCTGACTGAGAGAGTACAACTCTCTACCCCCTACATCTCTACCCTGTTATCCAAATGCACCCCTAATTGCCCTCGTCATTCCTCTAATGACCTATGTGTCTCTTATATTGCCATTACCTCTTTCCACTCGCATATACAGGATTTTGCAGGTGCTGTACACATTTTCTGGCATTTCCTACCTGTGACTGAACCAGAGCACTGCTACTTTGGGCCAGGTCATCCCCTACCTTGAACAACACATGCATGACTTGCTGGAACAAAATGAGGTCTTCCAGGTGAAAGATTACAAGTGGAGGTTGCAAAGCTGATCAGTAGGCTGATAGAGGAGCTGAAAGGTTGCATGCAAGCCATTATGGACACCACGGAGTATATGCTTGCCACCCTATGTGACCCAAGGGTTAATGGAAAGTTTGCATTTACAATTTACAATAATTGTAAAAATGCTTGTCCGTAGGGTGAGTGACATGCATCACAAAAGGGGGATGCTAAAAGAAGGAGAAATGCAGAAGTTGGAAATAGGAATTCCCAGCAGCAGTGGCAGTAGTGCCAGCCAGATGTCCCATTTCCAATCCTTTGCACCCATGCAGAGCATCTGTATTAGCCCCACCCAAGCATCATGGTCCATGCTAACTCTGGGGGAACCTTTTTTAAAAAGAGTTCTATAACATTGGGAAATTCAGTCCTGCTCCACGGGGCTGCATGTGCCTACCATGTGCCAGTGTCTGCCTGCTCAGGCCCAGTACTCTACTACTACTACTACTACTGCTGCACCTCTTTGATGGTCGTTACTCTGGGGAAAACATTTTTTTTTTAGATTTCTATAATACTGGGCAAATCCAGTCCTGCTCCATGGGGCTGCATGTGCCTAAGATGTGACAGTGTCTGCCTGTCCAGGCCCAGTACTCTACTACTCTACTCTACTAAAAAAACAGTCCTGCACAGGGCTCTACCTTGTACCATCTGGTTAAGATTTTGAATGTGATTTCTTGTATATTGGTGGACAGCAAGTTTTAATGTGGTAGCTCTGCTTTTCCCCCGCTTCTGGTCGGTCAAGGCCACCCCAGAATCCCTCTCCCATAGCAACATATAGTAAGGTTTTCTGAAAGGCCTGATATCCAGTAATAAACAATTAATCTTGGAGGTAAACCTGCATGGGGCTTCCCCAGAAAGGCACAGCGACTCAAATTGTGTAGGTTGCCTCGCTACTATCCTTGGCCACTCTGAGGAAGATACAAAGTGAGCTAGCTGATTATGTGTAAAGGTGTGAGTCGGTGAGTTCGCGATTGGAGGATCAAAGAGAGGAAGTCACCACAAGCATCTCCATATTGCCCTTAGTTGGAGTTGGAGTTGAGTGAATGTGGGTAACACATTTTGTTCCTGAATAAAAATTTTGGTTGAAGCGAATAAGGAATGAACGTTAAGTTTGTCCAAATAGTTTTTGGCCCATTTACACATGTGTAATATATACATTGTGGCAAAGTTAGAGAGGCTTTCTATGTCAGTAGCAGGTTGGAGTGCTCTCTGTTCCCAGCATGAAAGGTTTAACAAATGGAAGTCAGCCCTTTCAGGTGAATTTAAGTAACCTTTGCTGCATTGTTTAAAGGTCAACTTCTGGGGGCATTAGGAGTCTGACAACAGGGGAATAGGCAGTTAAGCCTGAGGCCCTTAGACTCTAAGGAAAAGGTATGTTTGTATTTGAAGTTTCTTGTCAAGAACCGGGCCACTCTGCCACAAGATTATATATATATATATATATATATATATATATATATATATATATATATATATATATATATATAGTACTGTGCAAAAGTTTTAGGCAGATGTGAACAAAAGCATTTGGTTCAAATATGACTAGATCCCCCTCACAGCCCCTCAAAATAATCAGAATTAGCTGAACAGATCACCTAATATGACTTGTTTTTAAAAAAATTCTCCAGAAGAAAGAAAATGTCTTAGACAGGGCACACTGTTTTCCTGTCTATTTTCCTGTCTTTTTGAAATTCCTTAAATAGAAGGCAGAAGTGATGTCATTATATGATTTTTCTTTGTCACATGAAAAAAATATTTCAGAAAGGTTAGAAACATGAATAACCTACCTACATGAATAAACACAGGCCTCAGATCTATTCAGACCATTCCCAGATGACGCTTCAGAAAAGAAGGGAAACATCATAAAGTGAAGTGCATCCAAGCAAGATATCTTTAAAGGGTGCTAGGTATTTTATCCTGGGTGCCATAGAACTCTTTAGGGACCAGGCACTGGGATCACTGCAGGTGACATGGCATTTCATAGTTAAAATGTTAGAAGTAAGGTTGGGTTTTTATAGTAAACTTGTAATATGAATATATTCTGTGTGCTGACATTATCCAGAATGTTAGGAAACATTTCAGGAGGGGGGTTAAATGGGGTCTGAGCAATAAGAATGGGCCCCTCTTAAAGAGAAAAACCAAAAACTGCGCTTCTCACCCTAATAAAGTTGGCAACAAATATATAAACATAATATAAATGAGAGGTTTTGGCTATATGAATAGATAAGCTCACACCGAACACTCACCCCAGGATTATGCAAGAGAGGAACCATCCAGTTCTAGCAAAATGTAAAAAAGTCCAAAAAGAATAAAATAAATTAAATTAAAAAATAAAGTGTATTATTATGAGCAAGTGCTAAAATTAGCACTGTATCTTCCCAAAAATCTTGACATGGAAAGAGTTAAAGTAAAAGCATTTCATATACAGAAGGGGTGTCTGATTTTTAAAAAAATGAATGGTTTGGTGGGGTAAATTGGAGTGGCCGGGCTCAAAGATAGGGCATAGGCACAGACTGACCAAAATGGGGAAAAAAAGTGCACTTCCCAAATTTGGCCTTTTAACCCCAAACACCAGACAAACCCATGCATGGGTGGTATCACTGCACTCGGGAGATGTTGCTGAACACACATTGGGGTGTTGTTTGATAGTGATGTATACCTGGAGCTATAAATTTGTGTTAAAAAATTACAAAAAAAATTCTACCACAAACTTTGGCAAAGGCAGGTGGTAGAATTTCATATATGGAAAGGGTTAAAATACTAGCATTTGAAATACCCTGGAGTTTCTAGTTTTCAAAAATATATGGTTTGATGGGGTTAACTGAATTAGCTGGCTTCAAAGATACCCGAAATAGCACATGGGGCAGAATGACCAGCTTTGGGGAAAAAAAAGGGTTTTAAAATAGCAAAACGCTGCTTGTACTTATTGCCCAAAAAAAATTGCCCAATAACAATAATTATTGCTGAAAAAAGCAAAAAACATTGGGTATTTCTAATCTCAGGACAAATAGTAGAATCTATTTAGCAAGTTTTTTCATTAGCTTTTTTGGATGAGTAAAATATTTTTTTGGTAAGAGTCAGAAAATGGGAAATTAGATGATATGATCAAAATGGTCAAGCCCTTCTTGTCCTGAAAAAAAACAGTATTTAACTTGTGTGGGTACACTAAATGAGTGAGGAGAAAATTACATCTAAACACGAGCACTGCAAAAGTGTTAAAACAGCCTTGGTCCCAAAGGGTACAAAAGGCAAAAAACAGCCTGCTCCTTAAGGGGTTAATTCAAGTCTTGAACTGCCAGTGTTAAGGACTGCCAGTCTGTTGCAACACTGAGTTGGAGCATTGACCTGCCCTGCTCTCCAAATGCTCCACCCCAGGGACCATACACACAATTTAAACATCATTGCCGCATTTCCCTGGGGCTGTACAGTGTCACAGTGCCTATACCAGGGGCGTCCAACATGCGGCCCGCGGGCCAAATGCGGCCCGCGAGACCTCGAGGTGCGGCCCGCGTAAGATCGGCAGCCAGGGCAACCGATCTTACGCGAGCCGCACCTCAAGCCCTGCTACTTACTTGTGGGAGGGTCTTCTGGACTGCACACAGAGGAAGCGGAGTTCACGTGACATCCTACTTCCTCTGTGCTTTAGCAGAGAAGGCAGAGGGAGGCCGCGCCCCCTGCTGAAGTCTGTAAGCGGCATCGAGGAGCTGGCTTGCAGGTAAGGAGGTGGGGAGGGTGTTTGAATGTGTGTGTGATTGAGGGAATGAATCTGTGAATGAATGATTATATGACTAATGAGTGTGTGTGTGTGTGTGTGATAGCATGGATGTGTAAGTGCTGGAACCTAGGCATGATGGGACTGTGATTGCTGTTAGCAATCACACACCTATCATGCCAAGTCAGCCAGTACATGCTGAAACCTGGCCAGCTGCCCCCCTTGTGTGTTGATGCTGCCAGCAGTATGGGGTCTGCACTTACAGCCACCCTGTACCAGCATGTACTGGCTGACTTGGCATGATAGGAGTGTGATTGCTAACAGCAATCACAGTCCCATAATGCCTAGGTTCCAGTATTTACTGGATGGATGTGTAAGTGCTGGAACCTAGGCATGATGGGACTGTGATTACTGTTAGCAATCACACTCCTATCATGCCAAGTCAGCCAGTACATGCTGAAACCTAGCTAGCTGCCCCCCTTGTGTAGTGATGCTGCCAGCAGTATGGGGTCTGCACATCACTTACAGCCACCCTGTACCAGCATGTACTGGCTGACTTGGCATGATAGGAGTGTGATTGCTAACAGCAATCACAGCGAGCACAGTCCCATCATGCCTAGGTACCAGCATTTACTGGTTGCCTGGGTTGCCAGCATTTACTGGTTGCCAAGTCATATTGCTAATTTTGTCCAATTGTGTGTTACCTACTTTTATTAAAAATGTGAGTTTCTATTATTATTTTTAAAGGTGGGGGTCATTTTCGGTTTTGGCTAAGTGAACCCTGAATGTTTTGGTCCAGAATTTTCATTTTAGTTCATCCCTAGAATAAATCTAGGGAATCCTGAATTTGTAGTCGCAAAACTTTCTAGGCCCAGAAATCAGTGAGAGGAAGAGTAAAGGTTTTGTGTTATTTACTTTATTTTAATCTGCATATTTTATTAAAGGCCATATTTTTTGTCACAGTGAAAAATGAGTGCGGCCCGCGCACGTATACAATTCTGATGAAGTGGCCCACTGCAGAAAAAACTTGGACACCCCTGGCCTATACAATGGTTCTAATGGGGTAACAACCAACACAGACTTATTAACATGCAAGGTATCGGCATCACCAAACATGAGATTTTGAGATATCAAGGCAGAGTTTGTCGACAGACCTAACTCATTACTAGTGTTTTAAAGTGTCTGGGCTACACACTCCCCTCGCATGTGTCACCAAAAATGGTGGTCTGGCTTCTTGAGACAAAAAAGGTGATTTCTATAATGACCTGGAATTTTCTGAATGTCTTTTTGACAAGGAACTTTGATATCTAAATGTTAAAGTTCCTTGTAAGAAGGAAATTAATCCCTTCCTGACAAAGCACGTACATGTACGGGCTCACAATGCATTGTCATTAATGGATTTAATTAAAGACAACCTTTTGTCCTTAATGGGTTAAGGAAATTCCAGGAGATTCAAACTGTTTTCCTATGTAGAGTGTAAGTTTTCTGTGTTTGATCCTTGTTTATTTTTATACTATGTTGCATTCTCTTTTTTATGTTTTCTTTTACAATAATTATGTAAGAAGTTTGACCACTTTTTATTTGATTAATTTTAAATTCATAGCTTCAGGCGATGTGGACACGAGAGCTTTTCTGACTAACTTGAGTTTTGATATGGTTTAAGTAGTTCAGGGGGTCACTGAAGCCTCCTTAGGTATTTTTATTAGTGCTTGATGGTGGCAGTGAGTAAATTTTTCGGGTTGTGTGGTTAAAAATTCAGGATTAAGGTGTAGTTGCTTTGGGCCCTGCTGGGAGAACAAGGAGTGGACTGGATACATTTGTACAATTACCTTAGGACCCCTTATCTTTTGCTGCATTCACAAAACACCTGGAGAAGGCCTGGAGGATGGCTCAAAGTAAACATCCACTCAATAAGAGAACCTCTCCTTCATCCTCGAAAAGTGGAACTTGAAGGATGCTTAGGAGGCTCCTAACAATATATATGATGATAAATATTACCGAAAATATGACTGATGATGATTCGAATGAATCTCCAATAATGAGGTCTGTTCCTGATGAAACCGAATTGCAAAAGTACAGAAATTTCAGTAGGGTTTGTCATTCGTTTGCCATGTGTAGCTGCCATTACCATCCTGAAAACTATTATGGAAATAAAAAAAAACCCAAAATAGGGGCGTTCCTCCTTTATGTTTACCCTGAAACCTGCCGTATATGTATGCTATCAGGTATTTGTTTTCTGTTATGCACCTGCCTCATTGGGGATGTCCTCCGGCCCTGGGGTGTGTGGCCGGCCAAGTTTTTACACCTGCCTATCACTGGGCTTATGTTCTCCTGCACTTATTTCCATACATCTACATTTACCCTTTTCTACCCCTGTGCGGCCACGTCCCTTCACAGACATTCCATACACGCACACACAATGAGGTGTGAATATACGCCTTCACCAATCACATCCCTTCTTTCTTTTGGGGGGTAGCGCCTTCCCCTACTCTACTTCTCCCGTTAATTCAATTTAATTTAATTTGATTGCAACTGCTCCCACCTAACCGGGAATGCAGGACTTATAGGTTTCCTCCCTAGCCCATCACACTGCTACATGCTATCACCTCTACACATAGAACACTTAGAGGACCAGATGCACCGAGCAGCTCTTCATGTCCTCACCTTTGGCTTACTCGCCAATTTTCCATACACCTTTTGTTAATACATCTGTTGTTGATTGCTCGTTTCTCACACACATATCCCCCCAGAGCCGGGCTGCTTTGTCTCTTCTCTGAGGTGAAGCCTTGGTTCATGACCTAACGTTAGGTCCAATGGCTCATTATTTGATGCCTTGGCATCCAAGGTCTCCTGTGTTTTTCACACACACGTCAGACCACAGTTTTAGTTTTTTGTTGTTTCTGGTTTTCCAGGTTATGTTAATTTTTCTTTATTTCTGCGCCGCTGCTCTGCCGTTTGCTCCGTCATGTTCCTCCAGATGCCTTACGGATGACACTTGATCTCATTAAACTCACCTCTTTTAATGTAAGAGGCTTGAACAAACCGCAACAGCGATCTACATTGTTACACATACTGCGCACATTTCGAACTCATATAGTGTTTCATCAAGAGACGCATTATAAGTCCTCGAAAGAACTCAAACTAACTAATCACCACTACTCCCACAACTACTTCTCTAGTTCCGCAGACTCAAAAACAAAGGGCGTTGCGATCCTCTTGCACAAGTCGCTTCCCTTTCGTCTGCTGGATATCTGGAGGGACGCGGAGGGTAGAGCCAATGTCCTCAAAGGTTACATAGGCAACCAAATGGTCTCTCTGGGAAATGTATATGCACCCAATCGCGGTCAATCACTATTTCTCCTAAAATTCCCCACGAGAGTGTTTTATCCCGTTTTGGGGAATTTCAGGAGGGTTTGGCTATCTTTGGGGGAGACCTGAATATGACTTTAGATCCTCTTAGGGACACCTCCTCCCAGTTCTCCCATATACCTTACCGCCACATTAGAAAGGTACGGAGGGCAATCAGTTAGTGGACGTGTGGAGATCACAGCACCCAGACACGAAAGATTACACCTTTTTCTCTCCTCCACACAACCGGTACTCCCAGATTGATGTGCTATTCTTATCACACCACCACTTGCTACAGTTACACTCCTCAGACATAGGCATTCGCTCGTTCAGCGACCACGCTCCGGTCCACCTCACGTTGTGCTTATCCCCGTCCAGAAGTAAGATTTGGAGCTGGAGACTAAATGAGAATCTCCTTGATAATCCCACCTCTCTCTCTCTCTCTGATCTTTCTGAACATCTTAAAAATAATTTTTTAGACAACACGGGTGAGGTCCCTTTTCCCACAGTATGGGAGGCACATAAGGCCGTGATCAGGGGACATCTCATTAAACTAGGCTCGGTTCAGAAAAAAGCTAAACTGGCCGCTGTGCTGTCGCTTCATAGTCAGATTTCCCTACTGGAGTGGCCTCACAAAGCTTCCTTAGACCCGACTATCCTACCCCGCCTGCAGTCTCTTCGTACACAACTGGCCTCCCTTCTGGATACTAGGGTGAAGCGCTCCTTCCTCCTGGCACGAAAAGCTTTTTACGAATTGGGCGATAGACTGGGCAAGCTTCTAGCTAGGGCTTTGAGGTCCAAACAGGCCGCCGCGTTCATCCCAAAAATTAGGCACCACTCAGGTACCCTGTTATATGAGTCTTCTGCGATCACCCAGTGTTTTCGGGAGTACTATCGCTCCCTTTATAATTTACCCACCTGTCGGACCGACACCCACACCACGCTGCATCCCTGACCACATACTTAGCGAAATACCTGCCCCAGCGCCTGACGGAGGCTGCTAGAGCGGCTTTAAATGTGACGAGGTAAAAGCAGCCCTCACATTGACCCCTAAGGGTAAGAGCCCAGGCCCGGACGGCCTCACCAGCCGCTACTACGACCGCTTCTTCACGGTCCTAGGCACTCACTTAACCACCCTTTTCAACTCTTTAGCTGACGATGCTATCCCGGACCCCCATACTAATTTAGCTCACATTGTAGTAATTCCTAAACCGGGTCGGGACGCCGAACATTGTGCCAATTATCGCCCCATTTAACTCATTAACTCCAACCTCAAACTCTTAGCGAAAGTCATGGCCTTACGCCTTCAATCCTACATCCCGTCGCTGATCCACAGGGATCAGGTGGGATTTGTGCCCGGGAGGGAGGCCAGGGAAAACACCATCAGGGTGTTAAACCTGTTGACCCAGGCTCGTGAGCTCAAGACACCATATGCGCTAGTCTCCATGGACGCCAAAAAAAGGCGTTTGATAGGGTCTCCTGGCCCTTCCTGTTCCAGGTATTGGACTCTATCGGCCTGCCGAGCCACTTCCTCAACTTAGTCGGAGCCCTGTACGCCAACCCCTCGGCACGGGTCAAAGTGAATGGTATCCTCTCCGATGGTCTCGACATTAGGAATGGCATGAGGCAGGGCTGCCCTCTTTCCCCACTCCTATTCATATTGGTTATGGAACCCCTGGCGCAGGCCATTAGAGCGAACGATAATATCTTTGGAAGAGTAGTAGCTAACTATACTCACAAACTCGCCATATACGCAGACGACATGCTCTGCATGGTCATCCAGCCGGACATTTCCCTCTCACATATAGTTAGGGAACTTGACATTTCTGCGGGCCTTTCCAATTATAAAATTAATTTACAAAAGTCGGAAATTCTGGGGCTCAATGTTCCAGATCCGATTAAAGCGGCTATAACCCACTCTTTTCCCTTTAAATGGGCAGACTCCGCGATTAAATACCTGGGACTGTGGATCCCTTCGGATCTTTCCCGACTTCAGTCTTTAAATTTTGATTCGCTACTTTCTTCTGTGCTTGCGGACCTCCACAGATGGACCGTTCCGCATATCTCCTGGTTCGGTCGCATAGGGGTCCTCAAGATGAACATCCTCCCTAGGTTCCTGTACGTCTTACAGTGTTTACCAATTTTCCTCCCCGAATCATATTTCCGAAAGTGTCACAAGATTTTCCGAAATTATATTTGGGCCGATCGAAACCCTAGACTCTCACTCTCCCACCTGACTAGGCCCAAACACAGGGGCGGACTGGGGGTCTCCAATATCGAATAGTATTGGATGGATTCCCATCTCCGCCGACTGGTGGAGTGGTCCGTTGATGCGCCCAAGCTTTGGATTCCCCTAGAGAACTAATTTTTCACCCATCATATTGCGGTCGCCCCATGGCTACCGAATAACTTTAGGATGTTGTTGGTTCCTAATCACCCCACCATCCCTAGGCGTTCTGAGGTGAGTGGCCTCTCGCCATCTCCTGACCTCCGTTCCGGGCCCTTTGTTCCCCCTTACGCACAACCCTGCTTGATCCCACTATCCGCGGAGGTTTGCGCCTCCTGTTCCCACCACCACATTCTAGACCAATCAGGATCCACCAGATCCTGAAGGGCACTACCTTTCGGCCGATCCGCAATCTTATGCGGCAGACCCCCCGTCCTTCTGGCACCACCAAATTAAACACTTTGCTTCTACCCTACTTCTGGATCCCAAGGTTACAAGGGAGTTAAGCAACCTTGAGAGACTTTGTATCTTGGATAGGGAACCAGCCCACTTGCTCTCCCACCTCTATTCCCTGCAGCTGGAAGAGCGGTGTACAACCAAACCGTTCTTCTTTTACAGACGCAGATTGGGACGAGATGATACTGCTCATCCATAGAGGCAGCATTTCTAGCAAGATACAGGAGTGCTCCTACAAATTTTTATCGCGCTGGTATAAGAAGGTCACATCCGAACTACATCACTTTCTCCCCCTTGTCTCCCCTCTATGCTGGAGGTGTGGTGTCTCCATTGGTTCTTACCTACATTTGTGGTGGGAATGCAGAGATATCCGCCCCTTTTGGTCCGCGGTGGTGAAGGTGATAAGGGAAGTAGCGGATCCCGACTTTGTAGCCTCTCCCGCCGCCCTCCTGCTTCATCACACTGACTCCCCTATTACCACTTATAGGGGGTCTTTACTCATTCACCTAATCCAGGCAGCTAAGGCTATCATTCCTCGTTATTGGAAGTCCCAGGGACCCCCCCCCATTGACGCGTGGATAGCCAGGGTCAACTTTATCTACCAAATGGAGGATCTCCCGGGGTAAAGAATATAAGAATGACATGATCTGGCTCCCTTGGACGGCCTTCTTGTCCTCCTCCCGCCTTGTTGACACCTGCTTCTGATCCCCTTCGCCTGAGCTCTTTATTGCGCGTCCAGTGGGCGCTCGGTGGCCTCCCCATCACGTCCCCGCCAAACTGCTTTTCGCCCTCTGGACCCCTCCTCCTTCAGATCTTACATTGGGTTTGCTTATTTTGTAGGTTGTGTTTTCTCCGAACATGTTTCCTACTGTGTCTTCGCATGGCAGCGTGTGCTCTGCTTTTTGTTCTCTTTTTTCTTACCTCTCTCATATTTGTTGTTTTGTTGTCTCTCCGTTTCTATTTGACTCGTCCGATCCACATTTTGCTTTAGGACTCGAATTGTCACTTAATTGCCTTTGAGTACCACGGGCCCTGGCATGCCATCTTTCGTGATCCGGGTGCTCTGTCAGTATTCGGTCATCATTGTTTCGGCTGTTATTAAGTTAGCTGGATCAATTGTACTTAACATACTCTTGCTTTGTACAATATTATGCATATTGTGATCCTCTGTTTTCCATCTGCTGTTTTTTTGCTCTGAAAAATACCCCTCGTCTTATAATCGAGGTTGTCTTCTATTGAGACCTCAAATAGCTGGGGGGAAAAAATGTCCGCTGGGGCCAGGCTTCTTACCGGTGCTTTGGTCGCGAGCAGCGTCTCTTGTACTAGCAGGAGAACAGGAATCCAGCAAAGTTGTCACATGACTCTGCCCCCTCCTTCCTCTGGAGGCGGGAGAAGAGAAGTTGCAGAGGGCAGATGCCAGGCCCCTGCAGAAGTCTGCGAGTTAGAGATCTGCAGTTCAGGTAAGGGGTGGGGGAGGGTTTATAAGCAAGTATGCATGATTAATGGAATGAATGAGTATTTAAATTTTTGTGAATGAGTGTGTGTGAGGGGGGGTGGTAGCATGGCATAGGGAGGCTGTAATCACACTCCTATCGTCCCCAGGTTCCAGCATGTACTCGCTACCTGGGCTTGATAGGAGTGTGATTGCTTTTAGCAATGATATATATATATATATATATATATATATATATACCTCCAGAGTGGCATATCATGGGGCACAGTGGCATATGGGAGGGTATAAGGCATTTCTGGAGGCAGAGTGGCATATAGAGGGTTAAAAGGCACCAGCATTTGAAATACCTTAAGGTGTCTAGTTTTAAAAAATAAATGGTTTGATGGAATAAATTGCATTGGCCGGCTTCAAAGATATGCGAAATAGCAGGTGGGACAGAATTACCAGATTTGGGAAAAAAATGGTTTTGAAATAGCTACTTGTACTTATGGCCCTATAACTTGCAGAAAAAAGCAAAAAAAAAACACCATAACATTGGGTATTTCTAAACTCATAAAAAATTGAATTTATTTAGCAAGTTTTCTCATTAGTTTGTTAAGGGGAGTAAAAGATTTTTCAAATAAAAGTGAGAAAAGGTGGGTTTATTTTTCAATATGTTATTTTTTATAGGAAATTAGATGATATGATAAAAATGTATCTGAACAAAGCCCTTGTTGTCCTGAAAACACAATATATATAACTTGGGAGAGGAGAAAATGACAGCTAAACAGAGCACCGCATAAGTGTAAAACAGCCTTGGTCACAGAGGTACAAAAATAAAAACAGCCTGTTCCTTAAGGGGTTAATTAAAGGTTTTTTGAAGCAGCATTACACTTTTTTCTTAATGTGTCTAAGTAACAAAAGCATTAATTTGAGAAGGTTGGCGCTTCCCTGTGGAAGAAATGTGGTGGCCTTTACACACATAAGATTAAGGATTTACCACCTACTTTAAAGCATCTCTAACTGATATATTCTTTCATCTGTTTTAACACGAACCAAGATAAAGAGGACAGGAAAGGGTTATGTTTTATTGCCTGTCTGTAACATGCATTTCCATTGTGTACTGCTGTGTATTACGCAACTAAGTAAACAAACGTTTAGAGGAAAGAAAAAACAAAATTCACGAAATATTATGAAAGGAATCTGTATGAGCTTGTAGGGGGAAGGGACAAAGAACTCAGTGTAACTTGGGTAAAGGAGGGGCTAATGATAAGATTTGGAAATGTGCACTCGATTTAAGAGGCCAGCGACCCTTAGTGCAGGCAGGTAATGACTCAATAGTTGTTTTCTGGCTTAACATGTAACCTTATATGGCCATAAAGGAATGTAGGGGTGTGCACAAGGGTGATGAGTAGAAGCCCTCCCTTTCCTTCTTGTTTGTATGTAGCCTTCCTCCACACAATGGGTTGAGGCCCCTGGGAATGCTAACAATTTCATTGCTAACCACATTTAAAAACAGCTGGTAGGTTTTCTCTTCACTTTTTTTAATAAACATATTAATCTGTATTTTCACCATAAAGTAAATTTAGCAAACAAATAATAAACGGAGTGGACAATGATTAGTGTACTTTTCTCTCTTTTTTTTTTAAAGTTTTAAAAAGCTTTGAATAAAAGCTTCACCCCCTTATTTTGGGTTAAGCTCCATATTAACTCTTTAAGTGCTGGGGGTCAGGGTATATAATTATCCCCTTGGAATGCCAAGCCATCTTTCATTGTTTTATAATAGTTATGGTTAGGTGCCAAATCTTATAAATAGCTTACTTTTAACCAAGGGAAACATTATAATACAATATACAATAATTACAATACATTTTAGGACACATAAAACTATTGATAGATGCCTAATCCCTCTTCATTATTTTCCCATAAACTGAAAATTAGATTATCATCTTAAATTTATAAAATAGGTGTGGTTGCATATACATAGAGATTACACATGCAGCACATATTGGTGACAGTAAACAACATAAAAAAAGAAGAGGTTAAATTCCATCATGCTTAAAAGATCAAAACTATAGGTAGAAAATACATGTCCACAAGTATGCCAACCTTTACTTTTTCGGTCTGAGGTAAATGAACCCCACATAGGAGAATCTCAAATATATATTAGCTCACCTGGGCTGTCACAAAGGAAAAGCAAATCAGACTATTCTCGCCCGCAAGGGAAGTCTAGAACTGGAATGCAAGGCAAATTTTGTCTACACAAGGTGACATATACCGTATTGGCTCGAATATAGGCCGCACTTTTTTCCGGCCTTCCTTTTTTGCGGCCTATATTCGGGGTCTAGCGCCCGACGCCCGGGACATGCAGCGGGGTTAGGATACAGATCCCCCGCAGCGGTGCAGGGTACCTGCATCCTACTCCCCGATACGCTCAGACAGCCTCCCCTGCCAGCACTTCCCGAGTTTTACCTCTGCCCACCCCCGACTTACCGGAGCAGACTCCCGGGTGTCTTGCGGGGCCGGCGGGAGACATCTACGCAATACGCGTATGCAACCGGAAGTTGCATACGCGTATTGCGTAGATGTCTCCCGCCGGCCCCGCAAGACACCCGCGAGTCTGCTCCGGTAAATCGAGGAGGGGGGGCAGAGGAGGACAGTGGCAGCATATCTCGGGGGGGGGAGGAGGACAGTGGTAGCATATCGGGGGGGAGGAGGAGGACAGTGGTAGCATATCTCAGGGAGGGAGGACAGTGGCAGCATATCTCGGGGGGGAGGAGGATAGTGGTAGCATATCTCGGGGAGGGAGGACAGTGGCAGCATATCTCAGGGGGGGACAGAGTGGCAGCATGTTTTTCTTTAAAAAAGCACCAAACTTTTAGGGTGCGGCCTATATACGGGGGCGGCCTATATCCGAGCCAATACGGTATATCTCAATCTCTCCCGGTCCTTGTCAGTGAGAGTCCCAAGGGAAATAGGTTAAAATCCCAATCACGTGAGGTAGTAAGGTGTTTCCAAACTAAACACAAGTAAATATATGTTGAGACTTTTTAATTTACATTAGTTGTGTACAATTTTTAATGGGTAAAACTATGAAAATGTTTTTTTTTTAAACTCATTTTGCCTTTTTTTTTTATTTTTTTATTTTACATACACCCACTGGCCACTTTATTAGGTACACCTTGCTAGTACTGGGTTTGACCCCCCTTTTGCCTTCAGAACTGCCAATATTGTTCGTGGCGTACGGTATAAGGTGCTGAAAACATTCCTCAGAGTTTTTGGTCCTTATGGACATGATGGCATCACACAGTTGCTGCAGATTTGTCGGCTGCACATCCATGATGCAAATCTCCCTATCCACCACATCCCAAACGTACTCTACTGTATTGGATTGAGATCTGGTGGCTGTGGAGGCCATTGGAGTACAGTGAACTCATTGTCATGGTCAAGAAACCAGTTTCAGATGATGTGAGCTTTGTGACATTGTGCATTATCCTGCTGGACGTAGCCATCAGAAGGGATGGACATGGTCAGCAAAAATACTCAGGTAGGCTGTTGCATTTAAACTATGCTCAACTGGTACTAAGGGGCCTAAAGTGTGCCAAGAAAATGTCCCCCACACCATTACAGCACCAGTCTGAACCGGTGATACAAGGCAGCATGGATCCATGCTTTCATGTTGTCTACGCCAAGGTCTACGCCAAGGTAGCAGGCCATCTGAATGTCGCAGCTGTAATCGAGACTCATCAGACAGGCAACATTCTTCCAGTCTTCCATTGTCCAATTTTGGTGAGCCTGTGTGAATTGTAGCCTCAGTTTCCTGTTCTTAGCTAACAGGAGCGGCACCCGGCGTGGTCTTCTGCTGCTGTAGTCCATCTGCTTCAAGGTTCGACGTGCGTTCAGAGATGGTATTCTGCGTACCTTGGTTGTAATGAGTGGTTATTTGAATTACTGTTGCCTTTATGTCGTCTCAAACCAGTCTGCCTATTCTCCTCTGACATCAAAGGCATTTTCATCCACACAACTGCCGTTCACTGGATATTTTCTCCTTTTCGGACCATTCTCTGTAACCCTAGAGATGGTTGTGTGTGAAAATGATTGGCTGATTAGCAATTTGTGTTAACAAGCAATTGAACAGGTGTACCTAATAAAGTGGCCAGTGAGTGTGTATCTTATTGGAAAAAATTGCTGAGGTAGCAACTCCAATGAACACAAGTTCACCGAGTGTATTAAATACCGTAGTGGCTCGGATATAGGCCGCACCCGAATATAGGCCGCACCCTAAAAGTTAGGTGCTTTTCTAAGGAAAATTTTCTTAGTAAAAAAAAACGTAGAATAGATCTGCTGCCACTCTGCCCTCCCCCGAGATATGCTGCCACTGTGCCCCCCCCAAGTTATGCAGCCACTCTGCCCTCCACCCGATATATATATACTGCCACTCTGCCCTCCACCCCATATATACTGCCACTCTGCCTTCCCCCTCCCCGAGATACGCTGCCACTCTGCCCCCAAGATGTGCCCCCCCCACAACTTACCAAAGAAGACTCCCGTGTGTCTTGCGGGGCCGGCAGGGGACACCTACACAATACGCGTAGACAACTTCCGGTGCCGGCACGGGAGATTGTCTAAGCGCATCGTGTAGACGTCCACCGGCTGCGGCGATGCGCGTAAACGACCTCCACTGCCGGCATGTCTGCACGATGTGCTTTAACAATCTCCCTTGCCGGGACTTCCCCCTGTGGGAATTCCCAGCAAAGGAGATTGTTAAAGCACATCGAGCAGACGTGCCGGCAGCGGAGGTCGTTCACGCTCATCGCCGCTGCCGGTGAACGTCTGCGCGATGCGCCTAGACAATCTCCCGTGCTGGCACTCCCCCCGTGGAAAGTGCCGACAGAGGAAGCTGTCAGGGCGTATCAGAGAGTAGGATGCAGGTCCCCTGCACCGCTGCGGGGGATCTGTATCCTAACCCTGCTGCCTGCCCGGCGCCCGGAACTGCATGTGTCGGGCGCTAGACCCCGAATATAGGCCGCACCCCCACTTTAAAGATTTAAAGTGGGGGAAAAAAGTGCGGCCTATATTCGGGCCAATATGGTATATCAATACCATACCATGACATTTACCAATGAACTATACAAAGTTCACTAGATGAAGACATTTGGGATTCATCTGGGGTGAACATATTTGCTGAAGTATTGGAATGCTAAAAGTCTGCTGTGAGAGGAGGTTTTCTTACACGTTATAGGTACAGGTAGGATATTTAGAAACTACCTCCTGACCTGGGTATTTGAGACCCAATGTTAAGTCAAGATCATAAGCATTGCCCAACTCTGACATACACACAAACCCTCCCTCATTATAGAAAGTGTCGCAGCATACCCACATAACCAGAACCTTATTAGAAAAGAGAACACTTAACTGTTTTTTTATTTTCCAAAATGCTCAGACACTATACACATATTCACAAAGAATGTAAAATGAATTAATACACATTTAGGTGAACAATGAAATAGTTATGAAAGTATGAGTATCTCCCTCACACTGAAAGATGCAGTGTAGTCACAAAAGCACTGACCTCAATCAATATCACAGCTTGCTGGGCCAATCAAGGGAGGTTAGAACTTGCACAAAAAGCAGCATATTGGGCATGTTTGTCAAGAAAGATGAACAGTGCCTGAAAATTGGGACTGTCCCATGAAAAACATATAATTTGGGAGGTATATTATTGCAGAACTCCTGAATATGTCATCATATCATCATACAGTGCTGCAGTCTCCTAAGAAGGACATCTCTTAAACCTTGGCCATGTCTGTACCTTCAAGAAGAAAAACACAATCCAGCTCACTAGAAGTAATGTGGTATAAAACACCATCCTGTATTGTAGATAAACTGAATTTAAAAATCCACAGCAGATATCTAAAAGGGTACAAATAATGCTGATGAATAACCTTTTTGGATATATTCTGTGGATTTCTTTACTCAGTTTTTCTACAATAAAGGATTAGGTATGTTTTGAGCTATGTTACTTCTGATGAGCTGGCTTTCGTTGTTTAACCTGTCAAGTCCCCTTAGGATGTACCTACCAATCCTTAGAACTTGTAGCAAGAAGCCCATTAGGGCATACACGTATGTCCTGACTTTGTTGCAGCGCCAGGGAGGTCAGGTTATCTATCCACAGCCTGGACTCTCTACCGCCAGCAGCACAAGCAGGCATTCCCTTCAGGTAGGTGTCACTGCTGATGGGATGCCCTGTACCCCGACTGAGTACTCTCGCTGAATTGCGATTCCTCCTGCAGGGACACCAATGGTTAACTTTTTCAGCACCAGACAGAACCAGTGTTGTAGAGAGAAGGAAGATGCCGCTGCACCGGAGCTGCATTGGCACTGTGGCTAGCCGTAGCTTAGCATATTTAGCACATGCACTATCCTGAAAAGGACAGTGACTTATTACAGCAGCCCACCCCAAGGATCAGACAGCACCAATGTTGAGGTGAAATCAGAACTCTGTGTACTTGGAACAAGCATAGCTATTTACACACAGAAACATAACTGGATTAGGAGGATAATCCCATCCGAGACAGCCCGGCACCTTTATATAGTTCTATGGCCAGCTATGCCCACCTGACATATAACCACTATTTTGGGCTGATCCCGAGGGAGCAACGTCAATCGTGGGGTACCAATGGAGTGCCCAGGATCCAAGGACATTATATACTAAAAAGCAACTTGATCCGTCCTTGTGATCTGGTCCTAAAGATTGGTAATAAAACCAGAGTTCCCAAATGACCCCCCCGTAACCACCTCTGAGTGTTGGCAACCACGATGTCAGGCTATCTAAGGCCTTATGTATATGAAAGACATACAATACTGCGTAAATATGTCCAGACCTACATATACACCTCAGGAACAACCCTATAGTCCTTTTATTTCAGACGGTGATATAAACACTCATGTATGGCAAACAGCCCCGAAAGGAGACTTTGTTTAAAATATATATAATTTTAATAAAACACACTAGAGATACACCACAATCAACATACAATAAGATATGATATGACATAACTACTATGATCTCCCGAATGGGGTGGGTTCAATTCACAATAGATATATAAAACTAGACATATTAAAATATTTAGAATAAAAGGAAACATTAATACGTTACCAGGAACTCTGTCATCAATTATCTGCCTCTAGGGGCAGTCCTTGTTCTCTCCTTTCTCTCAGGCCTTTTTCCTCTTCTTTCTCTATTTAACCATCATTTCCCCCTTATCAGTTCTTGCCCCTTGTTTGTACGTGGGAAGAACTTTTGGTAAAGTCTGGTTTTTCATTGGTTATAGGCGTGTTTTACTTAATTAACGTGGCCTCTGGGGACCCTAATCAGTAGGTGGCACGCTTTCCCCAGGTATGAAGATCTTAACTGTCATATATTGATCCACAGAATAAAAGAATTGACATTAGATTAAAATAAACTGGTGACTAATACATGATTAAAGTATTTTCATTGGTTATATTATTTTAACTTTAACTAGGCTTGGTGGATAGATATTTTCTTATTGAGCTAATATAAACCAATGTTAAATGTATCACTATCTATCTATCATCGACAGATAGGATAATTAACCCCTTAAGGACAATAGGAGTTCTTACTCGTAGTATATCGTGGGACAATGGCTCTTTTAACATTTTTCAGTATTGCTGTTTAGCTGTGATTTTCTTCTCATTTCATGCTCCCACACATATTATATGTTGTTTTTTTCAGGACAAGCAGGGCTTTCTTTAGCTACTTTAGATACATTAATTTTATCATATCATCTAATTTACTATAAAAAAAAAGAGATAAAATATGGGTATTGTTTTGTAAAAAAATTACTTTTTGTCAATTTTAAACAAAAAACTTTTACTCATCTGCAAAAACCAATGAAAAAACCTGCTAAATAGATTGTACTATTTGTCCTGAGTTATGCACATTATGGGGCAATAAGTACAGGTAGCGTTTTGCTATTTCAAAACCATTTTTTCCAAATCTGGTCATTCTTCCCCCCTTTGAAGCCGGCCAATGCAATTTACCCCATCAAATCATATATTTTTAAAAACTAGACACCCCAAGGTATTTGAAATGCTGGTATTTTAACCCTTTCCATGCACTGATTTTACCACCAGCCTTTGTGAAACTTTATGGTATTTTTTTCACACACGTTGTACTTCAGGTATAAATTTATCGCTCCTGGTATATGTCCATGTCAAACAACACCCCAATATGTGTGCTTCTCCTGAGCACAGTGATACCCCACATGCATGGGTTTTTTGGGCTATTTGGGAGGTAAAAGGCCGCCTTTGTGGGGTGTGTATTTTTTGCCATTTAGACATCTGATCCTACTGCCCCTATGTCCCATATTTAATTTACCCCATCAAATCATACATTTCATACAACTAGACACCCTATGGGCATTTATAATGCCAATTTTTTAACTCTTTCCATGCTGGAATTTTTGTGAAGATAAAGAATTGTAATACTTGCAATTAAGTTAAAAACTTTTTTTTTTTCGTGACAGGGGGGATTTTTACATGTTACCAAATTTTTTTGTTTTTTTAACATTTTTGAACAATAATATATATTTTTAATTTTTTAACATTTTTTTTTTCCTAATCCCTCTGATTAGTTAGCTGGGCTCCATTGACCTTGCATGGTTGGCTGCAGTACCTGCATTCAACCTGCAGGAGGAGCTCGAGAGTTCTCAAGAGGGTCTGGATCACTGTGAACTCTTTTTCTATTGTTAATGCCATCCTGTAAATGACGGCAACGTCATTTACAGGATGGCACTTGTGGTTGCTCTTCGGAGCAATCACAAGGCAATCGGGGTAGGGGGTAGTGTTACTGACGTGCCTCGATATCGAAAAGCAGCCCACCCCAAGCATCAGACAGCACCAATGTTGAGGTGAAAACATTATTCTGTTTATTTGGAACAAGCACGGCTATTAATACACAAAAACATAATTGTTCATGTGTGTAATCCCATCACTTTCAGACAGCCCAGCGTCTTTATACAGTTCTGTGGCCAGCAATGCCCACCCGACAAAGAGTCAATACTTCAGGGGTGATCCCGAGGGAGCGCCGTCAATCCCGAGTACCAATGGTGAGCCCAACCAAAAAGCGATGATACGATGTCGGGACCCTGCGCAACAGCGTCGGAAACGTCCCTGTGAATAGTCCGCGCAGTAGCCGGGCCAGAGTTCCATAGCCGCAGCTGGGAAAACCCCTGTCCTAAAGATTGGTAATAAAACCAGGGTTTCCAAATGAGGTCCCTCTCCGTAACCACCTCCGAGTGTTGCCAACCACAAGCACAGTATAACCTGTGGGGCTTACAGTATATAAGAACATTTAAGGAAGATTGGAAAAAAAGTATATGTATTCTTAATATATTTTCATCTAAAATGATTATGTTTTGTGTATTTCTATTGTTTTAAAAGAAGGCCCTACTTCTCCGGAACAAAATAATATATAATGTATAATTTGTGTGGGTTCATCAAATGGAGAAATCATGTTTTAATAAACAGGCGGTGAAAAGAACAAAAAAATACTTTGGTCCTTTGGTTATGAAAACCCCCAGGACTGAAGCGGTTAACATCTCATTATATTGATTGCAAGCTCCCGGTACTGCCTTGTACCGCTCTAGAGTTGGATGTATATTTACCGTGTTGATTGCATGTAGAAGATCTTGATTCTCTGTACTTTGCAGGTTATTCAAGTCTGTCCTTTCCCCTGCAATCTATGGCACAGCATCAGCCACTATGTCAGCTACTACCTTGTCTCAAGTTTAGCCCCTTAATGTGTCTCTGGACCTCATTGTGGCATCTAATGGGACCATAATATCAAGGGAGGACCTTTTATGCTCCTTTATGCTCCTATACAAAGCCACATAGGACAAAATGTATTAGGGTTTTGAACATGGAAGCATGGAAGCATGGATGCATCCTCAATCATATGGGATAAAGTATTGGCTTTGCCATTGTATATAGGTGATGTGGAAGTGAAATCTGGAAACGTTCTTGGACCCCTTTCTGTTCTCTCTTTACAGTTCCTCACTTGGCAAATTAATCAGGCTTTCAATAACATCTGTATTCTGATGACCCAGATCTATCAATCCTCTGCTGATCTCTCTCCCTCTGTCTTAGATCATGTCACTAACTGCCTTGCATCTATCTCCATTTTTCTTGAAACTCAATCTCTCCAAAACTGAACTTCACATCTTCCTTCCCTCAAATACTAAGATTGCCTCGTCAGTTTCCCTTAATGTTAATGTTGCTATCATTTCCCTGTCTCCTCATGCTCGCTGTCTTGGTGTCACTCTTGACTCTGACCTCTCGTTCACCCCCGACATTCAGTCTGTCTCTAAAAACTGCCGTCTCCATCTTAAAAACATTGCCCGCATCTGTCCCTTCCTAACACAGGATGTCACTAAGGCTCTTGTCCATGCCTTTATTATCTCCTGCCTTGATTATTATAACTCTGTCTTAGCTGGTCTCCTTTTTACCTGTCTCACCCCTCTACAATCTACCATGAATGCTGCTGCCAGACTTATCGTCATCTCCCATGGTTTGACCAACACCTCTTCCCTCTGTCACTCTCTTCACTGGCTGCTTGAGCGCTTCAGGATTAATTTCAAAATTCTGACTCTTAACTTTCAAAGTCCTTGTCACGTCTAGCTATCAGATAACCGGACACATAGGGTGTGGGTATGAAAGGGTTAACGATACCAGCCCTTTGGTCACTCACTTAACCTTTAAACACACTACAAAAACCCACACCAGACTGGTAATACACTGCCACCACCAAGTTATATTTTAAGCTGACTACAGTTTATGGACGCTTCGGTAACCCCCGGTACCGCAGTGAACCAATCGAAAATGTATAAAACCTAATTTAAGTAAAACAATTAAGTAACGTGGTCTATTCCGGCTTTCTCGGAAGGTCGAGTTCGGTTAGAGCACGGAGACGCAAACTGGATTAATATGTAGTTTAATCTGACGAATGTCACAGTGTTTATGTACAAAAATAATATGAACATAGTTGATAATTTAGATACAGAGTATACAATACAGTTTGTAAAAAGGAGAAACACAGAAAAACCTAATTATACGAAACCCATATAGGTCATCTGCGGGAACCTTAATGTCCTTGTATAGTTTGATGGTTTTCAGTGATGTTCCAAATCTGTAAAAGTTCCCTGGTGAGATGTTCCGCCCCTCCAGTGTCACAGAGAGACATCCCAGGCCTAGCCCTTAGTATCACGCAATATACTCTTAACATACATCTGTTAAGATTGACAGATCTCATAGTTTCCTCAAGATGATCCAAACCCAGCATAGAAGACCATCACCCAAAATTCCATATCATAGGGGAGGTACCACTTATGGTCACTGAGGCTTAACCTGAATGAATTTATGGTAGGTAAAAAAGGTATGTAAAAGGTGTCAGTCATTCTGAGTGGCTTAAGAGGGCAAGTTGTTGGCTGTAAAACACATCTGGCTAGGTTAACCCTTCCAATGCCAAACTCCTACGTTAGCCCAACACAGGCTCTGCACAGTGGTTCCTCTGCTTACATCTCCTCATCTCTAAATACACTCCTAACTGGTCCCTAACTGATCCAATGATCTTCTTCTATCCTCTCCTCTGATTTCTAGCTCTCATGCACACTTACAAAATTTCTCAAGGGCTGCCCCTATCCTTTGAAATGCCCTCCCCCGGCCTAGCCATCTTTTCCCCTGCCTTTGTTCCTTCAAAAAAACTTCAAGACCCACTTCTTTAAAGACACTTACAACATTGCACATTAATGCCCACCCATATTCCTGTAGTTCACCTTTCCTAGTCCCTATCCTGCAATACTTATACTAGTGTGGCTGCTCCATCCATACCAAAGGCACTTTTACCTTTTACCTATTGTATAATACTCCCTCTAGATTATAAACTTGGCCCTCCTCCTCTGCTATTTCTGTAAGTCAAATTGTTTCATACTATTGTATTTGCTCGATTATAAGGCAAGGTTTTTTTCAGAGCAAATGTTCTGAAAAATACACCTCGTCTTATAATCGAGGTCGTCTTCTAATCAGACCTCAAATAGCTGAAAGAAAATGTCCTCTGGGGCCAGGCTGCTTACCGGTGCTTTGGTCCTGAGCAGCGTCTCTTGTACTAGCAGCAGAACAGGAACCCAGCAGAGTTGTCACATGACACTGCCCTCCTCCCTCTTCCTCTGGGGGCGGGACAAGAGAAGCAGAGGGAAGAACTAGAAGCCGGGCCCCTGCAGAAGTCTGCAAGTGAGAGATCTGCAGTTCAGGTGGGGGAGGGTTTATGAGCAAGTATGCATGATTAAGGGAATGAATGAGCATTTAAATGTTTGTGGATGAGTGTGTGTGTGATAGCATGGATGTGTAAGGGGAGGGTGGTAGCATGGCATAGGGAGGCTGTAATCACACTCCTATCATCCCCAGGTTCCAGCATGTACTGGCTGCCTGGGTTTGATAGGAGTGTGATTGCTGTTAGCAATGCCTTTTTAACTCCCTATATACAACGCTGCCCCATGATATGCCTTTTAACCCCCTATATGCCAGAGTGGGGCAGAGGGGCATATAAGGGGTTTAAAGGCATATCATGGGGCACAGTGGCATATAAGGACGTATAAGGTATTTCTGGAGGCAGAGTGGCATATAGAGGGTTAAAAGGCACATCATGGGGCAAAGTGGCATATAGGGGGTATAAGGCATTTCTGGTGGCAGAGTGGCAAGCCTGGGGGCAGATGTGCATAACTGGGGGAGGCAGGTTTGCAAATAAAAGTAAATAAGAACAAACAATTTTTCTTATTTTATTAAATATGAAAAACTAGTTTACATGAATTGATATTTACTAGTAAAACTTTTTTTCTTATAGGGTAGTCATCAGGCTTTTTCTTTTTTTCCTAAATTAATATTTAGATTTTGGGGGGTCATCTTATAATCGAGCAAATACGGTACTTGTTATGTCCTGTTTACCCATTGTACAGCGCTAAGGAATTTGACGGCGCTATATAAAAAAAAATAATAATAATACTAAAAGAACAAGGCCTATCTGGCTTGTCTGGGGCCAAGTTGATGGATGGTGTCACGGTTCACTGTGACACGAACCGCAACGCAGGACTTCACCCGAGTACCCGCCCCTAGCCCCTCTTTTATAGTACGCCTCCCTGAAGGCAACGCAACGTAGATAACGTTACGTCATCCGTTGGGGGCGGAGCTTGGGGAAGGCGGCAGATTCAAAAGCTGAGCACTGACTGTCATTCAGTGCTTGGTTATTGTTCTGGCTGAGCTGTTCCAATTGTGTTTCTGAAGATTTCTGATTTATGCTTGATCCTGACTTTGCTGCCTTCTCCACTCCTGACCTGGATCGTATGACTATTCTCTCCGTTGCTGATTTATGCTTGTCCTTGACTTCGCTGCCTTCTCCACTCCTGACCCGGATCGTATGACTATTCTCTCCGTTGCTGATTTATGCTTGTCCTTGACTTCGCTGCCTTCTCCGCTCCTGACCCGGATCGTATGACTATTCTCTCCGTTGCTGATTTCTGCTTGTCCCTGACTTTGCTGCCTTCTCCACTCCTGACCCAGCTTGTCTGACTATTCGTAAAGCTTCCAGTGTTCGTTACCAGTGCCATATCTGCATACTGGGTTCCTCACCTGTATTTCTAAAACCCTTTGTGACAGATGGGCATGAGGTGCTCTAGGTTTTTGTGATCGGTGAAGATATCTTCATTCCTCTGAATAGTGTTTGATCACCAAACGTCCTTGCTCACCTACCATGTACTCTAATTCCATTGTGCTGGAGTTAATTTCTGGAGGAGGAGACTGGATGTAGTCTCTGCCTGTCTTGATGACACTGGGACAACAGAACTTCTATGACATTCTTGGAAGCATCCACCTAAATTAGGAAATGTTTTTGTGCCACAGAGGCTTCTTCTACTGCAAAATGTCCACTGGAAACAAATATTCTTAGTGATGGCAGTAATAAGTTGCCAAGGCCCGTGGACTCCCATGATGTCCTTGAGTCCTATGTGCATATGCCTACAGAAACTTTCTTAAAGCGACTTCAACCTGTTTTTAGGCGGAAATCCTCCTGGACTTCTGGGACACTATTTAAGGCCAAAACTTTCTCCCATTTCATTACTTAGTTGTCTTGGTGAGTACACTACAACTCAGCGGCCTTTTGTTCCTGCACCTGGCCGTTCCCTGGTTACCCTGTTAACAAGTACCTCATCCCTGCCTTCCTTATGGCTGCTCCTGATGATGGATTTACCAGTTCTGACCTTGAATTGCTTTGGTGACTACTTTGGGGAATTTTACCATTGACTGACTTTCTGCTGCTTACCCTGGCTTGACTCTTGACCATGCTGATATCTGACCCTTGCCTATTCTTGTATACACCACCTGGAATCTGCTATACCACGGTACCTGCAGAGCCATGCTCCAGTCTCCTCTGCATGTGCCAGTTCGATGCCATCTGTCTGTAGCCCTGTTCCAGCCTCCTCTGTGTGTGCCAGTCTGTGTTACCTTGTTCCAGTCCTTTATCTGTTCCTGTCCAGCTCCACAAAGGATGTCCTACCTCTACTACACTATACCCCCTCTGTGGGTATTCACAAGTCAGCGACTCCTCAACTACGGTTCCACTATCGAAATCATGGTAGGCTCTTCCTAAGTTACCTTACATCATGTGTAAAAGTTGGTGAATCCAATGAATCTCTTGTGGCTTTAACACCTGCATGAGAAGATCTGCTTGTTATTGCAGATACCTTCTTAGAGTCAATGGTAATATTCCCATTGGACAGAAAGAACTCCAATATTTCTACTTGTTAAGATTTAATTATGTATTTTATTAACTTGTGGTTGGACTTCCAGGAGGGGCGCAAACAAAATGGCCGCATTTTATCAGCGCTCCGTTTTGAGCCGTCATCTAATCTGCCTCTATCCACTCTTTTCTGCGCTCATTGCGACAATTGTTTATCAAAAACTGCTGTGGAGTGAATCTGACCCTTTATTTGGCACTATTTCTACCTCTCCCGGGTTAGCCTCCCCCATTTTAAGAATTTTAACAAAAAGATCATTGCATTTGTTAGATCTTTGTTAGATCAGGTTTGATCAACTGTTTTTTCGTTAGATCTACTCTAAAATAAGCAATATTAACAATCTTTTTCAGGGGGGGCTAACCTTTAGTCAGCCCCCCTGAAATGTTACTGAATATGATGGCTCTGCGTTAGATCAGGTTTGATCAGACAAAATTTTTGTTATTGCATATTTAATGAGGGAGGCTGAACTGAAATTTGGATTTTTTTTTATGGATTTTGGTAGATATTCGTTAGATCCGGTTAGATGAACTGTTTTTTTCGTTAGATCAATCACGCAGGAGGCGGTACGCACAATCCTATTTTGTGTGCGGGGGGGGGAATACATACGGGCTGGTGGGTGGATTTTTTTTTCTTTCGTGTTATTCTGTCATTTGTCTCCCTTATCTGGGATTGTGACATTAGCTGTGACGTTATGTTACAATGTTTTTTGTTCTTTTTTCTTTGTTCAAAAATTAATAAAAAGAGTTTAAAAAAAAACTTAATTTGGGGGGGGCTAACTAGGGGGAGGTCAATTTTACTCCCTGGAGGTTCTGGAGTCTCCTTGCTTCTTTTCTATGGCTATGATCTTACGTACCTTGTCAAAGTTGTAAATCTCCCCTTACCCACAAGAATCTGAACAAGATTGATGAACACACGCTGGTGCAACCTTCAGACGCCTTCCTACCTTAAAATCAAACCAGAGGCTTACATTACCTGGAACACTTGCTAGAAGCCACAAAACATTGACTACCCTGCAGGAGGGTGTTCCAGGAGGGTGTTCCCCAGCAGCGCTGCAGGGGATCTGGATCTTAGTCTCATAGTCAGACCTCTATTTGAGGCCTGATTATAAGACAACATCGATTATAAGACGAGGGGCATTTTTCAGAGCATTTGCTCTGAAAAAAACCTTGTCTTATAATCGAGCGAATCAATATTAAGCATTAAGGATAGGAATAATATAGTTTTTTTTCGTCCCTCTCCTCTCTCCCTATCTTTGTATATTAGCAATTTACCGTTTATATAATAATATTACATAGTGCCCGCCCAAGCATCTACCCTCATGCCGACGATAAAGTTTCCTGTGGCAGTAGAAGGATGGAATTTGAGAAAAAGGCTCTCCAAACTGGTATGCATGTGTGCATGGTGAATGTTTTAACATATGAGAAAAGTATAATGGTATCGTTAAGAAAACGAGAGAAAACACAAATATGGTACTTCTCTAAAATTTGTATCTATGAACGTGTAGGGATTAAATAATCCAAAAAAAGTAATCACTTGTTAAGAATATTAAGATTTTTTACAAAAGATCATTCAATTTGTTAGATCTTTGCTAGATCAGGTTAGATCAACTGTTTTTTTTTCGTTAGATCTACTCTAAAATATGCAATATTAACAATCTTTTTTTAACCCGTAGCCAGCCCCCTCAACAAAAAATTCAACAAACTGTTATTGATTATGATAGCTCTGTGCTAGATCAGACAAAATGCGGATTGTGAATACCGGCTCCTGCTTGATAGATCTAACAAAAATCTACCAAAATCAATTTTAAAAAATCCAAATTTCAGTTGAGGGGGGCCAACCCATATGTGTTCCTATCACCCGCATACAAAATAAGATTGTGAATATCGCCTCCTGCGTGATAGATGTAACAAAAAAAAAAATTGATCTTACCAGATCAAACAAATATGTACCAAAATCAATAAATGTTTTTTTTCCAAATTTCAGTTGAGGGGGAGCCAGCCCATATGTATTCCCATCCCCCGCATACAAAATAGGATTGTGAATTGTACCACTCTGAATTGACACCAGCTGAGTACTAACATGGCCCCGAAGAAAGATAAATTAAATGACCCTGAAAAAAAACAAATCTATGAATATATTTGGTTCCCCAAAATCTCAAAGCTTGGTACAGATATGACAACACAAAACCGGTTTGGCAGAGAGAAGAGTATCCATCGACCCAAAACTAGGGACTCAAATTCAACCTGTCTCACTCAGGATTCCCTAAATGCGATACTGGACAAGATATATCATAAAATAAAAAAGGACTCTGACCTCAACACGAACGCACTAAAACAAGAAGTGTCTAACATTTGAGGTAAACTAGGGATTCAGGCAGACATCCTCACCTCAATACAGGAAGATATTAAAACGATACAAAATGAGAACTCTGAACTAAAATCTAAGGATAGTAACATCACAGGACCAAGAGATATAATAGTCCGTTTTACAAACTTTTATTTAAAAGATCTGATAATGAAAGAACTTTGTAAATTTCCAATAGTAGATGGGAAATACAAAGATTTAAGATTTTTTTCTCAGATTTCAGCTGCAACCCTACTATCAAGAAATGTTTTTTAATGAAAGCTCATCCACCCTTTGAGATCTGAAAATGGGGATTCCCTACCAAATTTATAGTTAAATATGAGGACTCAACACAGGTTTTCAACGACCCCACTCAAGCAAAAACCAAATTAATACAATGGGAACTAATTACATAAAGACTCTCTCAAAATATGACGAATCCCCACATATTTTTTCCACGAACTGGTCTCCATCCATCAAGTCAATTTTTTTTAATTTTTTTTTACACAGTTGAACTATACTGTTGACTCACGCACAGTAACGCCAATTAGAAATTGAGGCCAAATGTTCTCATCACTATGTTCACTATCACTATTTTCACATTTTGCCGATTTACACTGCCGAGTTATGCACAGCACTTATTATTTTGACATTTTGGGGATTTACACTGTTGATCTATGCACATTATCATGATTAGAGTTTACACTAAAACTAGGGAATTGAGCTATCCCCCATTCAGATGTAGTAAAGGTGTATTTAGGTAGGGGTTTTCCCCCACATTTTTTCCACTATTTCCACATTTTTCTGATTTACACAACAGGATTAGAATTGCACATCACACACCCAGGATAACATTTTGCTGAATAAGGGCACATAGTAAGCCAACTAGGTTGAAAACCGTCTGAGTATTGATATTGGTTTTTTTTTCTGTTCTCTCTCTTATTACTACATTATAGGGTTCATTAAACCCAGGGAACGGCATTAAGCCCCACCGAGATTGCAGGGAAGGAGAAGGCTATGATCTAATATGGGTTGGACTAGTACAACAAGACCAAAATTGTACAACGTATACCCAGGATAATATTCTGGGAAGGAAGGGATAAGTTTTATTTTCTATGGGATAGTCTTGCTGAACATAAATTAGGGTATGGAGTTATGCCTCACCCAAAAATATAAAGGAAGGGAGAGGGGTAAGAGGTTGGAAGGGGGCCTATTTGTACATCTACACCAGAGCTGTATATCACACACAATAGCTGTACGGGCTACCAAAGAGAATATCCGAAGCACAATCCAAGAGCACAAGGCCCACAAGGGGGATGAACAGAGATTTAAGGCAAACATAAATCTACGTATATAGATAAGACAGTATACCACATATTTAATATACGCCTACTCCAATGTACTGCACACCTAGAATGGGACCTGTGACGGCTACAGGTCAGATCAAGATAGCACGCTTGATTAGTAGTGTATGCAGGAAGTTTTTGTGTATTGTAAATATACTGTGTCTATGTCTATGTTTTTTTGTATGTTGAACTGATCAGGATCGGGAATTTCTTGGGAGAGATGGGTGGAGGGAGGTTGTTGGCGGTAGCGGTAACGATGGGTCACTTGAATGTCACTTAATATGATGACCATCAATGTTCAGGGCTTAAACTCCCCCCCAAAAAAGAGGACACCTCTACCAAACCTTAATGCGTAACCAAGTCGATATCGCTTTCTATGGAAATATTCCAAATACCCTATTATAGCCTAAGCAAATCTTAAGGGCAATAAAAAAAGAGGCGTCCTTTCTGATAAAATTAAGTTTGAGTAAATTTTTCAGGAAGAAGACATAAATGGAAGATTTTTGCTTTTAATTTGTAAACGAAATAATATCATTTATACACTGGTCAACATATACAGTCCAAACCAAGCCCCATTAAGATTCCTAACATCTTTAATAAATAGAATAGATCAAATATCACAAAGAACACTGATTTTCGGAGGTAACTTCAACTCTATTCTCTAGCCTCTTTTTAAAATCTACTTCTCATTTGGACATTTGGAGCGTGCATCACCCAAGAGAAAAAGATTTCACTTTGCATGCTCATAATCAAGAATAGATTTAATACTGACTAAAGCACATACACTAAATAAATTTGACTCCTCTACCGGCGACCCAATCTCTTGGTCGGACCATGCCCCCCTCTTCCTAAAGTTTCAAAATAATGGGGAATGCAGGATAAGAGCCAAATGGAGGTTGAACGAAGCTTTACTTTCATGAGAATCGCATGTAAAAGATCTAGAGAAACAAGCTCAGGACTTTTTTTTGAACAACGAAGTCGCAGACTGTCAGGAACCACTTTTTCGCTGCCTGAACCATGGCTTTTTCATACCTGTGCCGTTTACATCTGCTACCACTAGTGGCCACCCTCCGCCCTCTGGAGCACTCAGAACTCAGGTGTGCCTTGTTACCTGGGTTGAGCTCTAGTGAATACATCCAGCTGGGCCTTGTTACCTGGATTGCCCTGCCTTTATGAACCTGCCCTGCCCTTCAGTCAGGGCCTTTGTATTGAAGTCTATGGACCTTCCTGCTGTGGCTCTGCACCTGTACTGTTCCTGGTTCCCTGCTTTTGTGTCCTTCCAAGTGGACTCCCTGCTATTGTGTCCTTCCAAGTGGACTCCCTGCTATTGTGTCCTTCCAAGTGGACTCCCTGCTATTGTGTCCTTCCAAGTGGACTCCCTGCTATTGTGTCCTTCCAAGTGGACTCCCTGCTATTGTGTCCTTCCAAGTGGACTCCCTGCTTTTGTGTCCTTCCAAGTGGACTCCCTGCTATTGTACCCTTCCAAGTGGACTCCCTGCTATTGTACCCTTCCAAGTGGGCTGTGTGCCTTTTGTACCCTTCCAAGTGGGCTGTGTGCCTTTTGTACCCTTCCAAGTGGGCTGTGTGCCTTTTGTGCCCTTCCAAGCGGGCTCCCTGCCAAAAGACTTATTACCTGTATTTTATTTTGCCATACGTCCGGTTACTTGCTTAGACTATATTACCCTTGTTTGCTGGTCCTGTTATATACATAATATACACTGCTTTACCTGGATTTCTGTTTGTGGTATCTTTGTTTGCATAATCATGCACTGTGGGTTACATACTGAACCCCAAGTATCCCCTGCGCATGGGCTCCTACCCGACCTGATCACCCGAGTCCTGACACAGACTCTGTGATATGGTCAACTTTAAATGCTTCATGCGGGGCCCCTTATTACACTGGGTTTACATCTAAAGAAAAAACAAGGTATGACACCAATAAGAGAAAAAATGTAATCTCACCCAACATTAATCATACAAAAATAACTGATATTGAAAAACAAATAAATCCCTACCCATTCTATAACAAACATGGTACAGTACAAATAACAGACCAGATAAAGCTCTCTCTAACAAACTAAAATTAAAAAAAAAGATCATTAGAAAAATTATAACTGGAAATAAAACATTAATCTCCAAAACAAATCGGAGAGGCTTTTAGGGGGTATTACTCAAATCTTTACAACTCGAAAGATGGGCCCCGCATGACGCAGATATAAAAAATTGCCCAAAATTGAGGAAAGCAAATTAGAGCTCCCCAACGCGCCATTCACGATAACTGAGATTAATGAAACCATTTCCAAAATCAAATCTGGAAAGGCCCCTGGCCCTCATGGGTTTTCAGCTGCTTTTTTATAAAACCTTTATAAAGTTGATTTCCCCAAGATTACTAAAAAATCTAATCCCCACTACCAAGCAGACCTGATTCCTATACCAAAGCAGGGAAAGATCCAGCCACCCTACCGGACTATTGCACAATATCTTTAATCAACCTGATACCAAAATATTTACAAAAATATTTAATATGCAAGATTTAAATCAATAATTCCAGACCTTATAAATAACGATCAAACTGCGTTTATCCAGGGCAGGGATATAGCAGACAATATTCTAACTGTTCTCAACCTGATTGACAATATAGGCACAAACAACACCCAAGCAGCTTTCTTAGCATTAGATACTGAAAAGACGTTCGACAGGGTCAGCTGGAGATTCCTCGGCTTGGTCTTGGATGAATATGGTGTAGCGGGACAGTTTAAGAATGTTATGGCCATGTATACCTCCCCACAAGCAAAGGGTCATTGGAAGTGGGATAACATCCGGTTCAACGTGAGTAATGTTACAAGACAGGGATGTCCCTTAGCCCCACTCCTGTACATACTCACTATTGAACCACTCGCCACTTTAATTAGACAAGATAAAAGTATTGAGGGGGTCAAAATAGGTCTGAGGCACCATGTAATCTCTCTATATGCTGACAATGTACTATTAACAATAACAAATCCTATTACATCAATTCCCAGTGTAATGAGTTATATCTGAGTTTGAAACATATTCGGGTTATAAGCTCAACTTTTCTAAAACACAAATTTTAACCAGTAATATTACACCAACTCGGCAGACTCAAAAGGATGTACAGTTGGGACTGGGATAGGACCCTGATGGACTATTTAGGAATCAAACTGACAATGGACTTGGAAGGCATAGTACCAGAGAACTATGGCCCTTTGCTGTCCTCTGTGAGGGAAAATACAATCAAATGGAGGGGATTAGAGATTTCCTGGCTGGGCAGAGTAAATGCAGTAAAAGCTTACATGTTACCAAAACTTACTTTCCTGTTAAGATCTATCCCCTTAAGAATGCCGGCTGGGGTCCTATCCCAGTTCCATCAAACTTTTTCAAAATAGAAGAAGCCCAGAATATCGTTTAGAAGTTTAGCCAAAAGGATTGTGTACTTTCCATTCTGGACGTAAAACAGATACACGACTGCATTATCTAAAATGGGACAAAAATAAATCCTATACTTCAAACTGGAAAAAGAAATGGAAGAGAAAGTATTACTAACATATCCAACCTTTTCTGGACCGACCTAGGTAGAATCAAACTGGCCAATATTAAAAAACGTATAGTTAGGGATATCCTATCAGTTCTCAGACCAAAAAGAAATTAATAAAAACACAGAACAAACGTCTGTTGTCAACTCCAATCAAAGCCGTCCAATATATGATTCTGGATAGCTGAAAAGACAGTAAAATTGATGAAATTTCCCAAATCCTATTGGGAGGGAAGATTAGACCTTTCCAGGTGTTTGAGGAGAACTTCAACCTGCCTGCAATGGAATTTTACAATTATCTCAGAATTAGAAATTTTATTAAAAACACAGGTACTATGAACTGCACAGAACTCGAACATTTCTTAGCTAAACATCAGAACAGTAAATTGTAAATGATGGACCTAGAAGGGACTGGTAAACCGAGAGCACTTTCTAAATGGGAGGAATATTTCCATAAAACGGCCGACTGGGGAAAAGCCATTCTAGAAGTAACTAGGATAACCCTCTCTGACAGTCGGGGAAGGTCTGCGCGATGGACGCAGACAACCCCCGCTGCTAGCCACACCTCCTTCCGGCTGCAGCGTAAGTTGTCCACGCAAATCACGTAGACATCTACACGCTGCCCCGGCTGTATGACAGGGGAGTCAGAAGCACCGGTAAGTTTGGGGGGGGGCAGGGGAATGTTAAATTGGGGGCATAAGGCATTTCTGGAGGCAGAGTGTTCTATGAAATGCCTTTTAACCCCCTGCATGCCACTCTGCCTCCAGAAATGCCTTTTAACTCTCTATACGCCACTCTGCCTCCTGAAATGCCTTAAACCTCCCTATATGCCACTCTGCCCCATAATATGCCTTTTAACCCCCTTAATGCCAGAGTGGCATATAGGGGTATAAGGCATTTCTGGAGGCAGAGTGGCACATAGGGGGTCAAAAGGCATATGATGGGGCACAGTGGCATATAGGTTAAAAGGCATATCATGGGGCACAGTGGCATATAGGGGGTATAAGGCATTTCTGGGGCAGATGTGCATAACTGGGGGGGCAGGTTGGAAAATAGAAGGAAATAAAACCAAAATATTTTTCTCAATCATAGCTTTTATTTAAAAAAAAAATAGTTTACATGAATTAACATTTACTGGTAAAACTTTTTTCCTATAGGGTCGTCTTATATTAAGGCTTTTTCTTCTTTTCCTAAATTAATATTCAGATTTGGGGGGTCGTCTTATAATCGAGCAAATACGGTTTTTACATGAAATCCTGGACAATGAGAACACTTTAACCCCACAAATTTTCTGTTGCACTTAAATTTCCCAACGTGCACACGCCAAGAAAAATCCATACTAATACACATATTTATGGCCTATAAACTGGTTACTGGTTTGGTTGTTTGGCGGCTATTTTTTCATTTTGACATTTTGCGCCAATGTCCTACTGTTTTTAGATTTATTTATTTTTTAATATGTGACATCAGTGCATAATTATTTTTAAATGTTAATTTTTTTAATTTAACTATTCGTCTCCTGTCAACCTTTCTAAACAAACCATACTTGTTTAGTCTTTTTCTAATTGTATTATCATGAACCTTAACATTTTCTTATTTTTTTTTAAACTTCTTTTTATTTCAAGTTTTTTCTTTTTTGTGTTTTCTTTGTTTTTCACGTCAAGGATACAGAAAGAAAGAAGGGGGGGTTACAAATAATGCACCTTCAGATCCATGGTAAATCTCAAATTACAAGCATATTCACACAGTGTATATGAATGGGTACAGAGCCATCACAACATGAATGTCGTGGAATAAATATAAGTAAGAATACATATAAATTGAGGATATGTAACAGAGATAACAGCAGAGCATGAGTAGTTCCCAATATTTGGGGGGAATGACATAGTATCGGGTAGAGATCCACGGAGAGGAGGTGAGATGGTAATGTGTGTGTCAACAATATGAGTAGGTGTAGAGGCCCTCGTCGTGAGGTAAGTATGATTCTGTGTATCCATAGACATGAGCGTGTATAAATGTAATCTGTGAAACAGAACATAACATAACAAACAAGAACAGATAAACCCTCTGCTCATCCTGCGTGGTGGTAAAAAAAACAAAAGGGGGGGGTTTTGACCATTATTAAACACAAGGTTGTGTACGGCATCAGAACCTATGTAGGCACAATTGGAGTTCTGCTTTGAAAGAGTTGGAGACTGTACCACGAGGTATGTTGAAAAGCGGATTGGATCAACAATTGTGTGTCTGTTTTCAATGTGGAAATGAATGTGCCCCAGGTGTCAAAAAATGTACTGGTGGATTTTTCTTTTGTCAGCGTGGCATCTACCCAATCCATCCGAAATAGGTGGAACAATTTGTCTTGGAAAAGAGTGAGAGTGGGTGGTTGAGGTCGGATCCAATGGTGAAGTATACATTTACGAGCCACAGCAGTAACAATATGCGTGAGTTTTTTAAAAGAACGACCAGTCGGACCAACCATACCAGGAGATACCGGAAACGATACAATCTTGTGGTTCAAAACAAAAGTGTGTACTTGGGACCAGAAAGTTTGGATTAAAGGGCATTGCCAGAAGCAATGAAAGGAGTGTGTATTTTCAGCATTGCATTTAGGACAATTAGAGGTTGGCCTCAAACCCAGTTTGTGGAGACGTTCAGGAGAAAAGTAGACATCATGAGTTATTTTATAAGCCATTTCGTTATACGTCGCCACTGGCAAAATAGAGGAGGTGGTAGCGGTAGCTTTACATATATCATCTCTGGTAATAGGCGGTATGTATGTTGTCCATCTGTCCAGTCCACCAATCCTGTCGAGTCACATGTAGATCGAATAAACTTATATAAAAAACTGATGGATTTCCAAGCCATAATCGTGGAGTATAGTAAAGGATTTTCCTTAACATTCTCCGGTAATAAAAGGTATGGCGTGTGTAATAGAACAGATAGCGTATGCGGGGTACATAATTTACTCTCCAGAGAGGTATCTGTAAATTTGTGGGATAGAGGCAACCAATCAATTGCGTGTCGTGAAAGAGCAGCTATGTTATATTGCTTAATATCCGGGAAATTAAAACCTAAGGACTGTGGTGCGTGTTTAAGTTTGTGTAAGCCGATCCTGGGCTTCTTTCCCTTCCAAAGGAAGAGGTTAAATTGTTGATTTGACAGTGGATTTGATTAAGAGGGGTAAGGATTGTATGGTGTAAAGAAGTTTAGGAAAGCTAATCATTTTAATGAGATTAATCCTACCCGTCAGTGTCAAGTGCCATAGTTTCAGTTCATTCGTAACCTCCTTAATGATTCTAGAAATGTTTAATCTGTAGAGTTGACGTGGGTATTTTGGTAGAATGATGCCTAGATATTTAATTGAAGTTGTCGCCCAATGAAAGCCAAAACTAGGGGTATCCGGAGGCAAGACAGAGGGGGCCCAAATAAAGCGCCTCCGATTTGTTGACATTAATTTTAAAACCTATCACCTCCCCCCAGGTGTGTAGTAAAGAGAGAATGTGTGGGATGGATGTTTTGGGGTCAGAGATGTATAAGAGGATGTCATCAGCAAAAGCCGTCAGTTTGTGTTCCAACGAACCAAAAGTAATACCTCGAAAATCATTGGAAGAAATAAGAATACGGAGTAGGGGGTCCAAAGCCAAATCAAAGAGGAGAGGAGAAAGAGGACATCCCTGTCTAACCCCCCAGCCCAAGCGGATAGACTCAGACGCCATCCCGTTTGTGATAATAACTGTTTCTGGACACATATATAAATTGCGTATAAAGTTTAAAAAATTTTGTCCAAAGAAATGTTTTTTAAGATCCTGTAGAGGTGAGGTCAAGCTACAGTATCGAAAGCCTTTTCTGCGTCTAGACTTAATAAGGCTCAAGGATGGTGACTTGGGTCAGAGTTGGATGTTATCACAGCTGCTAGGGCTGTACGGATACCCCTGACTGAATTGCGACCTTTTACGAAACCCAACTGGTGATGGATTAATAATTTTGGGAGGAATGATTGCAGTCTGGAGGCAATTCATTTAGTGAGAATTTTCAAGTCTTGGTTGAGAAGCGAGATGGGTCGATATGATTGAACTTTTGTAGGGTCTTTATGTGGTTTTGGTATCAGTATAGTGGTGGAACGTGTCAAAGACTGTATAGGGCAATTATTTTGAAAAATATCATTATATAATGCAGTGAGGGCTGGTACAAGGTGTTGTGAAAGTATCTTATAGTATTCAGCGGAGAAGCCGTCTGGGCCAGGAGCATGACCGTTGGACAGGGAGTGAATAGTGTGTTTAACCTCTTCTTCTGTTATGATAGCATTTAAGTTGTCCATTTGTTCATTAGTAAGTTTTTTCAGTTTTGCCTTCTGTAATAATTGTATGCCTAACTCTGTGTTATCCTGTGTTGCGGTATATAGGTGTGTAAAAAAAGTGGAGAATGCATGATTAATATCTTTAGGTTGAAAAACGCAATTTCCCGCGTCCGTAACGATTTTATGTTTTGGTTTGCGGGATTTCGCCATATTGGTCAGTAATTTACCAGCTCTGTTGCCCCATCGGAAAAATTTGTTTTGTCTATTTGAGTTTGGGCTTTTTCTAATAACAAAGCGTCTAAGAGTTGTTTACATTCCGTGTATTTGATTTTGTGAGAGTCATCTTTATAGACGGAGTAGTCAAGAAAAGTGTGTTGCACTTCTGCAAGTAAGGAATCATACCTCTGGTACCAGCGTTTACGTTGATTTGCCTCGTAAGATATGATGTTACCCCTTATTACTGCTTTAGCGGCTTCCCAGAAGAGCATATGATTATCAATGTGTTCCAAATTGTCATCTTGATAATTTACCCAAGATGTTTGTAACATGGTGATAAAATCGTCTCTGCAGGTATAATGGGTAGGGAATGTCCAATGTCTATGTGATCTTTGTGTGTTGGGTAGTTGGACTGTAAGACGAATGGGTGCGTGATCCGAGACTACTATTGTGCATATGTGAGTGTCAGATATAAACGGTAAGTGCGAAGATGATGCAAAAAACATGTCGATCCTAGAGAAAGAGTGGTGTACTCTAGAAGCATGAGTGTATTCTTTATGTGTAGGGTGTGTTATACGCCATGGGTCCACTAGGTGTAATGAGTTGGTGAATACCTTCCAAGGGGGTAATCGAGTGTATAATCCGTCCCGTCCTGTCCAATTTGTCATCTAGAACTGTGTTGAAGTCACCGCCTATGAGGAAGTTGGAGGGGAAAGAAAGAGTGATAAGCATTTCATAAAGTTGTACATAAAATGAATCATTCGGGTAGTTAGGAGCATATAAATTAATGATATTAAACCTCTGGTGATGTATGGTGAGAGCTAAGAGTATGTATCTGCCATTAGGATCAATAATTGTATTATGGATGTCATAAGGTAAGGGTTTACTAATTAAGATTGCCACTCCCCGAGATTTAGTTTTATAAGGGGCTGAGTAGCAAGCTTCGATCCAGTAATCCTTTAGTGTTGATTGGGAGCCTACTTTCCAATGCGTTTCCTGGAGAAACACTATTTGGGGTTTGTACCTTTGTAGCACTGTTAGAACTTTTTTCCTGTGTGAGCTGGGACGCGGTGAGTCTGGTAGTGTGATCTGTTACTTCTTGCCGTATAGTGAGTAAAGTTTCTTTGAGGTCTTGGAAGCGCAGCTTCTGCATCATGACGTCAGAAACTGCTTTTACCAGTGCCAGAGCCTGAGGAGGGGTAGCGCTGTCCTCTGGATCCTCTTCAAAGAAGACAGCTTTGGGAGAAAGGGACTGTGAGTCTTCACTTGTCGGTTGGGATGACTGCAGTTTAGTTAAACGTTTTTTTTTAGAGGATTTTCCGGCTGCTTTACCCGAAGAGTTGAGGAACTTATCCATCTTTACGTGGTTGCCGTTAGCTTTGTCACCTCTCCTTGTCTGGTTTTCTTGAACAGTGTAGTGGTTATATGCAGAAGAGAATAGGCACTGTAATAGGTAATGACGTTGTGGCACAAAAAGAGTCAGTGTAGACAGTAGAATTTGTTAGGTAAGAACATTGCCAATGAGGTATATGAGTTTCAAGGTGAAGGTTGGAGAGTGTCACACACGATGCGTTATTGCCTACGGTGCTGTCAGTAAGTGAATCAGGCTTTAGATGATTATACACAAGAACGTGGAAAATAAAACTAATACTGAGCAACGCTTTGCCTTGGAAGTAAGGCTCCAATCTATAGCAGGTATTCAGCACAGGTGCTAGGGAGATTTGTGTAATAAAATTCAAGTGAAGACTGATATGAGCCCCATGCAATGTGCTATATATCAAAACAATGGAGCCGTTAGGCGGATCGGGCCCAGGGAAACATCTTGAAGAATATATACAATAAATTTACTTCTGATAGCCTATCAATATATGAGTAAAAGCCGTTTTCTCGTACAATGTTCATTCACTGTAGAAGTATGTATGCTGTGGTGGTATACAGGCCTGTATGGTGTGACGATGAGCCAAGGATCCTACAGCAGGTGGCAGCCACACAGCGCTGCGGATGGCTTGAGAAAAGCGATGGACTGCACTTCTTCCACCGTCTGTAGCGTGTGTGCTGGCACCGGTGAGCTCAGGGGATGACAGCCGACCAACCCCGTCTCCAACGTGGACGGAACGAGGCCTCGGTGTGGCAGAAGGTTGGCCGCGTGTTCGGCAAGGTAGGCCTCGACTGCCGGCGCCCCCCCGCTGTGTCCTCTCCGCACCAAGTGTTGGTGAGTCTGCGGAGAGTATCCGCCACTTCTCGGCACCCTCAGGGAGCGGCGATGGCGTTCGGCAAGGGTGATGAACCTTAACATTTAACATGCTGAGGCCTGTAGAGTTTGAGATGTAACTCTTTTCAACTCAATTTCTCTGAGCATTGGATGGTCTGACCTTGGGGTGAATTTGCTGGGACATCCACGTCTGGAAAAATTGGCAGCTGTCTTAAATGTTTTCCACTTTTGAATAATCTTTAACACTGTGAAATGATGGATTTTAAATGGAAATGGGCTTATAACCCTTCCCAATTGACTCCCTCTCCTCTCTCCAATCTCAAACATGTCATGCCCTAGCAACGCTAACTCTGTCTATAACGCCACTCTCATAGCTGCTCTTGAGCATGTAGCACCAGCTACTACTCGCTCCTCACAACGTTCACATTTCCAACCCTGGCACACGACTGTAACCCGACACCTTCGACGTTGTTCCCGCACTGCCGAACGTAGTTGGCGAAAGTCTAATTCCATGTCTGACTTTCTGCGCTATAAATTTATGCTATGTTCCTACTACTCTGCTCTCAACCTTGCTAAAGAAACCTACTTCACCTCCCTCATCTCCTCCCTGTCCCACAACCCCAAACGACTCTTTAATACTTTCAATTCCCTGCTTCGACTGATCCCTACTACCCCTTCCACTAACCTTAATGCATCTGACTTTGCCACATTCTTCAATAATAAAATTCAAACTATCAGAGATGACATATCTGCACAGTCAACTCCCTCTGACTACGCACCCCCCTTCCCGCTGACCTCTTCTCCCCTCACTACATTAACTCATTTCTCTGCTGTCACTGAAGAAGATGTACATGCTTTTCTTCTTTCCTCTTGTCCTACCACATGCCCCTTGACCCCATCCCTTCCCATCTCACCCAGTCTCTTTCATCTACCCTTGTCCCTACTCTAACTCATATCTTCAAGCTCTCCCTCACTACTGGATCTGTCCCATCGTCCTTCAAGCATGCTACCATTACTCCTATCTTGGAAAAGTCCTCCCTCGACCCGACTGGTCTCTCCAACTACCGTCCCATCTCTCCTTTCACCTCCAAGCTTCTTGAAAGAATTGTTTATACACAACTAAGTTTCTAGACTCCAACTTCCTGCTTGACCCTCTTCAATTTGTTTTTCGCCCTCGACACTCTACTGAGACCGCCCTTACTAAAGTTACTAATGACTTACTCACTGCTAAATCCAAGGGCCACTACTCCATGCTAATCCTACCGGACCTTTCTGCTGCTTTTGACATGGTGGACCACCCTCTTCTCCTTCAAAAGCTTTATGATCTTGGCCTCCGTGATACTGCTCTCTCATGGCTCACTTCCTACCTCCCTGATTGTACCTTCAGTGTCTCTGTCTCCAGTAACACTTCCCCTCCCCTCCCCTCCCTCTCTCAGTTGGGATACCCGAAGGCTCCGTTTAAGGACCCCTTCTGTTCTCTCTTTACACTTCCTCCCTTGGCAAACTGATCTCATCCTTTGGCTTTCACTACCACCTGTATGCTGATGACACCCAGATCTATCTATCCTCCCCTGATCTCTCTCCCTCTGTCTTAGATCGTGTAACTAACTGCCTTGCATCTGTCTCTACCTGGATGTCTGAACGTTTCTTGAAACTCAACCTCTCCAAAACTGAACTCCTCATCTTCCCTCCCTCCAACTCTAAGATTCCCCCATCTATCTCCCTCAATGTTAATGGTGCCATCATCTCCCCGTCTACTCATGCACGCTGTCTTGGTGTCACCCTTGACTCCAACCTTTCGTTCACACCCCATATTCAGTCTGTCTCTAAAAACTGTCGCCTTCATCTTAAAAACATTGCACGTATCCGTCCCTTCCTAACACAGCATACCACTAAGGCTCTTGTCCATGCCCTGATTATTTCCCGTCTTGACTACTGTAACTCTATCTTATCCGGTCTCCCTCTTAACCGTCTCACCCCTCTACAATCCACCATGAATGCTGCTGCCAGACTCATCTTCCTCTCCCATTGCTTTACTAATGTCTCTCCCCTCTGTCAGTCTCTCCACTGGCTGCCTGCGCGCTTCAGGACTCACTTCAAAATCCTCACTCTTACTTTCAAAGCCCTTCACAGCGGTTCCCCTCCCTACATCTCCTCTCTCATCTCTAAATACACTCCTAACCGGTCTCTCCGCTCATCCAATGATCTCCTTCTATCCTCTCCTCTGATTTCTAGCTCTCATGCCCGCTTACAAGATTTCTCAAGGGCTGCCCCTATCCTCTGGAATGGCCTCCCCCGGTCTATCCGTCTCTCCCCCTGCTTTTATTCCTTCAAAAAATCCCTCAAGACCCACTTCTTTAAGGATGCTTACAACATAGCACACTGATGGCCTCCCATACTCACCTTTCCTAGTCCCTCTCCTGCAATACTTTTACTAGTGTGGCTGGTCTATCCCTAACAACGGCACTTTTGCCTATTGTGTAATACACCCAACTCCCTCTAGACTGTAAGCTCTTTTGAGCAGGGCCCTCCTCACCTGTTGTCTCTGTTAGTCTATTTGTAATGTAACATACTACTTGTTATGTCCTGTCTACCCATTGTACAGCGCTACGGAATTTGATGGCGCTATATAAAACAATAAATAATAATAATAATAATTCCCAGACTAATGGGCAGCAAGACTTTCTTCTCCAAGGCCATTCCTGATGTCTTTCATTCCTGTTGTTAACATTCTCCAGAATGCTCCAGACCAGCAAACCACTAAACCTTTGGCTTTTATATATTTGGTTACGCTTGTTGCTTATCAATTAATCAAGGGCATCATCTGTCTGCTACTTAGCATCGTAATTCATATAGAAGCTGTATGGGTGTACTTCGTGTTTTTATACATGGCTTCTGCATGTCAGCTTTATTTTTGTTGAAGAAATCATGACGCGGTGTAATATACCATGTGTTATTGTTCATCTGAGGTTGTATTTGTCTAATTTTTATACCTGCCAAGGAATAGATGATTTTCAGCAATAAGTAATTGCTTCATGATTGACTTCTTATAGTGCAAGAATGGTCTATTGTTATGGTGCAGGAGGTAGTTTGCTGTTAAACAGCAGTGGGTCATCTTACAGTTTATTGAGGATATCTTTTATACGCTCCCAGAAGGGCTTGAGTAGCCTGTAGCTCCACCATATTTGTAGCACAGCTCCCTGCTCAACCCCACAGTGCTAACCATGGTCCAACAACTCTGAATACTCTGATAGCGTGAAGCATTGATGGGATTTTATACCAATACCGTGAAGGAAAAAATATTGGATCCCCTGCTGATTTTGTATGTCTGCCCACTGACAAAGACATGATCAGTCTATAATTTTAATGGTGGACAAAGAGCTGTCCAGGGATGTCGGGGACAAGATTGTAGACCTACACAAGGCTGGAATGGGCTACAAGACCATCACCGAACAGCTTGGTGAGAAGGTGACTACAGTTGGTGCAATTATTTGCAAATGGAAGAAACAGATAATAACTGTCAATCTCCATCGGTCTAGGGCTCCATGCAAGATCTCACCTCATGGAGCTTCAATGATCATGAGAACGGTGCGGAATCAGCCCAGAACTACACGGGAGAGTCTTGTCAACGATCTCAAGGCAGCTGGGACCATAGTCACCAAGAAAACAATCGGTAACACACTACGCTGTGAAGGACTGAAATCCTGCAGCACCCCCAAGGTCCCCCTGCTCAAGAAAGCACATGTACAGGCCAGTCTGAAGTTTGCCATTGAATGATTCACAGGGTGAAAGTGTTGTGGTCAGATGAGACCAAAATTGAGCTATTTGGCATCAACTCACTGTGTTGGAGGAGGAGGGGGAATGCTGCCTATGACCTCAAACATGGAGGTGGAAATATAATGCGTTGGGGGTGCTTCTCTGCTTAGGGGACAGGACAACTTCACCGCATCAAAGGGACGATGGATGGGGCTATGTACCGTCAAATCTTGGGTGAGAACCTCCTTCCCTCAGCCAGGGCATTGAAAATGGGTCGTGGATGGGTATTCCAGCATGACAATGACCCAAAACACACGGCCAAGGCAGCAAAGGAGTGGTTCAAGAAGAAGAACATTAAGGTCCTGGAGTGGCCTAGACAGTCTCCAGACCTTAATCCCATAGAAAATCTGCAGAGGGAGCTGAAGGTTCGAGTTGATCTGCAAAGAGGAGTGGAACAAAATCCCTCCTAAAATGTGTGCAAACCTGGTGGCCAACTACATCTAACCTTTGTGATTGCCAACAAGGGTTTTGCCACCAAGTACTAAGTCATGTTTTGCAAAGGGGTCAAATACTTATTTTACTGAGTAAAATGCAAATCAATTTATAACTTATTTGAAATGCGTTATTCTGGAGTTTATGGTTGTTATTATATCTCTCACTGTTCAAATAAACATTTATATACTGATCAAGTCTGCCATCGAGCAAATGTACAAAATCAGCAGGGGATAAAATAATTTTTTCCTTCACTGTATGTGAGGAGGAGTGTGACACCCAAGCAATGATCCTTCTAGGAGAGAGAGTTAAATAGTTTGGTTAGTCACGACAACACTAGGTTCTAGCGTTTCATGTCTTAGATAAGGGGAAACCATCAGGGCCCTGATGTTTACCCATTGCTGTCATGATGGGATTAACTGTCATGATGGAGAGATATTTCATATGCTGCAATTCAATGGTCAGCAAGGCTACAGTTGCTGCTTGTTTGTGGGTCTTATGGTATATATATATATATATATATATATATATATATATATATATATATATATATATATATACATATACACTGCTCAAAATAATAAAGGGAACACTTAAACAACACAATGTAACTTGAAGTCAATCACACTTCTGTGAAATCACACTGTCCACTCAGGAAGCAACACTGATGGGCAATCAATTTCACATGATGTTGTGCAAATGGAACAGACAACAGGTGGAAATTATGGGCAATTAGCAAGACACCCCCCAATAAAGGAGTGGTTCTGCAGGTGGTGACCACAGACCACTTCTCAGTTCCTATGCTTCCTGGCTGATGTTTTGGTCACTTTTGAATGCTGGCGGTGCTTTCACTCTAGTGGTAGCATGAGACGGAGTCTACAACCCACACAAGTGGCCCAGGTAGTGGAGCTCATCCAGGATGGCACATCAATGCGAGCTGTGGCAAGAAGGTTTGCTGTGTCTGTCAGCGTAGTGTCCAGAGCATGGAGGCGCTACCAGGAGACATGCCAGTACATCAGGAGACGTGGAGGAGACCGTAGGAGGGCAACAACCCAGCAGCAGGATCTCTACCTCCGCCTTTGTGCAAGGAGGAGCAGGAGGAGCACTGGCAGAGCCCTGCAAAATGACCTCCAGCAGGCCACAAATGTACGTGTCCACTCAAACGGCCAGAAACAGACTCCATGAGGGTGGTATGAGGGCCCGACGTCCACAGGTGGGGGTTGTGCTTACAGCCCAGCACCGTGCAGGACGTTTGGCATTTGCCAGAGAACACCAGGATTGGCATATTCGCCACTGGCGCCCTGTGCTCTTCACAGATGAAAGCAGGTTCACACTGAGCACATGTGACAGACATGACAGAGTCTGGAGACGCGGTGGAGGACGTTCTGCTGCCTGCAACATCCTCCAGCATGACCGGTTTGGCGGTGGGTCAGTAATGGTTTGGGGTGGCATTGCTTTGTAACTTTGGGGGGGGCGCACAGCCCTCCATGTGCTTGCCAGAGGTAGCCCGACTGCCATTAGGTACCGAGATGAGATCCTCGGACCCCTTGTGAGACCATATGCTGGTGCGGTTGGCCCAGGGTTCTTCCTAATGCAAGACAATGCTAGACCTCATGTGGCTGGAGTGTGTCAGCAGTTCCTGCAAGAGGAAGGCATTGATGCTATGGACTGGCCGCCGGTTCCCCAGACATGAATCCGATTGAGCACATTTGGGACATCATGTCTCGCTCCATCCACCAACGCCACATTTCACCACAGACTGTCCAGGAGTTGGTGGGTGCTTTAGTCCAGGTCTGGGAGGACATCTCTCAGGAGACCATCTGCAACCTCATCAGGAGCATGCCCAGGCATTGTGGAGGCCACACACACTACTGAGCCTCATTGTGACTTGTTTTAAGGACATTACATCAAAGTTGGATCAGCCTGTAGTGTGGTTTTCCATTTTGATTTTGAGTGTGACTCCATATCCAGACCTCCATGGGTTGATAAATTTGATTTCCATTGAGAATTTTAGTGTGATTTTGTTGTCAGCACATTCAACTATGTAAAGACGAAAGTATGTCATACGATTAGTTAATTCATTCAGATCCAGCATGTGTAATCTTAGTGTTCCCTTTATTATTTTGAGCAGAGTATATATATATATATATATATATATATATATATATATATACACACACACACACACATACATACACATACCGTATTTGCTTGATTATAAGACAATGTGTTTTTCAGAGCAAATGCTCTGAAAAATACCCCTCGTCTTATACTGTAGGTCGTCTTATCTGACCTCAAATAGAGGTCTGACTATGAGACTAAGATCCAGATCCCCCTCAGCGCTGCAGGGGACCTGGATTCTCCTGTCCGGTAACCTCAGCTGCTGTTGGCACTTCCACCGGGGCTTCTATCACCGAGTACCGGCAGCAGCGGAGGTTGTCTACACGCATCACACAGACCTTCCCCGGCTGCCAGAGAGAATTCCCAGCAGCGCTGCGGGGAATTCTCTTCTCTGGCAGCCGGCGAACGTCTGCGCGATGGACCCCGCTGCTGCTGGCACTTCCGCCAGGGCTTCTATGAAGGAGCACTGGCGTCACATGACCTTCCGGTGCTCGGTCACAGAAGTCCCGGCAGAACTCCACCCGATGTCCCCACTAGACACCAGGGAAGGTCGGGGGGGGGGTATATGGGGGGGCATAAGGCTTTTCTGGACGCAAAGTGCCCCATGATATGCCTTTTAACCACCTTTATGCCACTCTGCCTCCAGAAATGCCTTTTAACCCCCTATATGTCAGAGTGGCATATAGGGGTATAAGGCATTTCTGGAGGCAAAGTGGCATATAGGGGGGTACAAGGCATTTCTGGGGGCAGAGTGGCAAATAAAGGGAAATAAAAACAAACAATTTTTCTCAATCATAGCTTTTATTAAATATGAAAAAACAGTTTACATTAATATTTACTAGTAAAACTTTTTAGGGGCAGGTGGGATAAAGCGGTCTATCAGCACTACACTACAAAAAGGTGATCTATCACTTTTTGCAATCTTTTAGGACAAACCACTACATAGGAGGTATGTAATTGACAGTAAGGACAGTACGCGGTCCAAGGTCTGTAGGCAGGCAGCGTTCCAAAAAGCAAGGTCAAAGAGCAATCCAAGGTCAGGTTCCAGGCAGCGATCAAATGGGCAATCCAAGGTCAGTAACAGTAGCAGAGCAATAGAGACGAAGAAAACATGTTACAATAGGGACAGGAGTACAGAACTAGGAACGCACTGTGGCACACAGAGCACCTCAGAATATCGGAGCACCGACATAAGGGAGCTCAGAGGTTTTATAGGGATCTCTGTATGATGTCACGCCTGTAGATCTGCCCCCCGTACCTTTCCCTACTATAGTATGTTGAAGGAGACGCACTGGAAGTGCCGCCCATTCAACCGAACCCAGTAATGTCCCGCCCACCCCTCCTCCCGTCACACAGTACGCAGGAGAAGGCGGCACAGGGACAACGTGCAGGAGCGCTGCCCGTCCTGCCGCCACTGTCAACACAGCCAGCGACGGACACCTTCGCTAGGAGTACCGCCGCCCTGTCGTGCACCCGCACCGCGGTAGAGGACCGGTACGTGCCTGACAGCTGAATGCTAAGAAGAGGTGAAGAAGTTAACTGAAAAAACAGCCCCCTTTTTACACTGCAATCTTGACATTTCATACCAGTTACAAACTCTCAAGAATAACAAAACCACATGCATAGAACTAGCCGAGATTGACTGTTGTTGGCCTGTCCAGTTCTCCAGCTAACAGAACTGATACTAATAGTTACTTTGTGAACCATACAGCATTTAAAGATATTTTTATAAGTATGCTTCTCATTCATCCTTACTGGGTAAACATTGAACATCACCAACGTATGCATAGTCCTTCCAAACGTTTGTAATATGTTTTGTTACATAGAACGGCTCACTGGATTTGGCAGTGCTGCATTTCTGTATGCCTTGTATTTCTAAATGAAACAAGTTAAATAAAATAAAAAAATTAAATAAATTACCCATGATCTCAACCAAAGTGAGAACCTCCCTTCCTGTTTGCCACCAAATTATATACAAGGGAAAAAAATTCACAGTATCAGTTCTTTACATCCCACTTGAAGCTGCTTTACCATCCCGTGGAAAGTACTGTATGTCCAATTTCCACTCCTGTTATACTGTCACATTGACTAAGAGTGACAGTTTTTTGATTTTTTGTAATTTTTCACATAGCTGGACATAGACAAATTCATATTTTATTTTTTTTCCAGTTGATATACACGCTCAATGATTCTTCAAATTAAAAAAAAAAAAGTATGATTGTGACACTAGGTGAGTGTTAGGCCATCAAAATTATTATAAACTGGGACTGTGGTGCATTTACTAAGTTCTTTCATCACATTGTTGCATAGTCCAGAGTACTGTTATTAAATATTAGTTATAGAGGATAAGATTTTAAAAACGTCTACAACAGGCATCTACATCAAAACATATCTGATTCCTATTGGGGTTTAATCACTAAAGGGGGAGTTTCCAGGGGAGTCCTTTTTCTGTTTCTTCACTTCATTATTAAGATCTAACACCAGGAAGGAAAAGCATGTAAAATGTATAGCCAAACAGATGTTTCTTTAGAGAAATAGAATTCAGTAAACTCAGTACTTCACGCTCAGTACAGTGTGAGTTGAGAGATTTAAAATCACAACTCAGTTGTTAGTTCCCTCTTAAGTAGATGATGCACATTTAGGCTTTAGAACATACTATGAAAAAGAGAAAAAAACCTACATAATGTACTACCTATTAATTTACCATGTGCTGGTCATTGCCAGAATGGCCTGCAGAGCAAACTGGTTTGCCTTAAAATAGGCATGAGGTTCACATTAACAAAAAAGAAATATGCATAATAATAGAAACTTTGCTTAATGTAAAGTGAGTTATATTCAAAGTTATATTCAAATGTCCCATTGTATTATATAATGTATATTGTGTTATGAAGTACTGAGTTTAGGATGAAAACACAGGAAAAGTACACATAGGCCAGATGGGGCTTAAGTAAATAGATGTATGCCTTTTTGGTAGAGCACAGTTATCTTTTAAGATTGCATATCAAATTAGGGTCCAATCAGCTTCTTAAGAAAAGCTTCTAGTTGGTCCTCGTCTTTCAGTCCAACAAATTTGTCCACAACATCTCCGTTTTTTATCGCAAGCACTGTGGGCACAGCAGACACCTGCAAAAAATAAACCATAACATGGTTTCAACCAAACATTTTCAAAGAAAATTAGGGTTATGAGCATTTTGTAATTTAACCCCTTAATGACAAAGCCTGTACATGTACGGGCTGAAATTGCATTGTTTTCAATGGGTTTTGGGACTGCCCATTGTCCTTAAGGGGTTAAAAGAAATAATGAACTTGGAAGGGGGCTGTAGGACATGATGAGGCGGTCCTATATGTATCAAGTTGTTATATTATTATTAGTATGTTTATATCACTTTGTTGCCACTTTTAATGCTCCTGAGACACAGCTCCTAGTGTCCATTCACTATCAAAGCCTAACTACATCCGCCTTCATTTACATATTTTTGTCAAGGTGGTTATTTTTTTTATTTATCCCTTTAATGCCTCCTGTTACAATATATCATATAATCACTAAATGAGAAAGAAGAATATTACAGCTAAACATGAGCACAGCAGAAATGTTAAAACAGCTTTGTCCTTAATTGGTTAAATGCCTAAGTAAAATTAGTAAAATTCTTTGGGTCTTAACTACCCAAAACAGGTAAAAATATTGCAATAAATCAGGTGTTTCAGGTCAAAATTCAATACGGATATATATTATATATTACACACACACACACACAGTATCTCACAGAGCAAATACTCTGAAAAATACCCCTCGTCTTATAATCGAGGTCGTCTTCTAATCAGACCTCAAATAGAGGTCTCCTTATGAGACTAAGGAGGATCCAGGTCCCCTGCAGCGGTGTGGGGGATCTGGATCCTCCTGTCTGGTAATCTCAGCTGCTGCCGGCAATTCCACCAGGGCTTCTATTACCCGGCGCCGGCGAAAGTGCGGGCAGCAGCGGAGGTTGTCTACACGCATACCTTCCCGGCATCCAGAGAGGAGAATTCCCTGCAGCGCTGGGGGACATACCGCCCTACACACAACTTTCAAACTACCCCCCTCCCAAATAAATTATGTAATAAAAATGGACAGAAATGGTTCCACACAAGGGGGGTGAAAAGGGTTTAAGGAAATAAGTCTGCTAACAGTTTTGCCAGGACACTCCGGAGCTCTTTTGATAAATTTAGGTGTATCGCATTAGGTCCCATGGATTTGCCGGTTTTTAATTTGGAAAGTTCAAGTAGAACTTCTGCCTCTGTAAACACATATGCTTTACATGTCTTCCTATTACCTTTTTCTTTTAGTCTTACAAACAACTTTAATGCAATGTTTTCCTACCTTTGGCAGGACATCTCAATTTCCATTTCTTCTGGACCATCTAAAGATGTCCAGACCATCAAAAACTCACCTACATATTTTTCCATTTTAGAAAATGTATTTTTCTAAAACCTAAAACCTTAGTTTCAGTGGGTTGCAACACATCTGTCCTTATAATAAAACCACACAAATTGATGATCACAGGAGCCCAAACACTCGGTGACATCCGAAAATAAGTCTCCGTTTGAAAATACTAAATCTAGCACAGCCTTCCATTCTTGCTGTCTCCCTCTACCTATAACCTGAGATACGGTCCCTGTAAAGATGTCTACTCCAGGTTGACCCAACTGTTTGTTTTATCCAGTCTACATAACTGAGATTAAAGTCCCCTAGAACGATAACCACATTGACATCTTAGTTATTTCTTCTACTATGGCGTGTCTATTAGTTGTTTGGTCTGCCCTCCCTCTACACCCTTTTGGTTAATATAAACCAAGCCCTTTTGTATTTTATTGCTCAGTTTGAATTCTTTCCTCAATAAATCAGTTCTCCTAGTGTAGTCCTCAACAAAGTCTCGGCTAGTTTTTGGGTGCGTTTTCCCTACTTGCAAAATAAATCATTACATTACTATCTCCAGAGCAACAGGGTTTTTGTCATCTAAAGAAGAGGAGCAGCAACAGTGACCTACATGAACCTACAGTCCCAAAAGTGTTTGGTAAGCCTGGAACTGTCACAAATAATAATAGTATTTTATTTTTACTAATAGTATTATTAGGTACTTTGGGTTTATATTTAATGGGAAATTGGGGATGATTAGACATCAGATCAGGAATAACTTATTTAAGCATGAAATAAGTAACTTATTTGTGCATTTAATAATATAAAACGTGATAAAGAGACACTCTATATCCACTGTATACGCTGGAGACATTTGCTATTTTAGGATCGAATTCTCAAGCTATATACCGTATTTTTCGGCGTATAAGACGACTTTTTAACCCATGAAAATCTTCTCAAAAGTCGGGGGTCGTCTTATACGCCAGGTACTGAAACTCACCGAGCCGGACGATTCCCCACGAAGCTGTAGCGTATCTCTAGGGGAGGGGCGAGTGGAGAAGCTGCCTCCCTCGGGCCGGTCTTCAGGGTCGCGCCGAGGTAGGTGCAAGATCGTGATCTCCCCAACTAGCCCTGATCAGCGGGCGCCTGATGAGCAGGGCTGGTTGGGGAGATTACGACCTCCCTCTAACTAGCCCAACATTAGGGAGCTCGAGGTCTGGCACTTCAGACCTCGGCGTCCGTGCTCCCTAATCACTACCTCATATCCCGGCACTCGGCATCAATTGCTGGCGCGTAGTGATGAGGGAGCAGTAAAGCAGAGGTCTGAAATGACAGACCTCACGCTCCCACAACTGGATGGAAGAAAGAAGATGAGAAAGGTAAGAGATGGGGAGAAAGGGGTGTATGTGTATATATGTGTGTGTAAGGTCAGTGTATGTGTATGGTCAGGTGTGTGTAAGAGCAGTGTAGGTATCTGTGTGTTTGTAAGTTGGTGTGTGTGTGTGTGTGTGTGTGTGTGTATGTATATATATACACATATATATGTGTGTGTGTGTAAAGGCAGGGGTGTGTGGTGAGGGCAGTGTATAAATGTGTATGTATGGACAGGCTTGTGTGTGTGTGTGTGTGTGTATATATGTCTGTATAACAACCAGCCAATCACGGGTAAGGTACATCGCTTGCCGTGATTGGCTGGTTGTTGTATACTGGGTAGAGGGGTAGTCTTATACGGCGAGTATAGCCCAAACTCTATATTTTAATTGGAAAAGTTGGGGGTCGTCTTATACGCCAGAAAATACGGTACTTTATATTTTGATGCAGGGTAATTTACAGACAGTTCTAGCAACGTTTTGTTTCTTCTAGCCACCCTGTCAAAAAGCCTGTACTGCACCAAATATTTAACCTGAATCTTCTAAGGAATGGGTAATGGCAGTTGTCTAGGGGTACCTTCATTCACTAGGACAGTAAGAGAGCTTCAATAATTGCCAAATAGCATTACTGTAAAATCTTAGGTATAATACACACAATTTACCAATTTTTCAAGAGTCCTGAAAAGGGAGTGCGTATTTCACAAGTAGGCACATCTCTCAAATGCTACATATACCTCATACTCAATGGCCAGGTCAGTATGGTCATCTATATCTACTTTCGCCATCAGCACTTTTCCTTGTTGCTTGGCAATCATCTTTTCCAATCTTGGTGCTAAGATCTTGCAGGGTCCACACCACCTAATGGTAAAGAGAAAGACCGGTAAGGACTTGTTTTAAAAATAGATTGGAAGGGTACTCTGTGGTTTACCCTCCATATCCCACTCAAATTGTAAATAGCTGCACGCTTTTATTTGAAACGACAAAACTACCACAGAAGTTCATACTCCTTTTAGCGCGTACCCATTTAAATTTCCTGGTTCCATACACGTGATTCGCTTCAGCAGCGATCATGTGCAGGGAACTGAGGGGGATTGGCTGCCACGGATCACTGGGGTCAGTAGCAGCCATCCCCTCGCGATCCCGGCGTTCAGAGCGACGCTGGATCGTGCATCATCAATGACATACCTGGTACACCCTGGTTTGCTGATGACACATGACCAGGAAGTACCAGGTACTTTTGGTCACACAGTGTATATGCATAAGCCCAAGACTGGATGAGAACAAAGGTCCGTTAATGTCCACTCACACATAGAAACGTAGTAGGAGTGTATCTGCTTACAACAGTTGCACTCGAAGCAACTATTTGATGTATATCAACCAAAAAAAGTGGCATCTGTGTAGCAAAGCAGGAAAACTTTGCAAGACCGGTTTTGCCAAATGTTACATTTAGAGGCATTAAAGATGCCGATTCACTCACAAAAATAATAATTGCAATCTTTAGGAATTGCACATAAACATAAGCTTTATCTGTTTTTATGGCAACAACATGTCAGTGTCTGCTATTGTATCAAGCTCTCAGCAAAAAAAAAAAAAAAATTTTTACAAGACTGGACAATTATCCCTGGGACTTGTTTGTATATTCAACAGTATGGAATAATGTTTCTAATACCGCATTTAGCTACAAAAACATTTAAAGAAACATAGAATTTGATGACAAATAAGAACTATTTAGCCCATTTAGTATGCCCAGTTTTTTACTTCTCTAAAAACTTAAATCAATCCTTACCGTATTCACCCATTCATCTGCTCTTGGGAGGCTATTCCACTTATCTACCACCCTTTCAGTAAAACTTCTTACCTAACATCTAACCCTTTAGAAAGTCTAGTTTTAGATGATGACCTCATGTTTTAACATTTCTTCACCTTTGCTAAAACCTGGAGAATATGTAGCACCATTAAGATAAAGCCCTTGCCGAGAATTATTTTACAATTTAAACATAACATTTCCTCTATTGGTGACAGTTGTCCAATAATACTAAATTATTTTTTCCAAAATACAGCACCATTAAATCCAAAAATCTAAAACTATTGTAGTAATCAACGATATGTAAGAAACTTACTGTGCATGGAAATCCACAACAACAGGGGTCTCACTAGCAACTACCCGTTCTTGGAAATCATCTGCATCTTGAACATTGAACGTTACTCTGTGTTTCAGTGAGCTGGAGAAGTGACGGACATTAGGGAGAGTGGAAAAACGCTGAACTGTATATAGAGGTTGACAACAGTGTGCTTTTCTAAACCTTACTAACACTGTAAACATGGGTTGTGCTGGAACAATAAGACTTTTTATAGAGTGAGCAAGGGCAGGATTCAGGAACAACCGCTGAGCCATCTGCAAAAAAGAATATAAAATTAGTGTCATAAAGTATAAAATAAAGCAAAGCTTATCCGGGCACATAGTAAATACATTAATACAACAACTCAGCATTAAAGCGAGCACATCAATTAAATAACTTACCTATTGTTTTCAAGGCTACACATAATTCCTGATGGGACTGGAGTTGTGCAGCCCTGCGTTAATATGACTAATGAGGAATTGTTAAATCATGCTTGAGCATTTGCTTCCTATGCAGTTGCCTTTATGTTTCTCAAGAGTTTCAACTCTTTGTTGGAGCACTCATCAGTCTGCTGCTTCATATAATGTAAGCTTGCAAGGAGGGCCTTCTTTACCAGCTGGTGGCTTACCATCTACTGCTTTACTACAGCCAAACCACCCTATTTGGGCAATCAGGCAACCTGGTAGGGCCTTATAACCCAATTTAACACTGTGGAGATCTGTGCTTATGCAGGAACAGACCTCTATAGAATCTATTCCTCACAACATGATTTCAATGGGAGCGTCTTCCTGTCACTGAATGGCTGCTCCAAGGAAGAATCATCAGACTACCGGAGAAGAGGGCAGCTTTGACCTTGGGTAATTTTTTAAAAACTGCTTTAACCCCTTAAGGACTAGGCTGTTTTTTTTTTTTTTACCCATGACCAAGGCTGTTTTAACACTTTTGCGGGGCTCGTGTTTAGTTGTAATTTTCTCCCCTCCAATTTAGTGTACCCACACAAGTTATATGTTGTTGTTATTTTAGGACAAAAAGGGCTTGTATCATCTAATTTCCTATACCCCCATTTTTCTCACTTTTATTTGAAAAAAATACGCCCCAAAAAAAAAAAAAAAAAAAAAAAAAAAAGAGGCCGAAAATAATCGTCCCCAGGGGCCAGGCTGCTTACCTGTGCGTTGCTCTGTGCGAGCAGCATCTATTGTACTGGCCAGGAAAAGCAGGAACCCAGCGGAGTCACGTGAATGCTCGTCACATGACTCTGCTCAGTTACTTCTTCCCCTGGAGGCGGGGAAAGAGAAGTTCGCACAGACGGAAGCAGTAGAGTCCCTGTGGAAGTCTGTTAGTGAGAGACCTGCAGTTCAGGCAATGGGGTGGGGGAGGGTGTATGAGCAAGTATGCGTGTTTAAGGGAATGAATATCTGTGAATGATTAGTATCTGTGAATGAATTAAAGTATATAAATGAGTGAATGAATGTTTGTGAATGACTAAACGAATGAGTGTGTGTTTGTGATAGCATAGATGTGTAAGGAGGGGATAGCTTAGGTGGCGATCATTGATTGAGGCATTACAGCAGCACAGCTTAACGGTTTAAGTTTCTAAGCTTGTTTTTTGCGTGATGTGTCTGGCCCGTCAGAAGTTATTAAGGGGTTAAAGAGAGTCTTAGTCTCAATTTCCCAGGGGGACCCTCTGACTCTAAACCAAGAGAAGAGGACTTCTTTAGCTCTAACATAATCAGCTCGGAAAAACATCCAAAATATCACATTACACAGTCATACTGCACTATACACTCGTAATACAGCTATCTACATGCATAATACAGTCACATTGCTGTTTACACATACATACTATAAGCAATGTATCTATTATATAAAGAGCCACCAGGGAAAGGAAACAATCCCCTCCCAGTGACAAACAGCACAGCCACAGGGGAACAGTCTCTTCTATTAGCAGCTGGGGTCCTCAAGTTACTGATGGCTGTAGCAAAGAGTAACCAAAAAGAGTATGCAACACACACGCACCCCCACCCCCGGCTAGAGTTGCACTTCCTTGGCCCAATAGCTAGTAAAGTTGCTGACATAGCCAACATGTCTTCCCTACAAATTCCATTGCCCTCTCTTCCTTCATCCCAGCCCCACGCCCTTACTGTGGATGACGCAGCAATCTACATTTACAAGTGCTGTGACAGTATGTTGGAGAGGCATATTATTCCCCCCAGATAACACATATTGGAAATACACACATAAGCGAACTAAAACAATTTAATATACTGTTTAAAGAAAGAACTACATATTGAGAAGTGAATTGTTCTTTAAACCCTTAAAAACAAAGTTTATTTTAACCCTTCAACCAATAACGAGCCAATCATGTTATGGGAAAAAAAAGACACTTAACAACCACTGAGGGGCCTGGATTGTTTTGTTCCGCTTAAATGGTGTTGCTGTAATGCCCCAATGTCGAGGCATTCAGCAACATCGAAATTTACTGCAGCGGCATTGTGTAGCCCCTCCCCCAGACGTCAATGTTCACCATACACTGTATAGGGGCAGTCACCTGATTTAAAAGAGCTTTTGAGTCAATTAAATACAGGTAATGCATTCAACCATGCAAGTAAACTGAGCCCAGCTTTCTAATCGCGACACGATTACTAAAATATATATTTTTTTTAAAAATGAAAATGGATTTGGTAACATTTAAAAACACTTAGACAGTGATGTAACAAAAAGGGGAACCATCCAGTTCCAAACAAAAAAGGCAAAATATCTTCCCCAAAACCCATAGAAAGGGTTACAATATTAGCATTTCAAATTCAAATGTATGGTTTGATGAGACAAATTGAATTGATCATGTTTAAAGGTGTCCCAAATAGGGCATAGGTCAAAATGAAGAGGAAAAAAAAGTGCACCTCCCAAATGTGGCCTTTTAGCCCCCATGCATGGGTGGTATCGCTGTACTCAGGAGACGTTGCTGAACACATATCAAGGTGTTGTCGTGAAGTGACATATTTCAGAAGCTGTAAATTTATACCTGAATTACAGTTTGTGTTAAATAAAAGCCCCAAATAAATTACTACCTCAAAGTTTGACAAAGGGGGTAGTGAAGAGGGGTAAAATACCAGCATTTAAAATACTTTGGGGTGTCTAGTTTTATGGGGTAAATTGAAGGGGCCGGCTTCAAAGATGTTCCCAATAGTACATGGGGGCAGAATGACCAGTTTTGAAATAGCAATATGCTATATGACCCCAAAAAAGCAAACAAACTTTGGACAAATAGTAGAATCTATTTAGCAGGTTTTTTTTCATTAGCTTTTGTAGATAAGTGAAAGATTTTTCAAATAAATGTATTATTTTTTTGGGCATTTTCACCATATTTTATTTTTTATATGAAATCAGATATGATAAAGAAATAGTATCTGAAGAAAGACTTTCATGTTCTGAAAAGAAAACAAATAACTTGTGTGGGTACACTAAATGAGAAAGAAGAAAATTACAGCTACACATGAGCCCTGCAAAAGTGTTAGAACAGCCTTGATCACAAAGGCTGCTGTTGGTCACTACTTCCGCTGGGGCTTCTATGGTGGAGCACCGGAGGGTCATGTCATGACGACGCTCTGTCATAGAAGCCCCAGCGGATGTGCCAGCAGCAGCGAGTTGGATCCAGGCCCCCTGCAGCGCTGCGTGGGATCTGGATCTTAGTCTTATAGTCAGCCCTCTATTTGATTACATATTTTTTTGTGTTATAATCAAGCGAATACAGTACTTTTAATGGCCACCGCAAAATCTTTCGCAATGGGGCTTGTGACCACTCTTCGGAGGCATCACAGCAACACTATTTGGGAGAAGTAAGTGATCTTTGATGTGCCGGGCACACCAACTGTCACCAACAGGATGTAGTTCCATGAGGTGCCTGACATGTCATTATTCACCCTCTAAAAATTACAAAGAGACACACCAGGGTACCCTCTAAGCTAGGGGCGTCCAAGATGCGGCCTCGAGGTGCGGCCCGTGTGAGATCGGCAGCCAGGGCAACCGGGATCACAAGATCCCCTGGCCCTGCTACTTACCTGTGGGAGGGTCTTTTGTACTGCACAGAGGAAGCAGAACCCAGCAGAGTTCACGTGACATCACATGACTCTGCTCCAGTCCTGCTTCCTCTGTGAAGTACAAGAGAACGCAGAGGGAGGCCGCGCCCCCTGATGAAGTCTGTGAGAGGCATCGAGAGAGCTGCAGTGCAGGTAAGGGGGTGGGGAGGGTGTTTGAATGAGTACGCGTGATTGAGGGAAAGAATCTGTGAATGAATGAGTATATGAATGAGTGTGTGTGTGTGATAGCATGGATGTGTAAGTGCTGGAACCTAGGCATGATGGGACTGTGATTGCTGTTAGCAATCACACTCCTATCATGCCAAGTCAGCCAGTACATGCTGAAACCTGGCTAGCTGCCCCCCTTGTGTATTGATGCTGCCAGCAGTATGGGGCCTGCACATCACTTCCAGCCACCCTGTACCAGCATGTACTGGCTGACTTGGCATGATAGGAGTGTGATTGCTAATAGCAATCACAGTCCCATCATGCCGAGGTTCCAGCATTTACTAGTTGCCTGGGTATAAAAGGAGTGTGATTGCAGTTAGTCCAATTGTGGTGTGTTACTTACTTTTAATAAAAGTGTGGTTAACACACCAAAATTGGACAATAAAATACAATAATTTTAATTTATATATGATTGTTGACAGCAATCATACTCTTATCATGCCCAGCCAACCAGTACATGCTGGAATCTGGGTATGCCTGAGATTGCTGTTAATCATAATATATATATTAACATTATTAAATTTATTGTACAATTTTGGTGTGTAACTTACTTTTATTAAAAGTGTTGGAATTTTAAATTATTTTTAAAATGTGTGGGGGGGTCGTTTTTGGTTTCAGCTAAGTAAACCCTGAATTTTCGGTTTTGGTCCAGAATTTTCATTTCGGTGTATCCCTAGGATAAATAGAACTATTTCATTTTTACTTATCCAGAATCCTGAATTTGTAGTCACAAAACTTTCTAGGCCCAGAAATCAGTGAGATGACGTTTTGTGTCATTTACTGTATTTAAATTTGCATATCTTATTAAAGTGAAAATGAGTGCGGCCCTCACACATATACAATTCTAATGAAGTGGCCCACTGCAGAAAAAACTTGGACACCCCTGCTCTAAGCAAAAAATGCAAGTGAAAGATGGAGGGTCAAGAATGTACATTGCCTCTGTGTCCTCCATAATCAGGGACAGGAAAGCGACCCTGGCTTGCAGAGTTAGCTAAAACAGCACTTAACTTGGGCACCAACATGTTCTCAGCGAAGAAATTTTTTTAGAGGCTCCTTCCTTATCTCAGGCAGTGCCCGCTTTTGTGTTACTGGAGTGTTTTGGATTTAGGGACTTAGCCAGCACTAGGAACGATGATTCTAGCGTTGCATTTAATTACAAAAATGGTTAATTCAGCATTGACAAGGGACAGGAACTTTATATACGCAAGATTCTGAAACAATTTTGCCAAAACCCACTAGCAGGTGGAGACCCTTAGTACTAGAGGCAGCAGTCAACTCTCCCGCTGATGAATTGTAGGGGATATTGACGCTTTACAAGTACACATACGGACTTGCGCACTAACGAAGATTGTGAAAACATTGCACTCAGATAACGGCACATATTAAGAAAGAACTCCTACTGACGTCGAACTCCGATTTTAAAATCAATCGGTACGAACGCAAAAAATACAATCAAGGATATTAACTGACGCCTTCAAACGCATTCTGATACTTCCTCACCTTCCACAAGGGCATCAGCCGTCTCGCTTCCGTTACAGGCACCTTCTTGCGTCACTTCCTCCTGTGCATGAAATATGCATCAGTTATCCGATGTATAATTTATTCAGTTTATTGACAATACAATCTGTAAATAATAAGGTCCCTAACAAAAGCACATCTTATGGTTGAATAGTTTCCAAAAGACAGCTCTTGCAACATAAGACTCGTAGTTTACGTTTTTAAAGTTGATATGACAAAACTGCTAATAATATTAATTATTGGGTAAAACAGATTTTCGCTGTTTAATATTCTGTCTGGTTATTTATAAGGCATTACAGGTAATTCTTAACAAGTTCTACTTTATGGATATATCTGTGTGCATCAGGGTGGGAACAGGGACAAATTTGTTTTAGCTGGTGTAGTTAAAAGTGTGGCTGTGGCCCAGGCATAGTGGAGAGCAATTATGTGACCCGATCAGTAGCTACCATGTACATGGGCGTTAGATGTTTAGGGCTGCAGAACATTAATACACGCATAGCCATCATCATGCATCTCTTAACATGATGTAACAATACAAATGCAAAATTCTCCTTCCCCGTATGCATGCAAAACCAAATAATACAAGTAACAGCAATAAAGTAGTTTAATCTAATTTATATGATTATACTTGCATGTTGTTTGCACACAAAGCCCATGTAAAAGAAAGTAAGAAAACATATTGCAGGGTATGCTGATATACCCTGTGCCCGCCAACCTATTATGATCAATCATATGCAAATCATACCAGTTATGGTTCTTTTTTCTATCTCTACTATAACATGCTTCATTAAAACATTTATAAAAAAAAACCTCAAGATAAATTGTAATCATCATTTAATCCATATTGGCCAAGCGTGTTTAATCTGAACACCTATTCTGCTTCTTTTTAAGTACAATGATATCCCTACTCAATCCCCTATTTTCTACGGTGAACCATTTCTATGTACATTATCTTAAAGGATGAAATAATATGCTTAAATTCTGTTCAATGTCTAACAATGTTCGTGATATTTTTCGGGCCTTACTTGTATCACAAATTGTGTTTAATGAAGCAGTCTTTCAATGTTTGTATAGTTTTTCCAAGTTACGGATGTCCAGAAGGGGGTTTAATATATCACGTAAAATTTAATTATTATAAAGTAATTATCCGATATTTTTTGATGTGTGCATGTGAAAAAAGTGTATGTGTGGTGGTGTTGTTTTATGGTGTAGGGGTGGTCTGCTTTAACCAATATACTGTATTTTGCAGATTTTTACCTTATTTATATACAAATATGAGTTGGCAATTATCTATTAAATTTGCATCCTTTTGCAACTAGTATTTTCTGATCACATACTGAACATGTCTGCTGAATGTAGTATATATGCTAACAAACATTAATTGTCCAGTAGTGTCTTTGGACTTCCTCTGAGCTCCATAACATTTTAGCTGAAGTTATTAACAAAAAGTTATACCCCCTATCCAGTAACCCCTGTGCATAACATTCTAGGACCCTGAGCTATCCATCGGTACCCCAGGGATTGACACCACTCCCTTGGGATCACCCAAAAATAGTGACTCTTTGTCGAGTGGGTATTGCTAGCCATAGACTTGTATGGAGGTGCCAGGGGTGTTTGGTAGTTGATGGGATTATACTCCTGATACAGTTATGTTGTGTGTATAAATATGTGTGCTGTTCCCAATAGACCTAGTCTGCACCTTACACTAAGTCTTGACTAGTGCTTGGGTGACCGCAAAGGGTTCATCTCTTGAGCAATTGAGCCTTCAGCAGCAAGCAAGAGCTCTACAGAAGAGCTACTAACTCGGAGTACAGGTCTCCATCAAACCTTATCTAGGTTTGGGGGCATAGTAATATTTAATTATTCTGATTACCAGCTGGAAGCTTTAAGTTTAAATGATAAGGAATATTCCCAATCTTTCGATGCTGACCCCACCATAAACTTTAAGAAAAAAAACTTTTCATTAAAATAGATTTTGCATTTGATCAAGGTTGGAGTCTAAGAGAAGAAAATACTTCCTAAAATTAGAAAATCCAAGGAGACCATCCTTCTATCTTCTCTCAAAAAAAACATAAAAGTTTGACTCATCACTTTGTTACTACCATCAGCATTTCAAATAAAATCTTGTATGAAAGTGTTAGGATAAGGATACTTATTGAGGAGCTCGGTATGCAGGATGATGGTTATCAGCTGAGAGGGCAATGAGAGGACACCTCCAAAGGACCAGTGCAGCAGAGAGAATGGTCTGTAGGGATGCCAAAGTCAGGGTACTGGAAGATAGGTCAGCGATAAGAATAGCCAGGGTCAGGATGGCAGAAAATCAGAGTAGTCAAATAGGTTAGACAAGGTCAGGGGAGTCAGATATACAGGGATGGCCACAATAAGCAGGGGTCAGCAACAAGATAACTCTTATAAACTAAGATAAATACCAGCACAGGTGTTCACAGGAAGCAAAAAAAACAGAGCAAAGTCCAGTGCTGCCCCCTTACATTAAAGGCCACGCCCCCATAGGTGACATCACAGAGCATAGAATATTGACTGTTATTTTCATTTTATTGATGGTATATTCTTTATCTAGCAGGGTTCTGAAACCGCACTCACAAGCTTAATACATTGTCTTAATAATATTCCAGGCATGATAAGGTTTACAGTGAATCTGCATCAACTAAACTAAACAGATTAACACACAAACACACATACAAAGTACACATCCATGCTCACACACAAACTACACATGCATGCCCACAAACAGTACACATCCACGCTCAAACATACAAGTAGACATCCATGCATATACATATATATACATATATATGCAAACACATGTATATATATATATATATATATATATATCCCGCCCCTGCTTACCTCTCACTGCTCCTGCAGCTTCCTCACACTGTGTGACCTTTCTAAAAAAATTTGAACTGGTACGAGGAGTTATGCCAGTGCCCACCCATATTTGCATATTAACAAGGCCAAAATGTTAAAGGTGTATAGGTTAGAGCAGACTGTACCTTCACTATAAACCAACAGCATCTCAATTTTTGAGTATTAGGTTGTTCTAATTGTCTCAGTTGATCTATTTGCAATAGCCTTATCATAGACACTTTTTGTTCACTTGAATACATGGAAAAAATACTGCATACATAAATATTGTTACTTGGCAGGCCACATACATGATTTATTTGATGCAAGTGTTAAGGGTAAAAAAAAAGCAAAGTCTTTAAGACAGAGGGGACAATATACAAAGCTAAAATGTAGACTGAAAAAATGGTTCCAAGAGAAAGCAAAGTATAAAAGCAAAAGGATAAAACCAGAAAATTTAGGACAATTGAAAACCCAAGACGCCGTTTACCGGCTGCCAGAGAGGAGGATCCCCCGCAACTCTGCAGGGGACCTTCAGCTTACAGCATAGGAACCTTTTCTAGCCCATCTAGCTTGCAGAGGATTGAGGCATTCAATATACTGTAGGTTCTTATGATCGGTTAGAATCAAGGTTGGAACTGGTTCCCCCTCAAGCAGATGATGCAATTCCTCTATGGCGAGAATGACGGATAACAGTTTTTTGTTACCTTCACCATAATTCCTTCCTGCCGGTGTGAAAGGTTTAGAGTAGTAGCCACAAGGATGTAGAGCCGCTGTATGATGCTCCTTGAGAAAGTACAATTCCTGCCCCTGTGTCAGACACAACCACCTCCATTACGAAGGGTTGTTGAAGATTGGGGTGTCTCAACACTGGAGCAGTGTAACAACAACAGGTACCAGTTCGTATTGGAGTCACAACTCAGGGGCAGGATCAGGCCTATAGCATGGCTGAAGGCAAACAGATGGTGATGTATCTGATCCAGGACTGCTGCCCGCTATAGCCTTAGTCTTCTGTTTAGGACCCATCTCTAGGAAATCCAGAATAAGGCAGGATACGAACTATACGAACGATAAAAAGGCTGTCTTCCATTCATGCCCAGGACTGAACCTAATGAGGTTGTATGCCCCACAGAGATCTAGTTTGGTGTAAATCCTTGCTCCCCTCAGTCTGTCAAATAGCCCCTCGAAATCAAGGGTATAGGATACATGTTGTGTTGGTAATCTTATTTAAGCCACTGCAATGGATACAAGACACGCAACTCGTCACCCTTCTTCTGTACAATGTAGGTCTCCTTAGCTAAGGGCTCTGGAACTGATAGCGAATCAACATCAGTAAATCAACATGACAATCATATGGTCGGGGGGTAATTTTTCTCCTGTTAAAAACTCCAACAAACTGCTTGTACAGGCAACAGAGCTTGGGATTGTGAAATCACGCCAGTCGGATGGGTTTGTAATAATGGGTATCACAATTTTTACCCCATGCTGTTATCTGTTTGGTGGTCCAGTCTATGCTGGGGTTGTGGGACTGCAGCCATGGAAAACTCAGTATCTGGGGTATCGTAGGAGACCCAATGAAAACAAACTGCAGCTGTTCCACTGGGAGCATGAGGTGAGCAGTATTATGGGTGACCGTGGCTGGTTGAAGAGGTCTCCCATCTATAGCTTCAACAGTCAAGTGAACTGCTCCGGGCTGGGTGGATATGCCTACATGGTTGCAGAGAACAGAGTCTATAAAGTTACCCACAACTCCAAAATCCAGGAAAGCCTCAGTAGAAATGGAACCCATGGACCTGGTCAGATAAACAGGAATGGTAATGCAGGTAGCTAGGAGGTCAGGGAGCAGGTTTAATATACTTATAGCAGGACCCCTAACCTGCCTAGGTGTGTGCATTTCCCACCTTCTTGGGAATACATACAAAGTCCCTCCTGTCTCCTTGTTCTTTTTTGCTCCATTAGTCGGGCTGCTCCTAATATCTTTTAGTGTATCAGATAGTCCATTCAGAAAGGTAGCCACCAAGGCCTCTTTAGTCCAGTTAACCTCTGCCATGAGGGTACGAGAACCTTGCTGTATTAAAAACAACGCTGATGAGATGGTGGGCTTTCTTCCAGGGAGACCAAAAACAGAGCGCATAGCCACAACAAAGTCAGAATAACAACAGACTGCTAGAGTGTTCCTCTCTCAGAGTGGAGCGGCCCAGACTAAGGCGTTGTCCGTGAGAAGGGACACGACATGCTCCACTTTCGCACGTTCAGTAGGAAACGCATACGGATTCAGCTCAAAATGTATCACATTTATTCAGAAACCCTCAACAGTCCGGAGGGTCCCCAGCATAGCGAGGCGGAGGAGGCAACTGAATAGGCACCTGTGTCACCACTCCAGGAGCAGGTACTGCTGGAGGTTGAGGTGCCTGTTGCACTAGATTGGTACACTGTAACAGGGTTGGGAAAGCTTAGGCAAATTGGACGAGGCTGTGATCTATCTCACAGAAACCCTGTTCTCCTACCGATACAGGTCTCATCGTGGCCCTCTGATTCTGTTAGGCACAGCGTAAGGTGGAGACGCTGATACAAGGGAGGACAACGAGAGAAACAAAGAAAGTGATGGCAGATAAGAACCATTCAGCCCATCTAGTCTTCCCAACCTCTGAATACTTTCCTTAGTCCCGGGCCTTATGTTATATCTAGTTTAGCCTTATACCTATCCCATTCTTGCTTAAATGCTTTTACTGTATTAACATCTACCACTTCTGCTGGAAGGCTATTCCATTATCCACTACTCTTTCAGTAAAGTATTATTTCTTGATGTTATTTTTAAACTTTTGCCCCTGTAGCTTAAGACTTTGGCCTCTTGTTGTGGTATTATTTCTCCTTTTAAAGAAACTCTCTTCCTATGTACCCACAGCACCATCAACAAAAGTACCGTATTTGCTCGATTATAAGACGAGGTTTTTTCCAGAGCAAATGCTCTGAAAAATACCCCTTGTCTTATAATCGGGGTCGTCTTATAATGGGACCTGGATCCTCCTGTCTCCCCCCCACACACACTTACCGGTACTTCGGAGTCCCCGGTGCTTAGTCCGGGCAGCGTGTAGAGCTCTACACGATTCGCGTACACAACATCCGCTGCAGCCGGGAGGAGGTGCTGTTAGCAGCGGGGGTTGTCTGCGTCCATCGCACAGACCTTCCCCAGCTGTCAGAGATCAGAGTTCTCCGTGATTTCTGACAGCCGGGGAAGGTCTGCGTGATAGACGCAGACAACCCCCGCTGCTAACCGCATCACCTCCCGGCTGCAGCGGAAGTTGTCTACGCGAATTGCATAGAGCTCTACACGCTGCCCGGACTAAGCACCGGGGACTCAGAAGTACCCGTAAGTGGGGGGGGGGGGCAGGAGAATCCAGGTCCCCTGCATCTGGATATATATAAATATTGTATTTGTTCGATTATAAGACGACCCCCCCCAAATTGTAATATTAATTTAGAAAAAAAAGAGAAAAGCCTGAATATAAGAAGAAAAGTTTTATTAGTAAATATTAATTCACATGTAAACATTTTTTTCATATTTAATAAAAACTATCATTGAGAAAAATGCATTTTTTGTTTTTATTTCCTTTTATTTACTAACTGGTATGCACATCCTCCTGATATGCCTTATACCCCCTATATGCCACTCTGCCCCCCCGATATGCCTTATACCCCCTATATGCAACTTTACCTCCAGATATGCCTTACCCCCTATTTGCCATTCTACCCCAAGATATGCATTATACCTCCTATTTACCACTCTGCCCCCAGATATGCCTTATCCCCCCTATTTGCCAATCTACCCCCCTATATGCCCACCTATGACCTACTGATGCATCCCTCCATGCTCAGACTCCCTGGTGTCAAGTGTGGGCAGCCGGTGGACGTCTGCATAATGCACGCAGACAACCTCCAAGACGACCCGGGACTTCCGCCGGGGCTTCTATGACTGAACACCAGAAGGTCACTTCATGCTGGTGCTCTGTCATAGAAGCCCCGGCGGAAGTGTCGGTAGCAATGAAGGTTATACAGTATATACAATATCTCACAAAAGTGAGTACACCCCTCACATTTTTGTAAATATTTTATTATATCTTTTCATATGACAACACTGAAGAAATTACACTCTGCTACAATGTAAAGTAGTGAGTGTACAGCCTGTATAACAGTGTAAATTTGCCGTTCCCTCTAAATAACTCAACACACAGCCATTAATGTCTAAACCTTGGCAACAAAATGTCCAAATTGTCAATATTTTGTGTGGCCACCATTATTTTACATCACTGCATTAACCCTCTTGGCCATGGAGTTCACCAGAGCTTCACAGGTTGCCACTGGAGTCCTCTTCAACGACGACATCACAGAGCTGGTGGATGTTAGAGACCTTGCACTCCCTCGCCTTCCCCTTGAGGATACCCCCACCTTGTGCCACCTGTCTTTTACTGGACATTGTCATTAGTTAGCTTGGGGATGAGAGTGGGATATACGGTAGTTAGGTTGGGTGGTTGGGCTGGGATTTGGACTTTTATAATTTTTTGATTATTATTTGGTATACTCGAATTTGCTGTTTACCTGCGGCATTGCCTAACTACATTGGTGTATTTACCTAAGGCTCTGCTTCTTCACCTTGATGTAACTGCTTGAGGTATTAGTCATCTAATGTGTTGTCTTTGCCTGAGGCATATTCTATTCACTTTACTATATTTGCCTGCAGTGTTGTTTAACCGCCTTTATTATATCTGCTTGTAGAGTTGATTATTCACTGAGGTATACTGCCTGAAACATTATTTATCCAATTAAGGTACCTGTGGTGCTGCTTCTTTAATCTCCAGCACCAACACCGGACATTCTCTTTCTGACTAGATGCATTGCCTGCAACACTGTTTATCCACGCTACTGCATTAATCAGTGACATTGTTTATCCAGCTTACTGTACTAGCCTGAAGCATTGTTTATCCACCTTACTGCATTTGCCTATGGCTCTAGTTATCCAACTTGCTGTATTAGCTTGAAGCATTGATTACCCACTTTGCTGTGCTTCTTTGAGCTATTGTTTATCCAATTCCCTGTATTCATCTGAGGTATTGTTTCAGTTCTACTTACTATTACACACTCTGTGTTCCTCCTTCTCTTGACTTTTTCGAATGTGCTTTTTTTTCTAACCGGTTGGGGGGGGGGTCACCTTATCCGCCATTCTCTCATTCATAGATAAATTCATGGATCTCCCCCCAAGTCATCCACGAGACAGGGCAAGGTTAGAGATAAATCCACTACGAGTACAAAGAATATAGCTCCTCCAGTGGTGTCAGATCCTGGCCCGGCTTCCGAACTTCCATCCAAAGATCCTTTGCTATTGTCTTCCTACAGGGCCATCTCCTTATTAAATCAGAACCTTAAAATATTTGCTAAAATTATGGCTGCTCGCTTACAGCCTATCTTAATGAAGAGTATCTCACCTGTGAAGGGTCGCCACTCTACCCAAAACGTCAGGAATTTGATTGCAGCTATCATGGCCTCTAAACTCAGTACTAACAAAAGGACTGTCATAATAAGTTGTGACGCGGATAATGCCTATGATATAAATTTCATCATTTTGGTTTCCCATTTATTCAGGCCTTCAGGGCTCTTTATCGCTCCCCCACAACACAGGTAACGGTAAATAATATTAATTCCAATTGGTTTCCCTTGGGAAAGGGTATGAGGGAGGTTGCCCACTGTCCCCGCTTTTTTTTGATTTGGCAATCAAACCCCTAATACTTATTATTGAAGGTTCCGTGGATTTTAGGGGTATCCCGGTTTGGTCGGCCAACCTGAAAGTTGCTGCCTTTGCCGACGATCTATTGCTTTTCCTATCTGATCCTAGGGCGACAATGTCTCACCTTCTTCAATTGTTGGAGCGTTTCCATATAGCCTCAGGCTTTCTGGTTAACATGCAGAAAACAGAAGTACTTCCTATATTTTCACAGGCTAGGCAGCACTGGGGTAGCGACTTCCCTTTTAAGTGGACCCCCTCTTCCACTTTGAAATATTTGGGACTTAATATCCCGACTAATTTATCACACCTTTATCAGTTGAATTTCACTCCTCTGCTACATCAAATGGAGTTCTCCTTTACAACTTGGTCTAAATTCCATCTTTTTTTCTGGGGCGCTATCACTTATACAAAATGATTATCTTCGAGAAAATTCCTTTATCCGCTTCAGATGTTACCAATAACATTGAAGAAAAAGGATCTTTTATTTCATAACAAGTTACTGTGACAGTTTTTGTGGCAAAACAAAAAGGCTAGGATTGCCATGATTAAGCTCCAGCAGCTGGTTCATAATGGTGGTGTGAACTTACCAAGTCTGTCTGATTATAATTTAGTGGCTAACTACCGTTTTGCAGTGGACTGGATCCAGGGTCGTTCCAGATTTGCTAACTTTCCCTTAGAACAACAACTGTCTCCAGACATTTCCTTGGCCTCCCTCTTGCATCTCCCAAGGTCTTCATGGCCTGCCGATCTTGTGTCCAATCCTTTGTTTTATCACACCTCACGGGCTTGGGAGTGTATTTGACGCCGCATGGGCTTGGATACGAATTGCTCTAGATTTCTCCCCTTGATACTTAACCCTGGGTTCCAACATTGCAGGGAGGATGCTATTTTTAGGCGTTTAGCTTGAAGCGGTGGTCGTATGGTGAATGATTTTTAGACTAAAAATCAGGCAAATTACTCACTTTTACACAATTACGGGCTCAATTCTATCCCCTCTCCGGCAGCTCCGTATGGCAACAATTTATAACATCTTTAGACCCTTAATGACATGGGATACGAAGGGGGCTGGTCTCGCTTCTTGGAATAACAAATTCTCAGATTTAGATTTAGATTAGAGCCCTGCGCGGGACTGCTTTTTAAATCCCGCTCCCGCCCCCTCCCGCTGTTTTAATCCCGCTCCCGCAATGTGGGTGTTCCGCTCCTGCCCGCTCCTGCCACATTTGTGGCCAATCCCGCCCGCTCCCGCCACATTTGTGGCCAATCACACCCGCCTCCTTCTCTTTCTCTTGCTCCACCCAGGAACAATGTGGAGTCACAGGAAGAGACGTCACATCACGTGACTCCGTTTTGTTCCTGGACAGAGCAAGATAGGAGACACTGTAATGGAGCAGCGAGAAGGCAGCCTTGTGGGACTGCGCGGGATTACCGGGACCCGCAGGTACAGTGCCTGACCGCCCGCTCCCACCCGCAGCCCCAGCAAGACCGCCCGCGCCCGCAAGTTTTTTGGCAATGCAGACCTCTAATTTAGATCTAATCCTACGTGCGTCTATAAAGAATTCTAAAATATTAGTCTCTAGAGACTATAGTGAAATGTTTTTGAAAATACTGCATAAGGCCTATATCACTCCCAAGCTTCGTTTCTCCATGGGTCTGGCCGAGCATTCCCGGTGCCCGAAATGCCAAATGCCCAATGCAGACCTCCTTCATGGTCTATGGTCGTGCAGGCCAATTGCCCTCTTTTGGAAGGAGTTGCAGGTATACATCACTGGAGTCCTGGGTATACGTTTCCACAACACAGTGGAATGGGCAGTCTTTGGGATACTCCCGCAGACTTCCCACCATAATACTTTCCGGGTCGGGCTCCTTTTTAGCATCCTTTCTGCTGTTGCTAAACGAGCCATTCTATCCCAATGGATATCTCCCCAGCCACCTTCCTTGGAGATAGTCGTGTCCCGGGTTCAATTTTTGTTTTGCATGGATTGGATCGAATCGAATACATTCTGCATAAAGAAAGTAAAGTTAAGCATTTTTTTCACCAATGGTCACTATATATATATATATATATATATATATATATATATATAGTGTCTCTAGATAGGTCCGCACAGAGCTCCATCTTTTTAGCTTTCAATACTACCCAATGGTATTGCCTTCAAGTCCTGAAGGGTCGGCCACCGATTCCAGGTTTCCAGAGCTAATAGTACTGGAGCAAGGGGATCCTATGATGGCCCAGGAGAGTCCAGCTATGACAGCTATGACGGTTGGGAGCCTTCCGGCATTTATTCTGCCGTTTTTCGATATTATTCAGTGGTGTTCTATTATGTATATGTAATTTTAATGTCATTCTCTCATTTTCAACATATGGTTTTAATACGGATTGATGTCATAATGCACACTGCTACTGTTATTTCAACTAACACTTTCCCGATTAATAAAGAAATAAAAAAAAAAAAAAAAAAGGTTTGAGTCTACGGTCACTCCGAGGCAGCGGCCTTGTGGTGAAGGAGAGATAGTGGTACCGTCTCCAGGAAGAGATGACAGATAGGCAACTGCTGATCTGAGAGAGGACAGATGCAGAGAGATTGGGGGTGGAGAGATAGATTTGTGTGTGATCTGCATAGAGGTGCTATTTGAAGCCACAGCTGTCGATAAGTTTTCCAAGTGAGGAAGTATAGATGGAGAATAGTAGTGGATCCAGGACAGAACCCTGAGGTACTCCAACAGACAGAGGCATTGAAGAGATGGAGCCACCAGCAAAAGACACAGAGAAGGATCTGTTAGAAATATAAAAAACAAATTGTCTCTATATCTTTTATAGGTTAAAAACATGCTTTTTAAATAAGATTTCTGTTGTGTCACAAAAGGTTGTAGTAAGTTATCTATGTATTCTGATAACAGTGAGGTAATCGCTCAAATTCCTGAGACTATGAATCCTCCTCGTGGATTTATGGGATCTTTGTGTGCCTTAGGTAGTATATAGAAAACTGGAATTCTAGGATGGGTAATTTGCAAATGGTCTGAAAAACACCCCTCCTCTTATAATCAAAGTCGTCTTCTAATCATACTTCAAACGAGGTCTGACTATGAGACTAAGATCCAGATCCCCCGCAGCGCTGCAGGGGACCTGGATCCTTCTGTCTAGCAACCTCAGCTGCTGAGTTTGTTGTAAGGTATATACCGTATTTGCTCGGTTATAAGACGAGGTTTTTTCAGGCGCAAATGCTCTGAAAAATACCCCTCGTCTTAGAATCAGGGTTGTCTTATGATCAGACCTCAAATAGGTCTGACTATGAGACTAAGATCCAGATCCCCCGCAGCGCTGCAGGGGACCTGGATCCTCCTGTCTTATGCCCCCCATTTAACACCCCCCAAAGTTATCGGTGCTTCTGACTCCCCGGTCATGTAGGCGGGCAGCGGGTAGACGTCTACGCGATTCGCGTTGGCAACTTCCGCTGCAGCCGGAAGGAGGTGGGGATAGAAGCGGGGGTTGTCCACCGGTGCGGGGAATTCTCTCTGACAGTTGGGGGAGGTCTGCGCGATGGACGCAGACAACCCTCGCTGCTAACCACACCTCCTTCCGGCTGCTGCGGAAGTTGCCTACGCGAATCACGTAGACGTCTACCCGCTGCCCGGACAACAAACCGAGGAGTCAGAAGCACCTGTAAGTTTGGGGGGGGCTGTTAAATGGGGGGCATAAGGCATTTCTGTAGGCAGAGTGCTCTATGAAATGCCTTTTAACCCCCTTTAATGCCACTCTCCTCAGAGTGGCATATATGGGGTATAAGGCATTTCTGGTGGCAGAGTGGCACATAGGGGATCAAAAGGCATATCATGGGGCACAGTGGCATATAGAGGATTAAAAGGCATATCATGGGACACAGTGGCATATAGGGGGTATAAGGCATTTCTGGGGCAAATGTGCATAACTGGGGGGCAGGTTGGAAAATAAAAGGAAATAAGAACTAAATATTTTTATCAATCATAACTTTTATTAAAAAAAAATAGTTTACATGAATTAACATTTACTGGTAAAACTTTTTTCCTATAGGGTCGTCTTATATTCTGATTTTTTCCTTTTTTTCCTAAATTAATATTCTGATTTTGGGGGGTCGTCTTATAATCGAGCAAATACGGTATATAATAATTTTTCGTAAGGTACATTGCTTGTATACTTTTTTCCATCTTTTTGTCTACCTGGTACTTGGATCTTTGATCTTCCGATATATAGGGATATATCGTTAAGTACTTTTAATAACAATATGGATAAATAGTCTGTAAGATGTTATATAAGGGTCCCCGATTTTTCCAAAACGGAGATACTGTCCTCCCTTTCTCTTCTCCATAGATGCCCGCCCTCTGAAAGTACAACCACAACCTTACCTCTCTGACACAACTCAGCACTTGTCTCCATGGAAATGCAAACGTCTGTGGTCCGGATACTATGCAAGGGTGACAGATGAGGACGCATTTTGACAGAGGGGACGTTCCTCCTCCGGTGGGAACACACGATCGTGAATACGTCATCGCGTTATGACAGATGAGGACCCGTTTTGACGGAGGGGGCATTCCTCCTCTGGTGGGAACACACGATCGTGAACATGTCATTGCTGTTATACGGGACCTAGGACAACACAGGATGATGCACCCACAATGCAGAAATGGTAGTGACGTCACAGAATGGAGAGCTAGGTAGGAAGTCCAAGGCAAACAGGCAGTACAGGATCAGCGGTAAATAAGCGTAATCAGGAGGTTCCGAGGTTGGGGCAGGCAGCACAGGAGTCGGTAAACAAAGCCAAGGTCTGGTACACGAACGTCCTGATGAAGCCTCCTGATGAAGCCCTTCTGATGGCGAAACGCGTTGAGGATAGACTTTTCCTCTCTTCTTTTATGCAAAGTAATTTTATTATATATTTTTTATTTTATATTATTAATAAATATATATATACTCTTTATAGTTGCAGTGTACCAGTATTTTATTTAGGAGCTAGACTTTCACACTTCATACCCCTGTATCCCATGGATTGGGAAGCTGGAAGCATTCAGAAATCATCTGGAAGTCAGTGGGTTTTACACCCTCCCTGAGTGTTTTCTTGCGCATGTATGTGCACGGAATCTTGTGAGTTCAACCATTTTTATTATCCTTACACATGTTAAGAAGTACTATACTATTTGTATTCTCTTTTGGCACACTTTTTAGACACGGCATGACAAGAAACTGCAAAACGCACAAATAAGTTTAAACTTTTGTGAGTGCAACATAGATTTAATTTTTTTTAGTAATTTTTGACACACTACACTATTGTTGTTGTCCCCCACCATTTTTGTCTTACATGAGTGCCCCCTAGTGGACATGAACCCCATACTGTGACACAGATCACTGCATTTGCAGTTTGGCACTCCTGGAAAATTTTGCCTCATAGATTATTTGCGCAAGGCAATTAACACAAAAGCAGGAAATAAGTATGTTCATGTCTAACTCACCTGTTTTCTACAGTCCAGTACTGCTTAACCAGTTCTACTATTGCACCACTCAACTCCCTTTCTGTCTGCAGAAACCACCATCCTAGTGCTCGGATCTGAGCTCAAATCATTTTCAGGTTCAGGAGGCAGTGGAGGGATAATCTGAGTATGAGGCATTTAAACATGAATTCCAACCAGGGTCATCCCTAGTCGAGCCCAAGGTGACTTGACTTTTGCTGATCTCCCCATTGGGGACATCCTGTAACTGCTGTGAGAGAAAAGTCTTAAACTGTGGAAGCTCTGCATTTTCTCATTGTGACTTCACAAAAAATGTTAGCCAAAATAAAAGCCAATTACATTTTCCTTAAACTCTTTAACCTGCAGTTAGTGGCTTTCCTTCTTGCAGCATGGGCAACCCACAGGAGTACCCTGTCTTTACAGCATCATGTGCACACACTCTAACATTGTATCTGCACACATACACACTCTCTCTTTCTAGCCCTACTAACCCCAGGCTCACACCATAACACCATACAATAACACACGCTAACACCATACACTAATACACACAATCTGAATCAGAGGCTTTATATGTGAGGTCGAACCAGGACCATTCCTAATGGGGCCAAATAAGACTTGACTTTTACAGGGCTTCCCAGTGGTGGCATTACTGCCACGACACATTGAGACGTATACACAGCCGCTGTAACAACATACACTTATGAATACATGCGTATACACTCACTCTACATTCTCTCTTACAGATCCCCCTGTCAAAACTCTCCATCTTTCCCCCCTCACAGCTCTCGATGTCTTCCTGTCCTGCTCTCAGAGATTTACCTCTATGCCTCTTCCCTTATACAGTAACAGCTTTCCCTCATCCCCTTTACCTTGTGGTGTGCACAGCCTTCATCGTTGACACAGCTAGGCGCCTTATTTATGAGGGACCTGGAAGCAGGACAGGTAAGACCATAGGACCTGGATACCATCAGCATCCCCCTCACCATATGCAGCTGCCTGGGTGGACTGGTACTAAGACCGGCCCTGTACTTGTTAGCACAACATGCCATGTGACAAAAGAATATCATCGAACAATGGTTTAAGCAACAAAATAATTACTTTTCTTAAAATATTTATTGGGCTATGGAAAAGGAGTATTACATCCAACATTGTGGAGTCTGAGAAGCTGAATAACCACAGTGACCACGTGAGTCAGTATGGTATATAGATGATAATGTACACATCAGTGACAGCTTAAATGATTATATTACAGTTCATCTTTTCCATTGCGCCTGGTTTGTAAACGTTCATGCTTTGTCCTTTGATTTTGCTCTTGGTAATATTCCATGTTGACAGCATGATTATAAAATTGTCTTAGGTATGATGTTCCAACAAGGCCTTGATTCTGTAAATACCCTTGCTGGCAGAAGATAGGCAGCTCCTGGTATGTCATTGCAAAGAGGAAGCAGGATTCTGTGAAATGTGAGAAAGACAGGTATATATATTCATTTAAGGCTTTACCAAATTCAATAACAAGCAACACAGATCAATAATGAGAACTACTATCTTTAGCATGTTAGCATGTGTAAGTATGTTGCTGTACATGTGTGTGTTAGTATTTTTGTATGTTAATGTATGTAGGTATGTCAGTATTTTATTGTTACTTTTTCATTGGAGTACATTGCTGAGTATTTCTTAGGTCAAATTGGTCAATATGTTTCTTGAAATTAACACCCACCCACTCACTGACATTATATAGAGTTAATGTGTAATATATATATATATATATATATATATATATATATATATATACCGTATTTTCTCGATTATAAGACAAGGTTTTTTTCAGAGCAAATGCTCGTCTTATAATCAGACCTCAAATAGGTATGACTATGAGACTAAGATCCAGATCCCCCGCAGCACTGCAGGGGACCTGGGTCCTCTTGTCTTATGCACCCCATTTAACACCCCCCCCAAACTTACCGGTGTCCTGATGAAAGTCTGTAATAAACAAGACTGAAACGTTGACTTAAAAACCGAAGTTGTTTGTGTGGTCATTTGCAAAGTCCCTGGAGTGCCGGTAACTATTTTTGGACTTTATAAATATATATATATATATACCGTATTTGCTCGATTATAAGACAAGGTTTTTTTCAGAGCAAATGCTCGTCTTATAATCAGACCTCAAATAGGTATGACTATGAGACTAAGATCCAGATCCCCCGCAGCACTGCAGGGGACCTGGATCCTCTTGTCTTATGCACCCCATTTAACACCCCCCCCAAACTTACCGGTGCTTCTGACTCCCCAGTGTGTAGCCGGGGCAGCGTGTAGACATCTACGCGATTCGCATAGACAACTTCCGCTGCAGCCGGAAGGAGGTGCGGTTAGCAGCGGGGGTTGTCTGTGTCCATCGCGCAGACCTTCACCGGCTGTCAGAGATCAGAGTTCCCCGCAATACAAATAGAATATAAGAATATATAAGCCAATACAAATGGAATATAAATTGCTTCTAAAATTTAACCAAACCATCTGCTTTTTTAAAAAAAATTAAAACAGTAATAACGATCAAATGTAATAACAATAATAGTGGTCTGTCTTTTTTTAACCCTTAACAACCTTTGACGGTTTAAAGCCATAACGCAACAACGGTCTGTTAATGACCTTTGACGGTCCTGAACCGTCATTAAATTTAAAAAGCTTAGAAAGTGGCTGCGGACGCCTGTTTTAAAAGCATTTAGGAGGTGTCTAGTTTTCAAAAATATATGGTTTGATGGGGTATATTGAATTAGTCAGCTTCAAAGATGTTCCAAAGAGGAGATGGAGGCAGAATAACCAAATGCTAAAAGTCTGTGTTGAAAACCTGAATGTCCCAAAAGTAGCCTTTTACCAGCCAAACAACCCAACAAATCACTATTCGGGAGTGAAAATTTCCAAACACATATTGCTGAACACATATTGGGGTGTTGTTTGACAGTGACATATACCAGGACCTGTATAATTATAACTGAATTACAATTTGGATGAAAAATTAAAACATAACTACCATTACAAAGTTTGGTTGTATAATTAGTGCATGGATTAAAATACCAGCATTTGAAATACCCTGGAGTGTCTAGTTTTCAAAAATATATGGTTTGATGGGGATAAATTGAGTTAACCGGCCTCAAAGATGTTCCAAAGAGGAGATGGAGGCAGAATGACCAGATTTGGAAAAAAGGTTTGGAAATCATAAAACGCTACTAGTACTTACAAAAAACAGCAAGAAAACATAAAAACATTGGGTATTTCTAAACGCAGGACAAATAGTAGAATCTATTTAGCTAGTTTTTTTACTTGCTTTTGTAGGTGAGTAAAAGATTCTTCAAATAAAAGTCATAAAAGGTTTTTTTTTTATTATTATGAGGAAAGCCGTTATTGTCCTGAAAAAAACAATATATAACTTGTGTGGGTACACTAAATGGGTGAGGAGAAAATTACAGCTGAACACAAGCACTGCAAAAGTGTTAAAACAGCCTCGGTCCCAAAGGATACAAAAAGAAAAAATAAGCCCAGTCCCTAAGGGGTTAATGAAGTAAATAAATACGAAATTTGCAATACATGCATATGAAAAGCTTTTTTGGTTACATTCAATGTATGTAGAAGACATTGTGTCACAACCCCATATGTGAGTGCAACTCCCTTCTTATTTTAAATCCTCGCAGTGTTATCTTTTAACCCCTTCATGACAATGGCTGATTTTATTTTTTTGTACCCTTCGTGACATTGGCCTTTTTTTTTTTTTTTTTTTTTTTTTTTTAAACATTACTGCACTGCCTGTGTTTAGCTGTAATTTACTTCTTTCCCCTTTACTGACTCAATTCTCCGTTTATTAAAAGGTATTAAAGTACATACATGTCATAAAAAGCATACATAAATACAGTGGTCATCAGCATCAGGCTTATTATAACGAGAGTACCAGTATAGTATACACATGTAATAAAAGATCCCAGAGAATAAAGTAGACAAAAAGATAAAAGTATGCAGTTATCTACCTCCTTGAGTGCAGCTGTGGGATCCAATACATTGGTTGCACCACTAGGGAGTTAAAAATTAGAGGCCTGGAACATCTTGGCGGTATACGCAATAATAGTCTAAAGCATAGCGTCCCGAAACATTGTAATAAATGTGAAAAGTTCTCATTACCAGATTTTAAGGTCATAGGAATAGATCTTATTTCTCCCCATTGGCGAGGTGGGGATATGAAACAAGAATTAGGCTTCTAAGCAATTTGATGTGTATATGTATTTTTGTTCATATACTAAATATATGTATTGTCATTTGGATCACATTTGATATAATGTATACATCTCTATCCGATACAATTTTATATATATATATATATATATATATATTTAGTCATTTTTTCCCCTTAAGAAAGACACATCATCAAAATATTAGTTAAGTAATACGGGACTCGATACTGTCCGTTTTTAATAAGTTTTATTTTATTTATTTTATTTAACGGGGACTTTTCCTTCATATGTGTTGGTTCCTGAGCATCTTTATTTGGATGCGGACGATCCGTCAGTTTAGGAGAGGTTTGGTTGTCCACAAAGATTTTATATATTCGTGAAAAGAGGAAGAGGCGTTGGAGTCAGCAAATATGGACTCAAAGGGTGTCAGAGATCCAACAGTGAGCGGGGCGACAGAAGTAAGTATAAACGTAACTCACCCCAATGGGTTATGTAGAATAAATGACATAAAAAAATTTAAAAAGATAATAGTGCACTCTGTATGATAAAATATAGCAATTTTTTTTTAAATGTATCAAAAATTCACATTCTGATGAGTCAGACAAAGACTGACTCAAATCATCAACGCTCAACTGTACTTGAATGGAGATATCTACAAATGGATAAAATCCCATAGCGCAGTATTGCAACACATCAGAAATGGAACAGAAAAAGGTGGCTACAATTAGCGTCTCACCTTGCCTAGAGCCGGTAACCTGGCTCCAGGGATAAAGAACACTGTACTGACTTAGGGCAGTACTCCCCCTTTAAGGTGATGGACAGCAGAGTGGATCCAGCAGAGTATATGGAGTATATGTATATAAATATACAATAGAAAGTGATGTAAAATGTAGAATAAAGACTTTATTACATAAATCACGATACTATCATAAAATATACTCTATTTAAGTGTCTCTGTGAATCCTCGGATACGTGTTTCGCCCGTGAGCTTCCTCAAGTCAGTTTGCTGTCCAAAACCATAATGCAGTCTTTTTAAATCCAATGCGTCCAATCCAGACGGCTTTTACGGAAGCGGAAGATGGTTACGGGTGCCTCCAATGTCCAAAGTTCAGTACAATGGGAACGCGAAAGTGTCTATACGCGTCCCCATTCAACATGTAAGTCTGTTACCAATTGGAAACACTTTTGTGTGTAGGGGTTAACCTAGGGAGGTCCGGCGCATCTGCCTAAACAAGCTGATTAAGCTTGTCATCAAGAAACGGGCAGTATTCGCTGCAGGAAAGACAGAACTATTTTCAGTGTAAGCAAATACTGAAAATAATAAAAGTGACATTGCAGTGTTTTGAAAAGCCAAACAGCTGGATTGGGCATAATAGCCTAGATTGAATGGGGGATATGTATGACTGATGACAACCATACTCAGGTTTAAATTAAGGAAATAAATAACAATTAAAGTTTTTATTTAAGATTTACAAAAAGAGAATTAAAAGGGATTAAATATATGCAATACCGCAATGTGTACTACAAATATTCATATATGTAATAAATAACAGATAATGCATAATCTACATATTAAAAACAAATAATATATAATTATATAAAAGTGCCCGTGCATTTCTTAAAGGGGAATACACTGTATGTCTTGTGTGTTAGTAGAGCGTAAAAATAGGGAAAAGTATGTGACCCTACGTTCTGGCCTTAAGAAGCTAAGTGACAACTAAACTATACCCTATCTATTCTCTAAATCAGCCCTATACTGACTCTAAATAGAAAAAGAACTAACCCTAAGGTGTCCCTAATCTATTTTCTTCCTAAACCCTAACAACTCTACGTGCACCTATATATCTTTTCCTCAAAATTATATCCCTAAACTATCCTTGTGTATGTGAAGAAGAAGTAATGTCCGTGGGGTTGCAGAGTATGTAATTTATAAATCCATTGCATTTCTTTAATGCCTAGCTTCTTGGTTATGTCGTCCCCTCTCCAATTTCTTGATACTACTTCCACTCCCCAAAAGGATAAATCTATGGGATTGCTTGAATATTTTGTCTTAAAATGCAGTGAAAGGCTATGCTTGTCATACCCATTTCTAATATTACGAATATGTTCTTGGATGCGTTGGAGTCAGCAAATATGGACTCAAAGGGTGTCAGAGGTTTGTCTAACTCATTCAAAGGGGCAAAATAAGTAATGAAGTGTTTAACCCCTTGGCTGCTAAGCCATTTCCCACCCTGGTGCTAAGCTGGTTTTCGGCATTTTGGTGCATCTCACATTTAAACGCGTTTAGAAGTACATTTCTTGGGAATAAACTATACAAACCATATATTGTTTTTTTCAGCACACCCAGCAGATTCCAAATATACCATTTTTATATGTGTATGTCTCATTAGGTTTGCAAAATAAAGCCAAAAATGGGAAAAAAGTTTAATTTTTCACTTCCGACTCAATAAAAACTAGTTTGTAATGTTATTTTTCTAAACTCTAATATCAAAAGCTGTGTTGCTAAATATTTGTAGTAGGTAACCGGTCTAAAATAAACAGAAATTGAGAACAGTAGACTGTGTTTTTCTAATAATTTATAGCTAAAAGTTAAATTTATTAGACTATCACAAAAGACATCTTTAAATTTAATGCATGGCTGCCGTCAATTAAAAAGCTCTAGCTGCCCGGGATGTTAAAATATGCCAACAAAACTATATAGTTTTAGAAACTACACCCCCAGCTGCAGCAAATGCGGGGTTACATGTATTTCTAGGACAAAAGTTGAATGCACAAATAATGATGGAATATGTCGCTTTGGCTAGAAAATATGTTTTTTCTAACCATAGCGACATGTTCATTTGTGTCTTGCGCACTGCAGGTTTGTACTAGAAACACATGCAGCCCCTCATTTGATTCGCCAAGGGTGTAGTTTTTGCAAATGTGTACTTTTTGTGCCATAATTTAACTTCTTACGTGAGCAGTAATACCACGTCAAGGCTTCAACCCTAATTACTGACCATTCACACGCCTTTCATATCTCCATTCACTCGCAGAAGCACACACCATACTTTCCATACATTCACTCATAGAAGCACACACCATTCTTTCCCCTTACAATCCCAAAGAAATGATGGTAAAGGGAGAAAAAAAATCACTTCTACAGCAAAAATAAGTTTTGCAGTAAAAATGCAAGGCGCTCCAGCGATGAGATGGTTACTCACGTACCGCACAGGCTAAATGGCTGATTTTAATAATATTTGCAGTTCATCAGGATTTCAAAAATTGCCTTCCTCTACCATTGGCTAAATTTAACCCCATGATCAAAGGGATCATGGGGTTAAAATTTAGTATCGGCCATTTTTAAAAAGGGAATGTGACTTTTTCATAGCTATATGATCACTGTGGTAACATTGGCTACCACAGTGATCATTTAGCTAGAATACTTAAACTTTTTTTTTTTTTTTAAGTTAAACTAGTAAATGTTTAGATAATTTAATTTGGGGCCTTTAGAGACCCCCAAATATTTTTTTTTTACTTTTTTTGTACATTTTTATTTTTTTTAACTTAATATTTTTTATTCTTTTTTCACAAGCATTATACCATTGGAAAGGTGAGGCGATTACCTTTCCAACGGTATATGTTGGGGGTCTGTAGCTGCTTAGATGTCTGAGATACAGGCATCTAAGCAGCATGCCCCCATACCGCTTTAACTGACAATTGTCAGTTATTAATAAAGTTGCGCGGTGACGTCATCGCGTCATTACGCGCGACATCACCAGCCAGATCGGGTGGTCCCAGTGATGCCCTTCAATATGAGGGGCAGATCGCCGGGGTAGGTGGTGATGGGGGTCCACAGACCTCCATCAAGGTAGGGTAGTGCTAGCGACGGCATGGTGCGGTCGTCAGCACCTGACTGGGACTGCTAGCGACGGCACCATGCCGTCGTTAGCAGTCAAGGGGTTAAGCTGATGGTAATAAAACTGGTGTTTAAAAGAAGGGGGCTCCCATAAGTAAATCTTTAAGAGGGAGAAATCTACCTCAACAAAGCACTCTGGAGACCCGGAGAGTCGTTTAACCTGGCATGAGAAATAAACGCGCAGCAACCTTGTCAGTAGGGAAGGCTGGTTGTAAGATAATGGCATGAGAGGACCAGGAAAAAGTGAGACGGTATTTATTCTGAGATCTTTTAAGGACCTTCAAGTTCCGAGACAACATGTGTAATGGAGCTAAGAGGTTCAGTAACAGAACACAACGTGCCCTTCGGCATGGATTTAAGTGCTCTCGTTAACTCGTCAATCGTTATGGGGGCATCCAATTCCTGCTGTGCATCCCGGGAAGCTTACAACGGAGATGTTTCGCAAGATAGGAATCTGAGAGCTCATTTAGTGGGGAAGTTAAGCCTGTGCGGGAGGGCAGATTATCCAGGTCAGTATAAAAATCCTGAAAACATTTAGCTAACTAGTTTTGTAGCGGAGGTTACCGTGAGAGTCGTGTATCTTAGACAGAAAAGTGGTGGCTCGTTTGGCCCTTAAAGCTCGAGCCAGGATCTTCCCAGGCTTATCGCCCAATTCATAAAAAAAGACTTCTAGTAACAAGAAAAAATCTTTTTACCTTGGAATTTATGAGAGCCGAAAGGCGATCTCTAAGAGATTTTATTTGTCCTAAAAGGGGGGGGGTGCCAGGGAGAATTTATGTTGGAGTTGAAGCTCGCAATCTTCCGGGTAAATGAGACAATAGATAACTGATCTGCCCGATGAAATGACCCCGAATGACGGCCTTATGGGCCTCCCAAAGCGTTTGGATCGGGGTAACCTCCAAATCATTTTCTGCTAAATAATGTCTAAGGCGCGAGGATAAGTCATCTATATATTTTCATTGAGACGCCAGCACCACTGTTTTTTGGGGGCGAAGGGCAGGTGGAAGGTAAGGTGGATGGATGCGTGGTCACCGAAAGTCTGAAAGTCAATGGAAGTAGAGCGTAAGTAGGAAAGGTGGTGATGCGATATAAAGAGGGCATCTATGCGCGTGTATCTGTAATTTAAGAAGGAATGATAGGTATAATCTAAAGTGGTCGGGTGTTGAGATCTCCAGGACTCCGCCAACTGATTTAAAAGTAACTTACGCTTGACCCGTTTTATTTTGACAAAAGGGATATGAGATCTCCCTGTGGAGCAATCAAGTCTCAGATCCAGGACCATGTTCAAGTCTCCACCAAGAGACCCTCTTGGTAGTTTGCTAGCTTAGGGAGGAGTTTCACTAAAAATGGGGTCTGGTCCTTATTGGGACCATAAACAGTAGCTAGGGTGACCCTATGTAACACAATATACCCTTTTAAAATGAACCTCTACCCTCTGGTTCCCTCCAAACGTCAGTAGATTGAAATGGCACAGATTTGTGAATCAGTATTTCAACCCCTTTTGTTTTGGAGGAAGAAGAACTAGCAAAATAGGAGGATTGATAGTACCGTATTTGCTCGATTATAAGACGACCCTGATTATAAGACGACCCCCCAAAATCTAAATATTAATTTTGGAAAAAAACAAAAAGCCTGAATATAAGACTACCCTTTAGGAAAAAAAAGTTTTACTAGTAAATATTCATTCATGTAAACAATTTTTTCATATTTAACCCCTTAAGGACCGGGCTCATTTTTCGTTTTGTACCCTGTGGGACCGCAGCTGTTTTGACACTATTGTGGTGCTTGTGTTCAGCTGTAATTTTCTCCTCACCCATTTAGTGTACCCACATAAGTTATATATTGTTTTTTTCAGGACAAGATGGGCTTTCTTCGGATACCATTATTTTGATCGTATCATCTTATTTACTATAAAAAAAAATAAAAAAAACATGGTGAAAAATTGAAAAAAAACACATTTTATGACTTTTATTTGAAAAATCTTTTACTCACCTAAAAAAGCAAGTAAAAAAACTAGCTAAATAGATTCTACTACTTGTCTTGAGTTTAGAAATACCCAATGTTTTTATGTTTTTTTGCTGTTTTTTGTAAGTTATAGGGCAATAAGTACAAGCAGCGTTTTATGATTTCCAAATCTTTTTTAACAAATCTGGTCAGTCTGCCTCCATCTCCTCTTTGGAAGATCTTTGAAGCCAGTTAACTCAATTTAACCCCCTCAAACCATATATTTTTGAAAACTAGACACCCCAGGGTATTCCAAATGCTGTTATTTTAACCCTTTCCATGCACCAATTATAGAACTACACTTTGTCAAACTTTGTAATAGTAATTTTTTTTATTTTTTTTTTCACACAAATTGTACTTTAGTTATAGATATACAGGTTCTGGTATATGTCACTGTAAAACAACCCCCCAATATGTGTTCAGGAAGATCTCCTGAGTACAGCGATACCCCACATGCATGGGTTTGTCAGATTGTTTGGCTGGTAAAAGGCTACTTTTGGGGCATGCGTAATCCAGGTGGTCATTTGGTCATTCTGCCTCCATCTCCTCTTTGGAACATCTTTGAAGCGGGTTAACTCAATTTAACCCATTCAAACCATATATTTTTGAAAACTAGACACCCCAGGGTATTCCAAATGCTGTTATTTTAACCCTTTCCATGCACCAATTATAGAACTACACTTTGTCAAACTTTGTAATAGTATTTTTTTATTATTTTTTTTTCACACAAATTGTACTTTAGTTATAGATATACAGGTTCTGGTATATGTCACTGTCAAAAAAAACCCCAATATGTGTTCAGGAAGATCTCCTGAGTACAGCGATACCCCACATGCATGGGTTTGTCAGATTGTTTGGCTGGTAAAAGGCTACTTTTGGGGCATGCGTAATCCAGGTGGTCATTTGGTCATTCTGCCTCCATCTCCTCTTTGGAACATCTTTGAAGCGGGTTAACTCAATTTAACCCATTCAAACCATATATTTTTGAAAACTAGACACCCCAGGGTATTCCAAATGCTGTTATTTTAACCCTTTCCATGCACCAATTATAGAACTACACTTTGTCAAACTTTGTAATAGTATTTTTTTATTATTTTTTTTTCACACAAATTGTACTTTAGTTATAGATATACAGGTTCTGGTATATGTCACTGTCAAAAAAAACCCCAATATGTGTTCAGGAAGATCTCCTGAGTACAGCGATACCCCACATGCATGGGTTTGTCAGATTGTTTGGCTGGTAAAAGGCTACTTTTGGGGCATGCGTAATCCAGGTGGTCATTTGGTCATTCTGCCTCCATCTCCTCTTTGGAACATCTTTGAAGCGGGTTAACTCAATTTAACCCATTCAAACCATATATTTTTGAAAACTAGACACCCCAGGGTATTCCAAATGCTGTTATTTTAACCCTTTCCATGCACCAATTATAGAACTACACTTTGTCAAACTTTGTAATAGTATTTTTTTTTTATTTTTTTTTCACACAAATTGTACTTTAGTTATAGATATACAGGTTCTGGTATATGCCACTGTCAAACAACCCCCCAATATGTGTTCAGGAACATCTCCTGAGTGCAGTGATACCCGACATGCATGGGTTTGTCGGGTTGTTTGAGATTTAAAATGCCACATTTGGGAAGTGCGCTTTTTTTCTCCATTTTGGTCAGTCTGTACCTATGCCCTATCTTTGAGCTTGGCCACTCCAGTTTACCCCATCAGCCATTTTTTATATATATTAGACACCCCTTGGGTATTTGAAGTGCTTTTATTTTAACTCTTTGTTGAGATTTTTAAGAAATTTTAGCACTTGCTCAAAATAATAAACTTTATTTTTTTATTTTATTTTTTTAATACTTTTTTATATTTTTTTTTACACATTTTGCAATGTACTGGATGGCTCATCTAGTGACATCACTGCATAATTATTTTTAAATGTTAGCACTTTTTTTTTTTTTTTTTTCCATTTTTTTTTTTTTTTTTTTTTGAATATTTTACTAATCACATAGTGATTAGAAAGCTGGGCTCCATTGACTTGCATGGTTGAATGCAGTACCTGTATTCAACCTGCAAGTGGAGCCAGAGTTCTCTAGAGGGTCTGGAGACCGTCTAGCTAACTCTCTCATCTTTATTGTTTATTTTCCCGGGCCGCCGCCATCTTTCTTGATGGCGAAGATCACCGGCAGCTGCGGCTGTGACCGCTCTCCGGAGCGGTCACAGCCCATCCAAAGGTAAGTGTTTGGTGTCGCTGGATGCCTCCTGATCGAGGCATTCCAGCGACACCATTTAAGTTTAGGAGGCGATCGTCGATCGCCTCCTAAACGCTTTTAAAACGGGCGTCCGCCGCCATACAATGTATGGCGGCTGTTGACGCTCCGGGGAGGGGCCAGACATGGCCCCCGATGCCGATCTCGGCGTTACTGAATGCCTCGACATCGAGGCATTACAGTAGCGCCGTTTAAGCGAAGAAAGTGATCGTTGATCACTTTCTAAGCTTATTTAATTTTATGACGGTTCAGGACCGTCAAAGGTCATTTAGCGACCTTCATGTCAGGACGGTCCTGAACCGGCAAAGGTCGCGAAGGGGTTAATAAAAGCTATGATTGAGAAAAATATATATTTTTTATTTCCTTTTATTTGCCAACCTGCCCCCCCCCAGTTATGCACATCTGCCCCCAGGGTTGCCACTCTGCCCCCAGAAATGCCTTATACCCCCTATTTTCCACTCTGCCCCATGATGTGCCTTTTAACCCTCTATATGCCACTCTGCCTCCAGAAATGTCTTATACCCTCCTATATGCCACTCTGCCCCATGATATGCCTTTTAACCCCCTATATGACAAAGTGGCATATAGGGGGTTAAAAGGCATATCATGGGGCAGAGTGGCATATAGGGGGTTAAAAGGCATTTCTGGAGGTATATAACTGCTAACAGCAATCACACTCCTATCAAGCCAAGGCAGCCAGCAGATGCTGGAACCTTGGGATGATAGTAGTGTGAGTACAGCCTCCCTATGCCATGCTACCACCACCCCCCCCTTACACATCCATGCTATCACACACACACTCATTCACAAACATTTAAATACTCATTCATTCCATTAATCACACATACTTGCTCAAAAACCCTCCCCCACCCCCTTACCTGAACTGCAAATCTCTCACTCGAAGACTTCTGCAGGAGCCCGGCTGTGCGAGCAACTTCTCTGGCCCCGCCCCCAGAGGAAGGAGGGGGAGGCAGAATTATGTGACACTCTGCTAGCTTCCTGTTCTCCTGCTGCTCACGACCAAAGCACCGGTAAGCAGCCTGGCCCCAGCGGACATTTTTTTGAGGTCTGATCAGGGCCGGACTGGCCCACCGGGATACCGGGAAATTTCCCGGTGGGCCGGAAGGTCCGTGGGCTGGGCGGCCGGCAGACTAACCATGAAGACAGCCGCTGAGCGGCTGCAAATGGCATTGAACGCCTCCCTCGGTGCCAGGGGCGGGCTGGGCAGGGGGGCAATTGCCCCCCAGGCTGCCCTAAATCTAATCAAAGCGGCCGGCCGGCATCAGCACCCAGCAGCCGTGTGCGATGGCCGTCTAGTGATGGGAGCAGCGTGAGGGGTGAAAGCTCCGCCCCCTCGCACTGACCTTTCACCCCTCACGCTGCTCCCATCACTATGCAGCCATCAGACTGCTGGGAATGTAATCTAAACGGCCAGTGCGTGCTGATGCCGCCGGTAGCCTCTGCTTTAATACTTTTTTTTTTACTTTATATGGCAAGCCGATCCAGCTTACCATATAAATAAAAAAAAAGTGTTAAAGTAGCTCCGGCCGGCGGCATCAGCACGCATTGGCCGTTTACCTTTTAACCCCCTTTTTGCCACTCCACCTCAGGATATGCCTTTTGACCCCCTATATGTCACTCTGCATCCAGAAATGCCTTATACCCCCCTATATGCCACTCTGTCCCATGATATGCCTTTTAACCCCCTATATGCCAGAGTGGCATATAGGGGTATAAGGCATTTCTGGATGCAGAGTGACATATAGGGGGTCAACGGCATATCTGGAGGCAGAGTGGCATAAAGGGAGTTAAAAGGAATGTCATGGGGCAGAGGGGCATATAGGAGGGTATAAAGCATACTGGGGAGGCAGAGTGGCATATAGGGGGCATAAGGCTTTTCTGTAGGCAGAGTGCCCCATGATATGCCTTTTAACCCCCTTTATGCCACTCTGCCTCCAGAAATGCCTTATACCCCCCTATATGCCACTCTGTCCCCTGATATGCCTTTTAACCCCCTATATGGCAGAGTGGCATATAGGGGGTTAGAAGGCATATCATGGGACAGAGTGGCATATAGGGGTATAAGGCATTTCTGGATGCAGAGTGACATATAGGGGGTCAAAAGGCATATCCTGAGGTGGAGTGGCAAAAAGGGGGTTAAAAGGCATATCACGGGGCAGAGGGGCATATAGGAGGGTTGAGGCATATCAGGGAGGCAGAGTGGCATATGGGGGTATAAGGCATTTCTGGAGGCAGAGTGACATATGGAGTAAAAGGCATTTCTGGAGGCAGAGTGGCATATAGGGGATTAAAAGGCATATTATGGGGCAGAGTGGCATATAGGAGGGTATAAAGCATATCAGGGAGGCAGAGTGGCATATAGGGGGCATAAGGCTTTTCTGGAGGCAGAGTGCCCCATGATATGCCTTTTAACCCCCTTAATGCCACTCTGCCTCCAGGAATGCCTTATACCCACTATATGCCACTCTGTCCCATTTCTGGAGGCAGAGTGGCATATAGGGGCTTAGAAGGCATATCAGGGGGGCAGAGTGGCAAGCCTGGGGGCAGAGGTGCATAACTCGGGGGTAGGTTGTCAAATGAAAGGAAATAAAAACCAAACATGTCTCAATAATAGCTTTTATTAAATATGGAAAAAAATGTCTACATGAATTAATAAAGAAATAAAAGTTTCTTACCAGAATATCGTGAAGAATAATGTGATCAGTGTTTTGTTCCGCTGAATAAAATGGAACTCTTTCATCTAAAAATGTTCGTAGTAGTAAATGTTTTGATCTCATTATGTGTAATGTATTTCATTTATTAGGGCCTTTTAACACTTTTGCTTTCTGGCATTTTAATACAAATAATGAGATAAAAAGAATGACACATAGTGTGACTCGGGTGTGTATAAGGGGTGCCTGTGGGTATAAGAGCTTCACCGTGAGATAAACTATATGGGGCTGGTCTCCAAATCTTTCCAGGGCTGCTTTTCAGTCCCAGTCCGGCCCTGGGTCTGATTAGAAGACAACCTCGATTATAAGACGAGGGGTATTTTTCAGAGCATTTTCTCTGAAAAAAAACTTGTCTTATAATCGAGCAAATACGGTATTTATTAGTTAGCTTAAATTATTTGGATGAAATAAAGTGGGTTTCCTGAATGAATGTGATATGTGTATGGAATGACTGCAAAGTGCATTGCAATTTAGACCTCTGTTGAGGTTTGTTAAGACCCCTAACATTTAGGGAAGTAATCTTAAGTGAGTCAAGAGTCATAGTATATTGTTATGTAAAGTAAGTCAGTAGAGACGAGGAAACAGTATCTCGCGCTATGTTCCCCACCGGATAAGGAACATAAAATACAATCAATAAGAAGCAAATCAAAAGAAATAACAAAAAAGAAACCAAACTTGGGCAGCAAATTACCCCGATGCCGGAGCATCCAAGTGGAAGCCAGAGGACCAAGCAAGTGGCCAAAAATCCTCTGCCAAGTCCAGGAGGGACATGCAGGGCAGGCTCTGGTGGGGGTAAGTATGTAAGTATCGTGTCGAAGTGTGAGAAAGGTATTAACATAAACTGTAAAGAAACAGGATATCGCCCACAGCCTCTCCGTTAGGCACCCTATGGTGCTTGTGTAACATTACAATTGTGCATGAAAACATATAGAAAAATATATTATAATGCATACGTGGAAGAAGAAAGAATGTAAGGAAGAACGTATAGACAGGAACAAACACCGCTTAGCCAAGTAGTGCATGGTATATAATGAAATTAATGGAAGAGCAATATAAAATGTGTATGTAAATAGTAATAACATAAGGCTAATCTGAGTGATGTAATACCGCTAGAATGACACCAAATGCGAAGTGTGATGCAACATTTCCCTATTAGGGAGTATATCTGTAATTCAAATGGTCCCTGTGACAGAACCCTCCATCACTGGGGTCCCTGGAGAGGCCTGAGAGCCAGCCTCCTCCCTATCGACTATGGGCCCAGGCCTTGTAGAGACTTCTGTGTGTGGATACAGGGGTTCAGTCTGCTGATGTACCCCATGTTTTAGCACTCAGAGTCTCAGAACTGTAACATCAGCTGGACATCCTGTGGTAGGAAGAAGGCTGATTGTCTGTGCATTGTTAATTGTATAGGTGTGAAGTGTTTCCCCTGTTATTGTGTGAGTTAGCCCTTGTCTTAAGACCCCCTGTAGGTAAGACTATGTGTCACTGCTGCATTCCTAATTATCAATTACATAACAGGTAGCTGTTAATCCTGTGAGCTCCTGTTATCCCTGTGTCCTGGCCATTGTCTGTCTTAAACCAATTATATGTCTATTATTTATTATTATTATTATTATCCTTTATTTATATAGCGCCAACAGTTTACGCAGCGCTTAATACAATACATAAATTCAAGGGATATGATAAGAATTGACAGACTAAGACAAACCGATACATTTGGTGGAGAAAGCCCTGCTCGCAAGCTTACAATCTAGAGGGAAATGGGGTGACAAACATAAGGCACAGAGAAAGGGTGAGAGGTAGTGTGGTGGTTGTATCGATGACAAGGAAGTTCTAGCAGCTAAGATGGTATGCTTCTCTGAAGAAGTGGGTTTTTAGATGTTTCTTGAATGTCGGGAGGGAGGGTGAATGCTGAAGGTTCCTTGGGAGTAGATTCCAGAGATATGGGGCAGCTCGAGTGAAATCTTGTAGACGGGAAAAGGAAGAGGTGATGAGTGAGGAGGAGAGCCTTAGCCCATGGGAGGAACGTAGGGATCGAGTAGGAGAGTATTTGCTAATGAGGTAAGAAATGTACGGAGGAGCAGTATTATGGATGGCCTTATATGTCAGTACCAGGATCTTAAATTTAATTCTAAAGGTAATTGGGAGCCAGTGGAGGGATTCACAGAGGGGGGAAGCAGAAGAGGAGCGACGTGCAAGGAAGATGAGCCTAGCAGCGGCATTTAGGATAGACTGTAGAGGAGAGAGTCGAGACAGTGGAGTGCCAACCAGAAGAGTGTTGCAGTAGTCAAGACGGGAAATGATAAGGGAATGAACCAGGGTTTTTGTGGATTCTTGGGTGAGGAATGGGCGGATACAAGAGATGTTTTTTAGGTGCAAGCGGCAGGATCTGGCGAGGGACTGAATGTGAGGGATGAAGGAGAGGTTTGAGTCAAGGATGACCCCAAGGCATCGGGCCTGGTTAGTAGGAGAGATAGTCGTGTTGTTAATGGTGATAGAGAATTCAGGGAGTGGAGATGGAGGGAGGGAAGATAATGAGTTCAGTTTTAGAAAGATTAAGTTTCAGGTAGTGTTGTGACATCCATGAAGAAATAGCAGACAAGCAATTGGTAATACGGGACAGGAAAGATGGAGAGAGATCAGGAGAAGACAGGTAGATTTGGGTATCATCTTCATATAGGTGATACTGGAGGCCAAATGAGTTGATTAGTTTGCCAAGAGAGGAAGTATAAAGAGAGAACAGCAGAGGGCCAAGGACTGAACCTTGGGGGACACCAACCGAAAGTAGAAGGAGTGATGATGTCTTGCCAGAGAAGTTGACAGAGAAGGAACGGTTAGACAGATATGAGGAGATCCAGGAGAGAGCTGTATCTCGAATGCCTATAGAAGCAAGTGAGTCTAGAAGAAGGTGGTGATCAACAGTATCGAAAGCAGCAGAGAGATCCAGTAGAATTAGAATAGAGTAGTGACCTTTTGCTTTGGCAGAGAGCAAGTCATTGGAGACTTTTGTTAGAGCTGTTTCAGTAGAGTGAAGGGGTTTGAAACTAGACTGTAGAGGGTCAAGGAGGGAATTAGAGGAGAGGAAGTTAGTGAGGCGATTGTACACAATCGTCATTCCACGTCTACGTCCCCAATTAATGTAATTATTATTATTTATGTCTCATGTCATTCTGTCCTTCCCCCGGATATTGTGTTGCAGGATTTGATCTAATTACTTCCTTCCTGCCATGGTAATTGGATCATGTGATATTTGTCTTGCCCCTTTTCTACTTGTGTATATATAGTTCTGTATTTGGCTTTAATAAATGAGTCCTGCTTCCACCTCAACATGAGTGTTGCCTGATGTCTGGGGTTGGCTGTAGCCATGCTGTGTAGCTAAGCTTCGGATAGCCACAGTGCCAATGCGGCTTCGGTGCAGCCACGTCCCTCCTTCTATCTACAACGCTGGTTCTGCCTGGTGCTGAAGGGGTTACTTGTTGGTGTCCCGGGAGGAGGAAGCAACGTTTGGCGGGAGTACCCAGTCGGGGTACAGGTCGGTCCCGTCACAGTCCCATACATAGAAGGCAATTGAAGATATCATAGGAAACATAGTAGTGTATGGTATATAATCTAGTGAATATAAGCGCAAACTAAAATGTGTAAGTGAATAATAACAACACAGGGCTAATCTGAGTAATGTAATACCGCGAGAATAACACCAAGTGTTAAGTGTAATGTAACAAATCCCCAAGAGGGAGTATATCTGCTATTCAAATAGTCCCATAGATAGGAGGCACTAGAAGCTATCACAGGGAACAAAGTAGTGTATGGTATATAGTGTAATGAATGTAAGCGCAACCTAGAATGTGTATGTGGAGAAAAATAACACAGGGCTAACCTGAGTAAGGTAATACTGCGAGAATATCGCCAAGTGCTAAGTGTAATGCAACAAATCCCTAATAGGGAGTATATCTGTTATTCAAATGGTCCTATACATAGGAGGTAGTGGAAGATATCATAAAGGTACAGAACATATAGGTGCCGGTGTAAATACGATCTCGTGTAAGTAACAGAAAAAAGGCATAAACTAAAATGGAAGCCTCTCCCGGGAGTTGCCATATATGGACGACGGCAACAGGCGGAATATTTACCAAACTGGACCTGAGAGGTGCTTATAACCTGATTCGCATTAGGGAGGGGGATGAATGGAAGACTGCCTTCAATACACGCATGGGACATTACGAGTATACCGTTATGCCTTTTTGTAACGTTCCCGCAATTTTCCAAGAATTTATAAATTAAATTTTTCGAGATATTGCACTTCACTTTGTTATAGTCTATCTTGACGACATATTAATTAATTCGTCGGATCTCGAAGCTCATCAGAAACACGTCCGTATAGTCCTTCATCGTCTCCGGCAGAATAATCTATATGCCAAACACTGTTCTTGTCCAGGTTTAATTTTATCATCTCCTACAGACCGGGATCCAAAAATGTTAAGGTCGACGCGCTATCCAGATAGTTTATTTCTACCTCAGAGGACATTCCAGTTCCTGAACCTATTATCCCTCCAGCTCGTATCATTTCTGCTGTTACTACTCAACTTGATTCTTCATTGACTAAGCGCATCTTGAAGGCTCAGTCCCGTTCTCCTGTCCACAGTGCTTGACCCATGGGTACTCTATTTGTACCTGAATCTTGGTACCCATCTTTGTACGAGAAATCATTAGACTCCATGGTCTCCCGATGCAGATTGTGTCTGACAGAGGAGTTCAGTCCACTGCCATCTTCTGGAGAACGTTCTGATAAACCAGACAATTTTCGGCCTTCAGCCAGCCCTCGAGAGGGGGGTAATGTCACCTGCTCCCACAAATCCGCTGTCCCCCGTCCGTCCGTCCTGCTCCCGGCTCGCCGCTACACTTACCTCGTGTCGAGGTCAGGAGGAAACGTCGGCTGGGTGCTCGGCGTGGCGGACGTGCTCCCCCTGCTGGACGCGTGCGCTACTGCCGCTATTTTAGCAGCAGCGTTGGGGGCGTGGTGGCTACCGGCGCCAAATTTAAAAATCCATCAGCGTTGGGGGCGTGGTGGCTACCGGCGCCAAATTTAAAAATCCAGAAGCCCGGTTACCTGTATCCTGGTGTGGTCTTTTGCTGTTATCCTGTTCAGTAGCATTCTATGGTGAATCTGACCTTGGCTCGTCCTAACTACCCTCTGATCTGTGATTTGGCTGTGTTCGTTCCTCCACGTGTATGGCCTGGATCATTTGACTACCCGCTTTGGATTCGACCCGTCCTGTGTTTGACCCCTGGCTCGTCTGACCCCTGGCTCGTCTGACCCCTGGCTGTGTTTGGTTTTGCTCTCCGCCATTCCCTGCACTTTTGTGATGCCTCATTTAGCGAATTGTGCCCTGGCCAATTATCGCCGCTTTCCCTATTTCGTGTGGATCTCCGCAGCTATACCCAGAGACTATCTACCTCTCCATATTTACCTACTCCGGGGCCTCCTCACTGTTGGGATTGCACATTCCTCCAGAAGAACTTCCGCGGTAAGTGTTCCGGTTTATGGTAGACGTGACATCTGGCATTTACGTCGACGAGAGGGCGAGAGTGAGAGGACCATTCCAGGGACGGATCCCTTAGAGGAGTCAGAGCAAGGAAGGACACCTCCCAGTTAGGTATGTTCACCCTAGGAAGACCCAAGGCATCCAGGAACGAAGGGATATCCGAGGCTTGTCTAAGCACATAAGATTTGGAATCTCGTCAGGCAATGACTGCAAAAGGAAAGCCCCACTGATAAGAAATCGAGGCCTCCCGTAAAGCCGCTGTCAACGGCTTCAAAGCCCGTCTGGTCTGCAGTGTGATCGGTGAGAAATCCGGGAAAAGGGAGATATCCGACTCTTTCCACTTGATGACCGGGCGGGAGCGGCACCCACGGAGGATCTGTTCCTTTAACGGGTATTCATGCAGCCGACAAATAACCTCTCGTGGAGGACCATCCGGGTCACCCCGAGGTCTAAGCACTCGGTGGGCTCTATTAAATTTGATATACGTTACAGAATCTCGCTGGAGAATGTTGGTGAATATGTGTTGAAGCGTAATAGCGATATCTTCAGGTGGAACCGTCTCAGGTATGCCACGGACTCGCAGGTTGTTCCAGTTCTCCAGTCGGCGAGAGAGTAGTTTAACCGCCTCCGCTTGGGTAACGACTTGTTACGTGAGTTGATCAACCGTATCCATAATCTTAACGTTAGTCTCCTCAGTAGCAGACACCCGGTCACCTAGTTGCCGAACATCTGATTGCATTTTGGAATGTGTGTCCCGTATACCTTGCGTAGCTTTCTCGATTAATGGGATCATCTCATCCTTCGTAGGTAAGAGTTGCAGAGCTTGTCTGATAGCCGAATCATGCAGCTGAGAGATTTCGGGTCCCCTATCCTCCACAAATTCCTCGTGGGAGCTGGCGGGAGAAGGCACCATCTTGGAGAGTGAGTCTCCGGAGTCGTGTTCCACAGATCCCTGAAAATACGAGCGGACCGAGGTAAGTGATGGCTTTTCTCTCTGCGGCTGTGACCTGGGAGTTCCAGGGGGCCGACTGGTCTTCCCCATAGCAAAGTAAGGTGACAAAAAAACGCACTTAAGAGCGAAAAAAAGCGGAGAGGGACTGCAGAGCTCAAGGCTGAGGCAGCCATCTTGGTGAGTAGCAAACCACGCCCCCTTCTTTCCCCTTTACTGAACCCACACAAGTTATGTATTGTTTTTTTCAGGACAAGAAGGGCTTTTTTGATCATATTATTTACTATAAAAAAAAGTATAAAATATGGTGAAAAATTTAGGAAAAAAAATACTTTTTCTAACTTTTACTTGAAAAATCTTTTACTCATCTATAAAAGTTAATGAAAAAAAAACCCTATTTAGATTCTACTATTTGTCCTGAGTTTAAAAATACCCAATGTTTTTATGGTTTTTTTTCTGCAAGTTATGGGACAATAAGCACAGGTAGCGTTTTGCTATTTCAAAACCATTTTTTCCAAATCTGGAAATTCATCCCCCCATGTGCTATTTCGAGTATCTTTGAAGCCAGCCAATGCAGTTTACCCCTTCAAATCATATATTTTTGAAACTAGACACCCCAGGGTATTTCAAATGCTAATATTTTAACTCTTTCAATGCACTAATTCTACCACCAGTCTTTGTCAAACTTTGTGTCATTTTTCGCGTTTATTTTTTCACACACATTTTACTTCAGGTATGAATTAACAAGTCCTGCTATATGTCACTGCCATAAAACATCCAAATAGCAGCAACAGTGATGCCCCACATGAATGGGTTTGCCTGGCTGTTTGGGGCCAAAGGGCCACATTTGGGGCATGCGCATTTTCAATGTTGAACTTTGGCATTTGGTGATCCACTGCCCATGCCCTATTTAGTACATCTTTGAGCCTGGCCATTTCGGTGTGCCTTATAAAACCATATATTTTTGAAAATAGACACCCCAGGGTATTTTAAATGCTGGTATTTAAACTCTTTGCATGCACACATTTTACCACCAGCATTTTTTAAAAGTTTGCAATAGTATTTTTTGTGTGTATTTTTCCCCACACACGTACTTTAGATATTAATTTACAGCTCCAGGTATATGTCGCTGTCACACAACACCCCAATATGTGTTCAGCAAAATCTCCTGGGTTTGTCGGGTTTTGGGGGAGCTAAAAGGCCACATTTGAGAAGTGTGCATTTTTCTAAATGACGTGTGGTCATCCTTACCCCTGTGTTAATTGGGACATTGTTGAATTCGGCCAATTCAATTTACCCCATCAACATTTTTTTAAAGTAGACACCCCATGGGCATTTAACATGCAAGAATTGTTTTAAGCTAAATCGCTAATTTTAGGATTTGCTCATAAAAATATTTATATATACCGTATTTGCTCAATTATAAGACGACCCTGATTATAAGACGACCCCCCAAAATCAAAATATTAATTTAGGAAAAAAAAAAAAGCCTGAATATAAGACTACCCTATAGGAAAAAAGTTTTACTAGTAAATATTAATTCATGTAAACTAATTTTCATATTTAATAAAAGCTATGATTGAGAAAAATATATTTTTGATTTCCTTTTATTTGCCAACCTGCCCCCCCCCAGTTATGCACATCTGCCCCCAGGCTTGCCACTCTGCCCCCAGAAATGCCTTATACCCCCCTATTTGCCACTCTGCCCCATGATATGCCTTTTAACCCCCTATATGCCCCTCTGCCTCATGATATGCCTTATACCCCTATATGCCACTCTGGCATATAGGGGGTTAAAAGGCATATCATGGGGCTGAGTGGCATATAGGGGGTTAAAATGCATTTCTGGAGATATATATATACTGCTAACAGCAATCACACTCCTATCAAGCCAAGGCAGCCAGTACATGCTGGAACCTGGGGATGTTAGAAGTGTGATTACAGCATCCCTATGCTATGCTACCACCCCCACCCCCTTACACATCCATGCTATCACACACACACACACTCATTCACAAACATTTAAATACTCATTCATTCCATTAATCACACATACACACACACACTCAAACCCCCCACCCCCTTACCTGAACTGCAGATCTCCCACTCGAAGACTTCTGCAGGGGCCCGGCTGTGCGAGCAACTTCTCTGGCCTCGCCCCCAGAGGAAGGAGGGGGGAGGTAGAGTTATGTGAGGACTGTGCTAGCTTCCTGTTTCCTGCTGCTAATAGCAGAGACGCTGCTCGCGATCAAAGACCGGTAAGCAGCACGGCCGAAGCAGAATGAGGTCTGATTAGAAGACCTCGATTATAAGACAAGGGGTATTTTTCAGAGCATTTGCTCTGGGAAAAAACCTTGTCTTATAATCGAGCAAATACGGTATATATATATATATATATATATATATATATATATATATATATATATAATTTTTTTGCCTTTTTAATTTTTAATTTTTTTTTTTTTACATTTTTTTGGAACTTGAAGGTTCCCTGATGGTGACATCAGTGGGAAATTATTTTTTTTTGTTAAAAATTATTATTTTTTAAAATGTATTTTACTAATCACATTGTAATTAGAAAGGAGAGACCCTCCTGAGAACTCTTTTCAACTTCATTGTTTTTTTTTAGAACGCCGCGAGTGGCAAAATCACTAGCAGTGGTGGTTGTGGCTGCTCTCCGCAGGCCCACTGTAGCTGGTATAGACAGAGGCCAGAACAGGAACAGAAAGGCAGCAGGATTATTGATCCTTCCTATTCCATGCTGAAGTTATGGATAAGCAGCATACATCAGCTCACATTTTGGCAGCTCTTAGGAAGATGTTGGTGCAGAGGATTGACCACAGGCAGGCATTGCAATAGTAACGGGAATGGTGGTTACGGATGTGACAGCAAACATAGTTAAAGCGGTTAGAGATGGGGACTTTGTGGGTTTGCTTTGCGCAACATATATACTACAACAACCTGGTTGTAAGAGCAGCTATTCCAACAGTGTAGCGTTCTAAAACTGATTAAAAAGTGCTGTAAGATTGCAGGGCAAAAAGCTGAAGGGGGAGCAAAAGAAGGCAGGCCTACCTCACACTGCCTACGTCAGGATGTAGTTACCCGCTGGAACTCCACCTTGGGCATGATGAAGCGGAGACTAGAGCATCAGCGTGATTGGGGTGTCCAGCCCATTGGGCAGATGGGAATGGGCATTAATGGGGCAGATGTGGTTGGTGGTCATGAAGCCATTTAGACATGTCAGAGCACTGCTACATCCTACTGATCAGTAGGATGATAGAGGAGCTGAAATGTTGCATGCAAGCCATCATTGACACCCCAGAGTGCTTGCTGGCAACCCTCTGTGACCCAATGGTTAAGGGGAAGTTGGCCCTCAAAAATAATTTTAAATATTGGAGAGACATGCTTGTCAATCTTCCCAAATTAGGCTACCTAGCACTCAATATTTAAACTGGTGAGTGAGGTCTAATGTTGCTCTAAGGGGCTTCATGTCTTACTACTACTGCTGGTGCTGCACCTCTTTGACCGTCCTTACTCTGGGGAAAACCTTTTTTAAATTTCTATAATATTGTGGTAATTCAGTCCTGCTCCACAGGGCTGCATGTGCCTATCATCTGCATGTGCCTGTCTGTCCAGGCTCTACTACTACTACTACTGCACCTCTTTGACCATCCTTACTATAATGTTGTGGAAATTGATTCCTGCGCCCGAGGCTGCATCTGTCAGCGCCTGTCTGCCCAAGCCGAGGGCCCTACTATTACTGCTGCTGTGTCACGCGCGCCGCGGTCCCTACCTCTGACGCCAGGGCTGCCTCGCCTGGTCCCGACTCCTCCGTCGATGCGGTCCCCGCCGTGCGTACACGGCAGTGTCACGGTCCCCGCCGTGCGCACACGGCAGTGTCGCAGTCCCGCCTCCTCCACCTCGGCTGGGATCGCGTCTACTCGCCGTGGACACGCCGGCACGTCCCCCGCGCGTACCGAAGGGGACGCGGTTATGACACGGCGAAGGTCCGCATCGGGCGTACCGCAGCGTACACAGCGTACGCAATCTACGCAGCGTACACAGCATATGCGGCGTACGCAACGTACGCTGCACAGCTGTTTGCAATCACTCACCTATTTAAACACCACTTTTCTCTCCTGTCTTCACCAGTTCAAAGTGTAATGCTTTTTGGGTGTGCTGATTGCTTTATATTATCTCGATTTCCTTGTGTACCGACCTTTGCCTGTTTTTGACTACGATTCTTGCTGCCTGCCTACAACCTCGGACCTGTTTACCCGTTTTGCTCCTATTCTGCCTGCCTCGACCTCGGATACGTTTGACCCCGCTGCCTGCCTTTGCCCTTTTTGATTACGGACTGTATACTGGACTTCTCTACAGTGCTTATCTGCATAGTAGGATCCTTCCTCTCTCCCTGACCCCGTGACAATTTTGAACGGGTCTTAACATGGATCCCGCGGATATGGCGCGGTTGCAAGCACGCCAAGACCTCCAGGACCAGCGTCTGGCGGCGCAGGCCACCCAGCTACAGTCCCTGGAACAGAAGGTGGATACCATGACGGACTTGTTGCGTTCTTTGACGTCTCTCCCAACTTTGGGAACACCCCATCACAGAGACGCTCATCACGAGGACACAGGTTCTGTTGCCAGGCTCCCTCTGCCAGACAAATATTCTGGAGATCCGAAGGAATGCCGTGGCTTCCTTAATCAATGCATGCTCCACTTCCGAAACCACCCCCAGGCGTTCCAGACATCCTCCAAAAGGGTCTCGTTCATCATTTCGCTGCTCAAAGGTGATGCCTTACTGTGGGCTTCTCCCCTCGTGGAGCAAGATTCATATCTCCTCGAAGACTGTCCCGCTTTCATGGAAGCCGTACGGACCGTTTTCGATGCGCCAGGTCGGAAAGAAACAGCAGAGTCTTCGCTGCTTGACATCCAGCAAGGCTGCAAAACCTTGGCTCAGTATACGGTGGAATTCCGCACCCTGGCCCATGAGACCAATTGGGAAGAGGGCGCTCTCAAAGCCGCCTTCCGACGAGGCCTCAATGAGAAGGTCAAAGACGCCCGCGTCTTCCATGATACCCCCGCGGATCTTGAGGATCTCATAGCCCTATGTCTCCGAGTGGATAAACGTATCCAAGAAAGGGCGAACGAACACTCCCGTGGGAAAAGACCAGGACCGCTCGCCTCCGGCTACACAAGGCCTCTGGCTGCCACATCTTCCTCCTTCGTGGTCGACGAACCCATGGAGATAGGGACAGTGCGCCACCTCACTGAGGCCGAAAAGAGACACAGACGGACACAGGGGCTCTGTCTATACTGCGGCCGAGCTGACCACCTGTTGTCCTCCTGTCCCAGCAAACCAGTAAAAGACAACGCTTAGGTTGCACCGGAGAAGGCAACCTAAGCACTGTCACGTTCTGCCCAGGCTGCGGAGCTGCATATCTGTTCTGCTTTAGTTTCTCTGTTTTGCTTTGATCCATTCCTGGATTTCCTTTTGCTTTGTTCTATTTTCCATTCCTTGCTTCTGCTCCGGCTCTTTGCTTCAGCTCTGCTTCCTTTATTAGTTGTGCCCCACCTGTGTGTTCTGTTTGTCTCAGTCTGCAGTCTGCAGTCTAAGGTATGTCTCTGTGCTGTGTTTGGTTTACATGTGTGGTTTGTTTTGTATCTTGTCTGCAGGGATTAGCGTTAGGACCCACCGTCATTGGAGTACTTTGGCGTAGTGGTGGGCTAAGCATACTATGGCCATATCATGTGACGAAATCTCCAATAGTTATCTTGTAGTCCTAGGCTAGTTTCTGTATTCATGTTTGTGTGTCTTTTATGTACCTTTGCCCTTCTTCCTTGAATCATCTGAGGATTCCGGTTCCTCTCTCCTCTCCCCTTGTCCCAGTTAAGATTTCCTATCCTTGCTTAAAGGAAGAAGCGTCCGAGGGTTCTGGCTCCTCACTCCTTCCCCTGTGTTCCTTGCCTTCTTCCCTGTCCTTTGTTGTGCCCTGTAACATGTATGTCTTGTCTGGTTATGTTTATTCCTTGTCTTGTGCCTGTTTATACTTTATGCTATTCATGTCATGTTTCTAGCCACTTCTCATGTATATCCTATATCATGTTTCTTGCCTGGTCTCCCTTTCTCTTGCTTGTTATGTGTCTGCTACATTAACCCTTTGCTTAGTCTTCATTCTCCCAGCCTGCAGCATCCTGCTCGTGATCTATGTGCTATGCTTCATGCCTGCTCCAGGGTGCCTGCAGGATTCATTTTGTTCTGGACTCCATCTGCTGCCATATCAGGGCGCTGGTGTTTGGCTGCACTTCCTAGGTGCTCAACGCCTGGGCGAGTGTGGTCACCCTGCAACCAGGCCCTGCCCCAGACTCCACTGCTGCATCGTGACTCCTGCAAACAACCATCGGGCGCGCTGGGTCCTTCTAGTCACCAGCTTGGATCCAGTCCGTGACACATGGCCGCAGGTAAACGGCCAGGAGTTCGCGGAGTGGAGTTTGCAGCGTCTGCCCTTCCAGTGGGCCTCCGTACCCGTCTGCCCTTCCAGTGGGCCTCCGTACCCGTCTGCCCTTCCAGTGGGCTTCCGTGCCCGTCTGCCCTTCCAGTGGGCCTCCGTGCCCGTCTGCCCTTCCAGTGGGCCTCCGTTTCCGTCTGCCCTTCCGGTGGGCCTCCGTGCTCGTCTGCCATTCTAGTGGGCCTCAGTACTAGTCTGCCCTTCCAATGGGCCTCCGTACCCGCTTGCCTGAGCCTGTGCCTGTTCCTGCCTGAGCCTGTGTCCGTTCCCTTACCCGTGCCTGAGCCTGTACGCATGCATGATCCACTACCTGAGCTTATGCCGGTACCCTTGCATGAACCAGTACATGTGCCTGGCCCGGTGGTACTCTGTTCTCGTGTGCCCCGCAAGAGGGCTTCTAGCCATGCCGTGTGCCCTGGAAGAGGGCTTCTAGTCGTGTGCCCCGCAAGAGGGCTTCTAGCCATGCCGTGTGCCCTGGGAGAGGGCTTCTTGTCGTGTGCCCTGCAAGAGGGCTTCTAGTCGTGTGCCCCGCAAGAGGGCTTCTAGTCGTGTGCCCCGCAAGAGGGCTTCTCCTTGTTCCAGTACCTGCCTTGTTCCAGTACCTGCCTTGTTCCAGTACCTGCCTTGTTCCAGAACCTGCCTTGTTCCAGTACCTGCCTTGTTCCAGAACCTGCCTTGTTCCAGAACCTGCCTTGTTCCAGTACCTGCCTTGTTCCAGTACCTGCCTTGTTCCAGTACCTGCCTTGTTCCAGTACCTGCCTTGTTCCAGTACCTGCCTTGTTCCAGTACCTGCCTTGTTCCAGTACCTGCCTTGTTCCAGTACCTGCCTTGTTCCAGTACCTGCCTTGTTCCAGAACCTGCCATGTTCCTGAGTTGCGGCCAGCGCCCCAGTAAGTGGACTCCTAAGTTGAGTACCCTGTAAGTGGGCAACCTGCCGTGTACCCTGAAAGAGGGTTTCCTGATTTGCGGCCAGCGCCCCAGTAAGTGGACTCCTAAGTCGAGTACCCTGTAAGTGGGCAACCCGCCGTGTACCCTGAAAGAGGGTTTCCTGAGTTGCGGCCAGCGCCCCACTGTGGACTCCCAGGATGAGTGCCTGCATCCGGGCTACCCTGGTCGAGTACCCTGCAAGTGGGCAACCTGCCGTGTGCCCTGCAAGTGGGCTACCTGTTGTCTGAGCCTGAACCCGTGCCTGTGCCTGAACCTGTGCCTGAACCCGTACCCATGCCTGAACTCGTGCTTTTCGTGTCTGCCCAGCAAGTGGGCTACCTGTCATGTCTGCCCAGCAAGTGGGTTACCTGCCGTGTCTGCCTTGTCAAGTGGCTTATCTACTTTGCCTTCGTCTGGACCTAAATGTCAGCTAGAGACTACTTCCTCAATCCTGTTCAGACATTCTGATTCCTGTTTTTGGAGGAGATTGGTCTACTAGCGGCAGTGCTGGTCATCGAAGGACTCCTACGTTTTTCAGACTCCGTATGCTAGTTCCTGGGTTGACTTGTTTCTTCAGTCTTCCGTTAGAGAGCTGGGCTTCCTTCTGTTGATGTTTCTGTTCGCGTCCAGAGGCCGCTCTTTCGGAGGGGGATTGTGTCACGTTCTGCCCAGGCTGCGGAGCTGCATATCTGTTCTGCTTTAGTTTCTCTGTTTTGCTTTGATCCATTCCTGGATTTCCTTTTGCTTTGTTCTATTTTCCATTCCTTGCTTCTGCTCCGGCTCTTTGCTTCAGCTCTGCTTCCTTTATTAGTTGTGCCCCACCTGTGTGTTCTGTTTGTCTCAGTCTGCAGTCTGCAGTCTAAGGTATGTCTCTGTGCTGTGTTTGGTTTACATGTGTGGTTTGTTTTGTATCTTGTCTGCAGGGATTAGCGTTAGGACCCACCGTCATTGGAGTACTTTGGCGTAGTGGTGGGCTAAGCATACTATGGCCATATCATGTGACGAAATCTCCAATAGTTATCTTGTAGTCCTAGGCTAGTTTCTGTATTCATGTTTGTGTGTCTTTTATGTACCTTTGCCCTTCTTCCTTGAATCATCTGAGGATTCCGGTTCCTCTCTCCTCTCCCCTTGTCCCAGTTAAGATTTCCTATCCTTGCTTAAAGGAAGAAGCGTCCGAGGGTTCTGGCTCCTCACTCCTTCCCCTGTGTTCCTTGCCTTCTTCCCTGTCCTTTGTTGTGCCCTGTAACATGTATGTCTTGTCTGGTTATGTTTATTCCTTGTCTTGTGCCTGTTTATACTTTATGCTATTCATGTCATGTTTCTAGCCACTTCTCATGTATATCCTATATCATGTTTCTTGCCTGGTCTCCCTTTCTCTTGCTTGTTATGTGTCTGCTACATTAACCCTTTGCTTAGTCTTCATTCTCCCAGCCTGCAGCATCCTGCTCGTGATCTATGTGCTATGCTTCATGCCTGCTCCAGGGTGCCTGCAGGATTCATTTTGTTCTGGACTCCATCTGCTGCCATATCAGGGCGCTGGTGTTTGGCTGCACTTCCTAGGTGCTCAACGCCTGGGCGAGTGTGGTCACCCTGCAACCAGGCCCTGCCCCAGACTCCACTGCTGCATCGTGACTCCTGCAAACAACCATCGGGCGCGCTGGGTCCTTCTAGTCACCAGCTTGGATCCAGTCCGTGACAAGCACACGTCCTTTTCCTTCTCCTCCCGCTACACGCCTGACGGTGCCCATCTCCATCCGTTGGGAGGAACACGTTGTAGCCACCCGCGCCTTCATAGATTCTGGGGCTGCGGGCATATTCATGGATCACCAGTGGGCGAAGAAGCACCACCTACCGCTTCATACCAAGACAGCTCCCTCCCTGGTCGCTTCCGTTGACGGCTCACTTCTGGGATCAGGACTCGTGACACAGGAAACCGTACCTCTGACCCTACTGGTAGGGGTAACCCACCAGGAACAGCTCACGTTTGAGATAATCAAGTCTCCTCATGCCCCTCTAATCTTGGGACATCCCTGGCTGCGACAGCACAACCCACACATCGATTGGGTAAAAGGAGACATACTAGCGTGGAGCAACCACTGTCAAGAGACCTGTGTCATGCCCTGTCGACGACTCAATTTCGTCCTCGAAATCGCACCCACAGATCCCAAGACCCTAGTACCGAGACACTACTGGGATTATCTGGATGTATTCTCCAAAAAAGATGTGGAGAGGCTACCACCACACCGTTCCTACGATTGTGCTATCGATCTGTTGCCTGGAACCGATCCGCCACGGGGACGTACTTATCCCCTCTCCGAACCGGAGAACAAAGCTCTGGAACGATATATCCAAGAAAGCCTGGACAAAGGCTTCATCCGCCCATCCTCTTCTCCTGCTGGAGCTGGATTTTTCTTCGTGGCCAAGAAAGAGGGTTCCCTACGGCCATGCATCGATTATAGGGGGTTGAACCGTATCACCATAAAGAACCGGTACCCGCTTCCTCTCATCACAGAGATCTACGACCTCCTGAAAGGAGCCAAATACTTCACTAAGCTAGACCTCAGGGGTGCCTACAATCTGATCCGTGTCAAGTCCGGGGATGAATGGAAAACGGCCTTCAACACCCGCTTCGGGCACTATGAATATAAAGTCATGCCCTTCGGGTTATGCAACGCTCCTGCAGTATTCCAGTCCTTCATAAATGACGTCTTCAGGGACATGCTCTTATCTCATGTCATTGTGTACTTGGACGATATTCTCGTGTATTCTCCAACACTCGAAACACATCGACACCACCTACGAGCTGTTCTACAAAGGTTAAGGGAGAACGGGTTGTATGCCAAGGCTGAAAAATGCATATTCGAGAAGACCCGTCTGCCCTTCCTGGGTTATATCGTCTCCTCCGAAGGGCTTCACATGGATCCTGCCAAACTCAAGGCCATCACAGCCTGGCCCCTCCCTAGAACACTCAAAGCCGTCCAAAGGTTCCTGGGCTTTGCCAATTATTACAGGCGATTCATCAGAAACTACGCTACCATAGCAGCCCCTATTACCGCCTTGACGAAAAATGGAGCCGATCCGTCTCAGTGGTCCACACACGCCCGACAGGCGTTCGAACGGCTAAAACAAGCCTTTGTCTCAGCTCCCCTATTACGTCAGCCTGATCCTACCAAACAGTTTCTCCTGGAAGTAGATGCATCCGAAACCGGAGCAGGGGCTGTCCTATCGCAACGTCATGATCAAACCACGAAATATCATCCCTGTGACTTCTTTTCCAAGGGTTTCTCCGCAGCCGAACGGAATTACGACGTCGGTAACCGTGAACTCCTAGCCATCAAAATGGCACTTGAGGAGTGGCGCCACCTTCTAGAGGGTACAGAACAACCCGTGGTCATCCTAACAGACCACAAGAACCTGCTGTATATCGAGAACGCCAAGAGATTAAGCCCTCGACAAGCACGGTGGTCACTATTTTTCAACCGATTCAATTACTACATCACCTACAGACCAGGCTCCAAAAACATCAAAGCTGATGCCCTCTCTACACAACACGACAACCACAGGGATCAGCACATCAACGAGCCCATCATTCCATCCACACGTCTTGTTGCCGGTCTGTCCATACGCACGATGAGCAGGATCCGTATGCCCCAAGGGGCCATCCCTTCTTCTGAACGTCCTCCTCCGGGGCGTCTCTACGTTCCTCCCGGTCTTCGTACGGATGTTCTTCACTGGGGACATAAGTCTTTCCTCGCTGGTCATTCAGGGTTCCGGAAGACAGAATACCGCGTCCGCAGGTCGTTCTGGTGGCCGTCACTCACCAGAGATGTCCGCACATACCTTTCCGGCTGTCATACTTGTGCATGCCAGAAGACCTCTCGGAGTCGACCTCAAGGTCTCCTGCATCCTCTTCCCGTTCCCACGGTTCCCTGGACACACGTGTCAATGGACTTCATCGTGGATCTCCCCAAATCACAGGGTAACACGACTGTCTTGGTGGTCGTCGACCGTTTCTCTAAGCAAGCTCATTTCGTCGCTTTACCACGCCTGCCATCTTCTTCACAGCTTGCCGATGTTTTCCTCAATCACATCGTCCGTCTTCACGGTCTTCCGCTCCACATGGTGTCCGATCGCGGTACACAATTCATATCCCGCTATTGGAGACACCTCTGCCAGAGACTCGGAATACAGCTCCACTTATCGACTGCTTATCATCCGCAGACCAATGGACAAACCGAAAAGACTAACCAAACACTCAAACAATACCTGCGAATGTTCAGCAACGACAGCCAAGACAATTGGTCATCTCTCCTGCCGCTCGCAGAGATGACCTATAATGGCTCCCTGCATGAGTCCATTGGATGTACCCCGTTTTTTGCTGCCTTGGGCTATCACCCTGTCATACTGCCTCCTCCGTCTTCTCATTCCTCCTCCATGGTACCCGCGGTCGACAAACGTGTATCTGACATGGACGATCACTGGAAGAAACTTCGGGAGGTCCTCCTGAAGGCCCAACTTCGCTATAAACGCTTTGCTGACGCCAAGAGGACTCCGCCTCCGGACTATCAAGTGGGCGACCGTGTCTGGTTATCTACGCGACACATCCGTTTGCGGCAACCTTCCCGGACCCTGGGGCCTCGTTTTATTGGCCCTTTCCGCGTTCGCGCCAAGCTTAACGACGTGACGGTGTCCCTTGCCTTGCCACCTACCATGCAGATTCCACGGTCCTTCCACGTCTCCCTGCTGAAACCCTTTGTGTCCAACCAGTTTACCGTTCCGTTCAAGCCTCCAGCCCCGCTCGACATCCATGGTCATGAGGAATACGTCGTCGACTGAATCCTTGATTCCCGTAGGGTTCGTAACGGCCTTCAGTATCTCGTGGCTTGGAAGGGGTACGGTCCTGAGGAATGGACGTGGGTGCCTGCTCGCTTCGTTCATGCTCCCCTTCGTGTCGCTCGGTTTCACGCGCTCCACCCTCTTCGTCCGGCTCCGTCTCGCTCGGGACACACACGCCGCGGTCCCTACCTCTGACGCCAGAGCTGCCTCGCCTGGTCCCGACTCCTCCGTTGCTGCGGTCCCCGCCGTGCGCACACGGCAGTGTCGCGGTCCCGCCTCCTCCACCTCGGCTGGGATCCCGTCTACTCGCCGTGGGCGCGCCGGCACGTCCCCCGCGCGTACCGAAGGGGACGCGGTTATGACGCGGCGAAGGTCCGCATCGGGCGTACCGCAGCGTACGCAGCGTACGTAATCTACGCAGCGTACGTAATCTACGCAGCGTACGTAATCTACGCAGCGTACACAATCTACGCAGCGTACACAGCATATGCAACGTAGCGTACGCTGCACAGCGTTTGCAATCACTCAGCCTGTTTTTGACTACGATTCTTGCTGCCTGCCTACGACCTCGGACCTGTTTACCCGTTTTGCTCCTATTCTGCCTGCCTCGACCTCGGATACATTTGACCCCGCTGCCTGCCTTTGCCCTTTTTGATTATGGACTGTATACTGGACTTCTCTACAGTGCTTATCTGCATAGTAGGATCCTTCCTCTCTCCCTGACCCCGTGACATGCTGCATCTCTTTGACCGTCCTAACATTTTTAAAAAAAAATCTTTGTACCCTTTGTGACAAAGCCTGTTTTAACATTTCTGCGGCGCTCGTGTGTAGCTGTAATTTTTTCTTTCTTGTTTACTGAAGTTATACATTGTTTTTTTCTTTCATATTTAACCTGTAACTACCAAAATACATGTAAATACAGGACATTTAACGTGTTCCAAAAATCAGAATAAATAACTAAATATATTTTGTTCTTCATTTTTAGGGACTATGTACACAGTTTTTATAGTTGTTTTCCCTGACTTTTTTAGATTTTTTCATACTAAATGATTGTTATCTGAATAAATATATTTCAAAAGAAAACCCTATTAGTGGGAAATCACAGTTGAATAAAGACAGAATAAGCACAAAATATGCTTTGGTACTTAAATGTTAAAACACATAAAACAGCATCAAGGGGTCCTTAAGGGGTTAAAAGATTATGGACACCGCAAAGAGTATTTTCTTAGGGACAAAATTGACATGACTGTTTCCTAAGAGTATAGCTGAAATATCGAGATTCTAATATACAATCTGTATTATATTTAACTGTTTTTACAAATGTTCTCACTCTCTTCATTTCTGTAGCTCAACTAATTTCCACTTACCAGCATAAAAGGTCCTAAGATCACTGTGTAGACAGTTTTCAATGAAGCGACGGAGCGGTAGAATGTGAGAGTTTAATCTGGTCCAGTCTGTATGGAAATCCTCCACTACATGGTGCATACGATCCGGTCGTGGGAGTGGCCAGTTGTCAGGACGCAATTTCATCTGGTTCTCTAGTTTGCATAAAACAGCAGGGAAATAGGTAAGAAATAAACGTTAAA